>NC_136518.1:25623739-26208739 GCF_053919585.1 Euprymna scolopes
CGTCAGGTTAAATTTAGATAAAAACATATATGAAACTTATTTAAAAGATAACGCTACTCCAATATACGTAAAGCTAAGTCCACCCACTCACTATCAATTATAAAATAGATTCTTGACTCGATCGTAAATAGACTCAGCAATAACTCAAGTGATGAAAATGCATTTAACAGGTCAATCAATATCTATGAAACAACCCTAAAAAATAGTGGATACAAAACTATCGATATCAAATTTAAGCAATAATACACGAATAACGATAATAAAATTAAAAATAGAAGAAAAAGAACTATAATTTGGTATACGGCTCCATACAATCAAATGTTAAAAACAAAACTTGGCAAGAAATTTCTTGATCTTATCGAAAAACACTTTCCCGCAAACAACCCCTTACACAAAATTTTCAATAAAAATACCTTAAAGTTATTCTCCAGTTGTTTCGAAAATTTAGAGATTATAATTAAAGCCCATAATAACAAAATATTAAATAAAAGCAATGTAAACAACAACAAAATAAACAATAAAAAGTAGACACCATGACAAAAATAAATCTCACACTAGCAGAAATGATAATAAAATAACCCAACCAAACAGAAATGAGGGCACTAGGGAAACAAGACGACTATAAATAGACGGGAATTCTGTAAGCGGACACCATCAGAGCAACAGAAATGGAAGAGAAAGTTGGAAAGGAATACCTCAGGAGAACAAGAAAACTCCTGGAAACTAAATTATATAGTAGAAACCTAATAAAAGGTATTAATACATGGGCAGTATCACTAGAAAGATACTCTGGACCGTTTATAGGGTGGACAAAAGAAGCACTGAGACAACTCGACCAGAAAACCAGGAAACTCATGACCATGTATAATGCACTACACTCAAAGGACGATATTGGCAGACTCTACGTGAAAAAGAAAGAGAGTGGGAGGGGACTGATCTGTATAGAAGACTGTGTGAAGGACTCGACAAAAGATCTAGAAAAATACATAATGCAAAACACTGAAAGGATAATTATGGCAGCGAGAGACACTGAAAAAAAACAACACAAAAACACAGAGACAAACGACAAAACAGAAATGGGAAGAGAGAAACCTCCACGGAAAATTCATAAGAATGACAAAAGGTAAGAATAACCGAAACACCTGGACATGGATGCGAAAAGGACATATAAACCGAGAAACTGGATCTCTAATAACTGCAGCACAAGGTAACTCGATAAGAACCAACCATATCAAAGCAAGGATCGATAAAACACAAGAAAACAGCAAATGCAGACTCTGTGGACAACGAGACAAGACGATAAACCATAAAGTAAGCGAATGCAGCAAACTTGCCCAAAAGGAATACAAAAACAGGTATGACCAATTGGGGAGCGTGGTACACTGGGAATTATGTAAACGACTGCATTTTGAGCGTGCAGACAAATGGTACAAGCATAAACCTGCAACAGCACTCGAAAACGAGAACCACAAAATCCTATGGGAAATGAACATACAGACGGACAAACCCATCCAAGCAAGAACACCAGATGTCGTAATAATAAACAAGAAAGAAAAATCCTGTCAAATCATGGACTTTGCATTCCCAGCTGATCACAGGATGAGTATGAAAGAAAAGGAGAAACGAATCAAATACACAGCCAGAGAATTAAAAGGGATTTGGATGATGAAGAAAATAAAAATAGCACCGATAATATTAGGACCACTAGGAACAATTCCGAAAAAAACTTCGAAAAAAGAATGTCAGAAATTGGAATCAGAGGAATAACTGCAAAAGTACAACGACTAACGATAATGAAAACGACTGAAATATTAAGGAAAACCCTTGAATGCGGAGAATAATGCAAGACAATATAACGAATAAGCGTTACAGGGAATGAAGAACACCGAAACTGCATATTTACAAGTTCTACACCCCCATCATGCACCCCCATTGTTTCATCACCTATCCTTCCCAAAATAAAATGATACCAAAGGGCCGAGAAGGGTCAATAAGGACTGAAAGACCGAGGAGCGAGCGCCAACCAGACCTCGGCTGGACAAGCGCAAAGAGAAATGGGGCGTTGGTGAGGCTGAGTGCCACTCAATTTCCACTACAATGGCCACTACCAGCTAGAAATAAATGGTAAGCGGTTGTTGCGATGATGCAAATTCATTTGCAAATGCTATCGAAGGGGGTGGAGAGAGCTGGAATTCTGGGGAGACTTGTTGTCACTCAGCTTCCAGGGAATACCACAGATGTCCAATCAGATCGTTTGTTGACTTGTGTGAAAGCTCGATGTGAGCCAATAATTATAATAAACCAAGTTCGGACAACAACAACCATACTAGAAATAAAATTAAAAATACTGATAACGAACAAGATGCAACTGTAGACACCGCACACTTTGCCCACTTAAAAATAAATGTCTAACAAAAAGCGTAGTTTACCAAGCCACAATATTTTGAAAGAAAACCCGAATAACAAGAAATATTACGTAGGTATGACTTCCTTCGATTTCAAAACTCGATATTATGACCACAAAAGTGCATTCAACAATAAAAAGCACCGTACGAAAACAACGCTAGCAAATAAATACTGGGAACTCAAGGAAAGCGGACATTCGCCGGTAGTCGAATGGAAAATAATAAGACAAGTTACCACGTGTAAGGGACCTAGACGATCCATGCAGATAATCCCTTCATGAAAAATTTGCTATCCTGTACTTTAAAGAACCCCAACGTCTATTAAACTCTAGAAGAGAAAGAGCGAACAATTGTGTTCACAGAATAAAATTTACTCTAGGAAAGCGATACAAAATAATTTTAAAACTAACCTAACAATAGAAAATAAACAAATAAATAAATTAAATAAACATGATTATACATAAACTATCACCCATATATGTGTGTATATATATATATATATATATATATATATTTATATGTACATGTATATATATATATATATATATATATATATATATATGTACATGTATATATATTCACATTTATATGTACAGGTATATATATATATATATATATATATATATATATATATTTATATGTACATGTATATATATAAATTTATATGTACATGTATATATATATTTATATGTACATGTATATATAGTTATATTTATATGTACATGTATATATATATTTATATGTACATGTATATATATATATATATTTATATGTACATGTATATATATATATATTTATATGTACATGTATATATATATATTTATATGTACATGTATATATATATTTATATGTACATATATATATATATGTACATATATATGTACATATATATATTTATATGTACACATATATATATGTACATATATATATATTTATATGTACATATATATGTACATATTTATATGTACATATATATATATGTACATATATATATGTACATATATATATATATGCATATATATATATTTATATGTACATATATATGTACATATATATATATATGTACATATATATATGTACATATATATATATATATGTACATATATATATATTTATATGTACATATATATATATTTATATGTACATATATATATATATATTTATATGCACATATATATATATATATTTATATGTACATATATATATATTTATATGTACATATATATATATATTTATATGTACATATATATATATTTATATGTACATATATATATATTTATATGTACATCTATATATATATTTATATGTACATATATATATTTATATGTACATATATATATATATATATATATAGACATAAAAAATAACCTAAATTTAAAACTAGATATCCAGGCAAAATAGAGCATACACAATGGAATAGGGCAACCAGAAGTCAAATAGGCCTTTTTCCGGTACGTGTATGTTCATTGGCTGATAGGAAGGGCGGGGTGGATACTAGAAAGCTGATTGGCTAACTAAAATCTCAATAGAAGGTGCGTGTATAAAAAGGACAAACAACCACAAAATTCGCGCATAAGCCTCCTAGAAGAGTCCTAGAGTGGATGAAACGCGGAATATTCAGTGTAGCTTAATCGCCATATATATTTTATAACTAACTGTATATATACCTTATATATATATATATATATATATATATATATATATATATATATATATATATATATTGCTGAATCCCTGCGAGTAGGGTTTATCTGATATGCCAGGAACGAACATTTTTTCAGGAGTATGTATTTTTCTCACACTTTATTAGTGGAAGGAGGTTTCAGCATTCCTATTTCGTACGCTCGCCAAGAAACCATTCTTATCAGCGGGTTCGTATCCACAGATCAAAGTGTTACTTTCTTTCTGTCTTCTTTCTCTCTTCCAAGTGCTAGCGGAATTCTCGTCTAATGCTCGGCACGCGCACGCACGTAGAGCTGAAACTCAGCACGCGGCGTTGTGATTGGCTGATTGTCATAGTACGTCAAGCAGCAACTAACGTCGTTTTCCGGAGAAATCCGGGTCGAACGCTGAGTTACGTCTGGTTCGTTAAATGCATAAGTACTAGATAATTTTATTTTCAGTTATGCTTTATTTCTTTAATTTAACGATTTCTGTTTAAAGCTTGTGACGATAGGTAAAAAATGTTTGTTTGATACGCATGGGTAGTAAGAGTCGTTAATTTTCGTTATTTCTAAATAGTCGACTTAAAGAAATTGTCAAGAAACAGTTTTTTTGCAATATTGTAATTTTTTTTTTTACTTTTAAATATATAAAACACGCTTAGATTAGCTGAAACCACTATCGCTAACTGTTACGGAAAACGGGCCTGTAATTTTCTAGTTTGTCTAAAACGAAAGAATCAAGAGCTGTATGTATATATATATATATATATATATATATATATATATATATATAGTCTTTTTACGCGTATTCGGCGAAAACGTAAATCAGTTGAATGTTATAAAACTAGGACTTATGATCACTCACAAAACAATCACTGAAAATAAAATCCATTTACTAATTGAAACTATAAAGAAGAGACTTAAGAATCTATTTAAAAATAGTTTTAAATTAGAAAGACGAGCGCTGTTTAACGTTCATCAATTATGAAAGTGCAGAGCAAATATAGCGATATGGTACACAAAGAAATCGCGTAAATTTCATTTAAGGCAGCCATTTTGGGTCGACAAACTACAGTTAGATTAAACGAAAATACAAAGCATTAATTATCCTGAAGATGTCTGCAAATATTCAAATCATCACTGGAAAATTAAATTTTTTTATTTCTTTTATATTAAGAATGAAATAAATGAAAGACACGAGGAATGTCACATTTTAAAGGTGCATAAAGAATTGATACAAATATTTGCGTTAATCAATACTTCCATTAAAATTTCAGTTTTAGTACGAGTAAAGTAAACCAAAAAACGGGGTCCAATTTGACACCATTGTTTGCCATCGTATGGAATTTTAATTGTGTTTAATATAAAGAGTAACTGTATAAGAAAAAGCAGACATATAGATCATTATGTACACGCGTGTGTGCATATGTGTAGTTAATGCGTATGTGAATTGCTTATTTTGCACAAAACTAGCTGGAGGCCCGGCATCGTCCGGTCATACAATACGCTTAAATAGGATATTTTTATTTATGCAGATTGCATATCCTTTATTATAGAATCAACCATCTATTGATTATTCAATATTGCTAGAAATAACTTGTTCGGTGGACCGATTCGCAAAAAAAAGATCAAAAATAAAATAATAATGATGATGTTCATCAAATTCCGTGTTTGTTTACAGTGTCACGCTAGCTGATATTTGGTCTTGATGATGAATACCCCTTTAAAGGTTACTTCTGATTATTGTTTCCTTTTAAAATATGGAAACGAAGAAATATTTTGCGGTGATTGTAAATGGTATTTTATCGTAAATTTAACTCATTAATAAGAAGAAATTAAAATCAAATGTGAGAAAAACCCAGGATTGAGCAAGAGATAATTTGTATCTCTAGTCGAATGCTATACTAATGAGATATATCTCCAGGTGACAGTAACCCTGATTTTTAAGAAGAAATAATTTGCCGAGGTTCCGCTTTCAGTGTAATGTAAAATATTCCCATGTAAGTAATGGACATGCTCGAAAACGAATTTGCTGTAATAATTATATATATATATATATATATATATATATATATATATATATATATATATATATATATATAATATAAAACTGAATGTCTCTGTGTGTGCGTGTCTGGTCACAAATAGACTCCTATATGGTTGACAATTTTAAAAAACTGATTACATATAATGGCAGAAGATGTATGGAGATACAGGAATGGATATATTTGAGCTGGCAGAACAGTGGTTCATTAAAATCGTGGTGGCTGAGTTCGCGCCTGTTCCACAAAGTATGGAAATAAAAAAATTTTAAATTAAAAAACACGTTTACAAGTGTTTTGATATAGATGCACATCAGAATATTTTCATAATTATGCTTTAACTGAAATTTGGATGGTATAATAACATTGTAGGGTCTGCGTTCTCGCCTGGCCTCTATAGTATGGAAATAGGCACAGACTTTAATAAAGACTTTTCATATATATCTGCGTAAGTATACATTGATAATTATGTTTCAGTTTGAAGAAATATGGTATAATAAAATTATGGGGTGTTCGTTCGCGCCTGACCTCCATAGAATGGAAATATGTCACAAAGTTTAACAATTTATTTTTTAATATATATCCACTGAATATTTTGACAAATGTTTCGGTGTGAACAGGTATGGCATAATAAATTATGAGGTTTATCTATTTTATTTTTACTTTCATCATATTTTGCTTTGGTTTTGATACCCCCGAATTCGAAGCTATCTCTTTACAACCCTTCCTTTTCATGCCCTATCATACTTTCATAAATCAGAGTCCATTTTCTGTAGGCTGTTTTTGAACCCAGTCAACGACGGGTACCTTTGCTATTGACTGTATACAAAGGCCTTGGTTAAATCGATGAACACCTGATACAGTCCCTTTTGCTGTTCTATACATTTTTCCTGTAGTTGCCTAGCTGTAAAAATCATACCCACTATCCCTCAACATCTGAAACCACACTGCGACTCAAGCAAAACATCGTCAGCAATATGCTCTTGCATTCTGTCTAGCATGATCCTACAGAGCACCTTATCGACTACTGACAGCAAAGAGATAATTTCCACATTCATCTCTGCTACCCTTCACATTGTATAGCACTACCATCAATGCATCCCGCCAATCCTGCGGAATACACTAATCCCGACAAGCAGTCTGCAACAGGTCCGCTAAGCGTCGCATCATCTTAGGTCCAGAACATTTAAAGATCTCCGCATGCATGCGATTCAAGATTTTCCATTGTTCAGCTTATGGACAGCTACTTCAAACTATGCCAAGATATCCTTGACCGGATTGCTAGGAATTTACCTAACAAATTCCTGATCAACGTAAGAAAGTCTGTTCAGGGTCATCGAAATGCTCCCTCCATCTATGAAGAATGTCGGTAGGGTCTCGAAGAATATCCCCACAATCCCTCGAGCGCAGCGGAGTCATAGATGATCTGGATGGTCCGTACACCGCACTAGGCTGTATAACACCTTGGTGTTGTTCGGATCTGAGGCGAGTTCTATTTCCTAAGCTTTCTGCCTCCATGTTCCACAACCTCCTCTACACGTCGTGCTTAACTGCCTTAAACTTGTCTCTCAATCGATATAATTCACGATCCGTCAAACAACCCCCGAGATAAGCATGTAATACGCTGGCCTTTAAATCAAGCAGAGCCTGAATTTCAGTACCATTCTCATTGAACCAATCCTGATGTTTACGCTCAAAATAACCTAATATTCTCTCACATATCTCTTAAAAGCAGGCCAAGTGTTTTCACAATCAATCTTTTCCATCTCCTTAACTAGTTTCTCCCTAACAATATTTCCCTTAGACGGGCAACATTAACTCGCTTTGGGATAGCTACAGTAGCTCCCTTCATCTTGAGCTTCACAACACACTTAATCTTTCTACGGACCAACTGATGGTCGGTCCAGCCCTCTGCACCCCGCATGACACGAACACTGCAGATATCCCTCATCTAACGTTTTCTGACTAACACATAATATATCAAGTGCCATTGTTTGGAACCAGAATGCATCCATGTCGTCTTGTATTTGTTTTTTTCTGCTGAAACACGGTGCTACCGATTTTAAAACCCATCTCTGAACAAAGCTGCTACATCATACCATTGCTACTACACTTGCCCACTCCATGTTTACCCAGCACATCCCAGGTTTCAAAATCTCTTCCCACCCTAGCATCAAAATCTCCAAGAATGAAGATCTTATCAGCAGAGGAAATGCGTCTAATTACACTGCACAAAGCAAGGTAGAAAGCAACCTTTTCATCTTCTGTTGCCTCCATAGTGGGTGCACAGACATTCAAAAAAGTTGTATAACAGCCATTTACCAGAGGTAACCTCATAGTCATGATCCGGTCACTCACACCACAGGCAAGTTTTTTCAGGCTAGAAAGAATTGATGCCTTTATAGCAGAAGTCACGCCTGATTCCCTCTTACATCCATCCGCTCTACCACTCCAGAAAATCGTGCAGGCCCAAGACAACTCAGAAAACTCATCAGTCAGCTTGGTCTAAGACAGAGCAATTATTATAATCATAACGTTTATATTCCTTAGATACAAGAGCAGATCTACGCTCTGGGCGCGTTATTGATGACGGCAAGTCAAGCAGCGTCCACATATTCCAACAGCCGATGGTCTTTGTCATACGTTTCCTCGTAGTAGCATGATGACGACGGGGTCCAGGCTGTGGAGCTCTGAAACACTTCATTGAATGTTTTGCCGTTTTAGGCTTCAGCCAGCCTTTATATATATATATATATATATATATATATATATATATATATATATATATATATATATATATATATATATATATATGATACTATTGCAAGGTCCAAATATATTTTTTCATGCAAAACAGATTTTCCAGCATGTTAAATATATGTTAAGTATTGTTGAATATGTTATTGATATATATATATATATATATATATATATATATATATATAAGTAATCAGAAGTTTTTATGTAAGAATATTTTCCATAAGTTTTCTGAAAATGTAAATATATTGTTTGCCAATAATAATCTTTTTAGTTTTAGAAATCCAATCGATAAACTTTCATATAAAAACATTTTCCCGCATTCCATTTTCCACCAAAATATCATCAGGTTTAAAGGAAAAACTTTAGGTTATGTCAAGTTCCTAATGTTAGAATAATTTCAGGTCAATTTCTTCAGTGGCCTTTATAACATTGTTATAACTTGGGTTTTGTCACATTGTTATAACTTCTGCGTTATAACATTGTTATAACTTAGGCTTTATAACATTGTTATAAAGCATGTTTTACCACATGAAAGTAATTCATGATTCTTGTACAAGTTTCCCAATGCGTATAAATTATCGGTAAGATACAAATAAAAAATACTATATTCGTTATTTATAAAAATTATTTAACAGAAAGAAATGATAACATAAACAAATTGTTAATAATTAACTATGGTATTTCTATACGAGCTACCGTAAATAAGTTCCCAGACTTTTTGTACAGACATTTTAAATTGTCAGAGATACTTACATAATTCAATATGTTATTGCTTTACAGCATTGGGAATTTGTATGATTTTAACTTCAAATAAACAGCCACAGCAGAAATCAAAATGCATTCATACCTGATTATCACAGCTGGTGAATTTTTAAAATGCAATTTTTTGAAGAGCAATATGCAATTAAATCTGTTTTACACATTGAAAAACACAAAAACGTATGGAATGCTGCAGTCTACTTTTGGACTATAATTATGAATCGAGGATCAGTTTTTGAGAGGCATTAGTGATTCAAGGAAAGTAGCAGGCCTGTGAGGGATGATGAGTGGTGAGGGAGAAATAAGGTACTCAGATCACCATAGTTTATTAACTAATAAAAGATTTCATGGATAATCGCGTGTATCATGTGAAAATAAATGCACAGTTTGATGTGTGGGCACTGTATACACAATTGTCCGCAAGGAACTGAAAATGCGAAAGATTTGCGCAAAATTTGTCCCAATGTTGCAATCCACAACTCCATCTGTGTCACAGAATATGTGATCTAGGTGAGCATCTTACCCCTCCTTATAAACCGATGTTTCTTCTTATATGACTTTTCGTTATCCCGTAAGCTCAAGAAAAACCATAGAGACTGTCGTTATGAGACAATTTAAGAGATGAAAGAGAATTTGGCAAGGGCTATTGATTCGCTCATACACGTTTTCCAGAAGTTTTTATAACAGTACAGGTGCATTGCATGCATACAGACATATATATATATATATATAATATATATGTATGTATATATATATATATGCATGGAAGTATATCAAGAACCTTTTTTTCGGGCACATAGCTAAGTCGAGATTGAAATTCGACCACCTGGTAAATATTGGCGTTTCTAACACTTCTAATGTCATTACTGTAAGTAGAAAATATCAGTGTTTATTTAAATATTGTTAACCACCGAATAGTGCTCTATTTGTTTTCATACAGTTTTCCTTAATTTATTTTACTACAGTTTTTAATGTGAAGACATATTTGAATTTCAGATATGAAACAATTGATTTTATAGTGGATGTCATATACAACCTAAAACCTCTCATCTAGAAATGTGATTATATTTAATGCATTGTTGTTTTACTGCGTTATTTAATATTTAATTTTTTAGATTTTTTATAGTATTTCATTATGAAAATATTTTGATTTAATTAGAATCAACGAATATTAAAAAAAAAACATATGTTTGCACATTATTGTTCCTGCTGTTATTTTCCGAATCCTTTCAACTCACTTTTAATTTTTCGCCTCATAATTTCCATAAAAAGAGACAAAGAAAATAATTCCCGTATTTAAATTCAATAATTCATTATTTGATTCATATCATGGGGAATAAGGGGTGTATTTCACGGTTTCCATCTTTTCCGTCGTCATTGTGTCCGTGTTAGATTTTGTTTTTAAACAGTTTACTTTAGTTTTCTTTTTAACAATTTTGTGTGGAGTAAGGAACTTATTAGAAAAGATAAATAAAATCAAATGAGAAACGCATTCTTTAACTAAGTTTAAAATCAATCAAGTCTTTTGATCGAAACATTGAATTGTTGTTCATTGGTTTTTCATCGAAAAAGGGAAAAAGAAGAAGAGTTAAGTAAAACATGCATACAGTCACTTCACACAAATATAGACACGCAAACACACACACATATATATATATATATATATATATATATACAATACCCGTGACTGAACATATGTTTATATTTAATTTTTCTTTTTTATAATTACCATATTATAGTACTATGGTGCGCTTGAATATTGAGCATCGTTTTATATTACGCACATATCGTATATCAAACATTATTGATACTTATATTTTTTTTCAAATATACGTAAGTTTAAATTATTATCTCAATTTTTATAGGTGATCCATAATTTGCGCCACAGCTTTATATAAAGTGGCACCAAAAAAACATTCGCACTTTTTCAAAAACCGCAAATGTAAGCTGAATTGAATGTAACTGTTTAAACAACTTATACGTCATTCGATTCGCCTTCGATGTTCAATCTTGATGTGGGACGTTATTAGTGCTAATGATCCAGGGCCTATCGTTCGCTTGAAAGGTCGAATTAATTCGACCAAGTACATTAATATATTGACTGAATATTTTTACCCGACTTTGGTCGGAATTTGTATGATAATCCCATCTTCATGTAAGATAATGCTCCCATTCACACAGCTGGCAATGTAAGGAAGGTTCTTGAAGAGCACAATATTACGTGTTATGATTGGCCTGCACAATCTCCAGACCTTAATCCTATCGAAAACGTATAGCATTACATAAAGCAAGAGTTACGCAATGATATAATTTCAAATCTAGAGAGACTTTAGACAAACATTTTAGAGAAGTGGGGTGTGCTTTCTTCGGAGTATTGCCACTGACTTATTGAAGGAATGCCAAAAAAATGCAGGCTGTCAAACTGCAGAAGGACTATGCTACTAAATATTAACTAGTTTATTGTATTCCTGTTGTATTTATGTTGCATCCATATTCTAAAGTTACGTTTAAGTAACAATTTTCCATAGTGCTGCGTTTCTTTTTGCCTTCTCAGTTTTAAGTTATTTTTTTTTAAATTGAAGTGAACATTATGATACTTAAATTGAAAGTCAAATATGAACAGGTAAAATTATTAAAGGAATAAAAGGCGACTCGAATAAACTTTGTATAAAGGTTATATATATATATATATATATATATATATATATATATATATATATATATATATATATTTATATATATATATAGAACGAGAGAGAGAGAGTTGGTAAAACTAGTAATTATTAAAAACCTGAAGAGAGTGATCAATACTATTGCAGAGCAAATATGTGTTTTATTTTTTTATTACCGTTTTATCTGTTTGGTTACATATGTTTTAGAAAACTTCTAAAACACTTCTTCCTAATACCAACAAACATTTCTGTAAGATCTGACGAGGCTCTTGGATCATAAACATGGTCCAACATCCGAAACATATGTAACCAAACAGATAAAACGGTAATAAAAAAAATAATATATATATATATATATATATATATATATATATATATAGAACACTTTTGAATAACATCTAACGTAGTGCTATTATTAATTGCTGAATGTTTAGGGTTTTTTTCCTTCTTTCTATCGATTAAACATAAACCACTGAAAAGAAATTTTGAAAAAGAAAACCAAAATACACTTCTAAAGTATATTTATCCTAAGTTCGAATTGTATGTTTAACAAACAAAAATGAGAGATAAGGGATAAACAAGAGGTTGGGCAGAAAAAAAAAACTATCGAGACGTTATTGGTGAACATTTATTACAGCGTAAAATCTGCACTGATGGATACACTGATGAAACTTTCTTGGTTTTACGCAGATCTTGCTCCAGAATTCACTTAAAAATTCTCGGGACAGTATCGATTAATTTGCGCCAATAATCTCTGTGTAAGCAAAGAGAGTATACCCATAATTTAGAACTCATGAGTTTTCTGCTGAGATTGTTTCTTTTTCTCTTATTCCCTATACAATTTCTTCTTTTTTTTTAACCCTCGCTATTAATTCATTGTCTTTTGACCACGTTTTTAAACGATGTTTTCTCCTCCGTTTCCAAGGTTAATCTTGAAAAGGGTTGGCTGAAAGACGTCTCGATAGGGGAGTTTCTGCCCAACCCCTTATTTATCCCTTTTATCTAATTTATGTTGTTAAACATACAATTAGAGCTTACGAGAAATATACTTTAGAAGTGCATTTTGGTTTTCTTTTTCATAGTTTCTTTTTAATGGTATATTTTTAAACTATAGAAAGAAAAAAAAAACTTAACCCTCAGCAATTAATAATAGCACTACGTCCAGTGTTATTCAATAGCGTTATAAAATTATGTACTCATAAAAATATTTTATACACACACACACACACATACATATATATATATATATATATATATATATATATATATATATATATAGAGAGAGAGAGAGAGAGAGAGAGATAAAGATATGTAAATATATATAGTAAAATAAACAAATTAAAAACCGATCTTCTCTATTTAAAAATAATTAAAACGAATTTTTGAATATACACAGCCATGGAGCAATTACATGATGTTAACTCTTTTTCATATTCTATCGAAAAAACAACGTTCATTAATGAATCAGTTTTTATGCTTTTTCATTAGGTTATTAGTTTCAATTGACTATACCGATACATTTTATTTATTCATAGTTTCTACATTCTGTATAATTGCATATAATTTAAGATTAAAAAACGCTTTAGTGCATAAACGTTACAATTACCGATTTCGTACTTAATTCCCGATTCCAATACAATTTCCGATTCCTATTCTGTATAAATCTTTAAATACTTTACTATTAAAGTGTTTGTTTGTTTGTTTTTTTGTGTTTTTTTGTGTTCCGATTACTGTAAAAACACATCTTAAATGTGCATATATTTTCTCAAACGTACAAACACGCATGTGAGGGGGCGATCTAGAGATTTTTGTTTTATTAGAAGTGTAAATCAATAAATAGTTATTTTTTATTACAAACAAAAATCAACTAAAAACATCATTTAACGAATCGGTTTTGGCATCGAAAAATGGGGTCATTTTTTTCCGATTGCGATACCGATTCCGATACCCCAAAAAGCTCTGATTTTTTCTGATTCCCGATTTCGATTAATCGTCACAACACTAATATATATATATATATATATATATATATATATATATATATATATATATATATATATTGTCGGTGTGTGTGTGGGAAAACTCTCTATCAAACCACCTTTCCGAATATTTTGTTTAGAGACTTGCAATTTAATACATAGAGTATTTGGCCATGATGCTCACTTTCGATTGTTTTTAACTGCAAAAAAGTCAAAATGGAAACGATTGATTTTGATGCGAGTAAATTGATTTTAGGATGCTTTTTTTATCGATCCAGTGTTAGCTTAGACTATAACGACGATGGCTGAAAAAACGACAAAGGCTGGAGCGTTAACTGTTATGGTTTCGATTCCAGATGATTGTACCGAAGTCATTTTTCTAACTTTTGTAATCATTACTATGTTGGGTCGAAGATAATGATCAATAGAGAATTTACTCTGTGATAATAAACACAACATCTGCATGAATTAAAATAATATATTTAAGCGTATTTTAAAACTATAAAATATTGTGCGATGTATTATTGAACCTCAGTGCGACTAGACCCGCAATTAATTCCGTGCATTATTTCGACAGTCGAACTTCTTAATCGTTATATCATCTGCTCTATTTACAAATCTCGTAACAATCTAATTTTTATATATGGATTATCATCCAACTTGATGGCACTATTCTTTTATGAAAATCGTTAGATATTCCCTAGTTGTGATTGGTTATTTCCCTTAGTATAAAATTAAAGGAACAAACATAAGTAGTCACCACAGGTTAACTGTTTCACTGTATCACATGTATTTATTGCGGCCAGACTCATATATATTTCGGCCGTTTAAATTCCAGAAAATTAAATCTATGACTTATTTTGCTATTAGAACAAGCTACGTTTGTCATTAAATTATAATGCATGCACAGCCACGTAAAATAGGACAAAGTCGTGATTCAAAGATGAAGGTAAAAGTGGTCGGCACGTAATGTATATAAATATCAATGGCTTGGAAAGAATTATGGAAAAATATCGCACCACAATATAAAAAATCTGAATTGAAAACGACGCAGCAGTGAAAATAATTAGATTCTCCCGTGAAGAACAAAAACGACCGGTAAGTTTCACCAATAGAAATCGATTTCAAATAGAGCAAAATGCAAGAGAGATTTGTTGGCGCACTTACAAAAGGCGTTACTCAAGCGTCAGTCGTTTGTGAATGTTCCAGAGGTATATCATTGTCACTCATGACCGTATTATCTAAAGGGTATATTCAACTGAATGTCGTATTTCTCTAAATGTAATTATATATAATGGAAGCTGCATTCGACGATATTATGGTTGCTCGTTCAAAGTATCCACCATAATTGATTATTCTCATTTTGATGTTTTATCGATTTATGGTGTTGCCTATTGTAATCCCAGTCTCGTTTTAGTGATTATATATATATATATATATATATATATATATATATATATATATTAGTGGTAGATATATCCTTTGCAACATTTTCAGAAATTTAGCCAGTTATTATTATTCGTTCTCCAGAATCTGACGATGCGTGATTTTCTGATCGTCATGGAACATAACGACTAAAATTAGAACATTATTAATATTAATGGATACCAACAATCTGAAGCATAGTTTAAATGTGTAAAAGGATTTTTACCATCAAGCCGTTGTCAAACAATGCGTATCATTAAAAATAGTCAAACAATATATATTGTCAAATAATACTCTAGCAATTGGAATCATTCAGAAATAGTCAAGAACTACGTCTTTCACACAATAGTCAAGCAGTAGGCTTTATTTAAAAATAGTCAAATAGTAGATATCATCAAACAAAGTGAATTAACACTTATCATCCAACAATAGTGTAGAAATAATAACTATCACAAAATGTAGTCAAATAATAGACATTAAATAAATGCTAAGTAATAGTTATTATCAAACAATATACGAGCAAAATGTACATCAAACAAACGTCTATTGGCATGATAAAATTATACTGAAGCCATATGCATCATCAAGCAATGAAAGAATACACATGCTCGTCATAGTGTGTTGTTTGGTGGTTGCGAATCGCTTAAGTTTGGATTGGCTGACATGGCTGACAAAATGAGAATAGGAAAAGCTTGTGGGTTAAATGAAAGGTTCGTTCGAAATTCCCTCCAGATTTTTGAATTTGACGGAAAGAATCTCGCGTTTGACAAGATACACCTGAAGAAGGTCGAAGGTCCCATCAGCCAAAATGCAATGAAAATAATACTCAGATTAGGAATACGTAGTATTGTAAATAATACACATTGGAGGTATAGGAATTAAAATACTCGCTGCCATTTTGTTTTAATCGGTGAAAATATTTCTTTTGTGGTACTCTTCAAGAATATTTAAGGCATAATTTTGTTTTATGTTAGTGAATTATCGTAATAAATGTATTTTAATGGCATGCAATTATCACGTCTTTTCAATTAAAAAAATATATAGATTGTTTCATAATTAAGAGCATTTAATTTTTCTAATATTTCAACAAACAATTGTTTGGAGAACAATAAAACAAAACATGAAATTATATGAATATATCAGAATATCCAAACATCGTCATTGTTATTTGTACAATTCTTTACAACTGGATTATATTTCTATTTCATAAAATTGTGTAGAATGGATTTAAGATATCGAATTAGTTTTAATATTAAAATAATATTTGAAACAATCTACTGATATTTTAGAATTGAGTTTTATGCTCTCCTAATTTCATAATTTTCGAATTTGAGAGAGAAACGAGAATTGTGATTTAATTAAAATTTACCAAATTTCCTAGTATTTCAAAAAGAAATGTTTTTAAATGTTGCCTGTCAAACGGAGAAGATTGATTTCAAAGAGGCAATTAGACTTTTATTTCAATAAATGTATTTTTGACAGAAATGTCACGTTAGTTTAAAAATTGCTATAATCTAATAAAATTCAGAAATAAAAATGAATCAAACCGATATTGCTGGAGTCTATCAACAAAAATACTTAAGATAATTTGATAATTATTACACGGAATTATTACAAAATCTGAGATTACTATGAGTAATATTAGATGTTGTAAAAATTCACAACAACCGCTGATGTTTAATGGGTTTGGATGACGACAACACTTTCGAGATTAGCAGTACTCTCCCATTTTCGATAATCTTTTAACTTTTGCAAATTAATTTAATTGCAACCACTACTTGCGGTTGATTTCTTGCTGGCAATGACCATTGTTCTTCGCTGAAAGTTGGTATGACTAAGCTTCCTCAAGGTTTTAGTGCTCATCGCATTCATCCAGTGGAGGTTTGATTGGTGCTGTCTCTCATCGGCTTTTCAATCCTCTCTTACCTATTCTTGATTATTTGGTATCGATGTCAATTCTACAGATTTTGCTTGCAGAGGGTGTAGTAACCTTAAACGTTTGCGGTTTTAATTTCTTGATTTTATCCACTGCCTTATTTACATATTTTTTATTATCATCATCATCATCCTTCTTATTATCATTATTTTGTCTCACAAGAATCTTTCACACAGGTCATCAAAAGATCTCTCCTTGAGAACAGTCTGTGGTGTTCCATGGAAGCTGAGTGACAACAAGGCTTTTCAGATTTCCAGTACTCTCCACCTATTTCGATAGTATTTGCAAATAAATTTGCATTATCACAACAGCTGTTTGCCATTAATTTCTTGTTGGCAGCGGCTACGTGTCCTCGCTGGAATTTGAGTAGCAATAAGCCTTCCCGAGGTTCCAGTTCTCTTTGCACTTAGCCAGCGAACTCTGGTCAGTTCTCTCTCTTTGGTCTTTCCTCCCAGACTCTACTTGGTTGTTTGGTCTCATTTCTTTTTGGGGGGAGGCGATCATATAGGAATGAGGGAATGGGGCTGGGGTTATTATAATTATTATTGTTCATGTATTCATGTATATGTTCATTCATTTGTTACTTCGTTTGTTAAGTAATGTATGCTTTTCACAGGATTGTTGTTTTGTTTGTTTAAAAATAAATTAGGTAATGTGATGAGGATATTTTAACCATTTTTGTAGATAGCTTTTTGCTTGCTAAATAAAATGATGCTGCAGTTAATTAGCATTTCTGAAGTAATTTTACTTCACGGAAAATAATTATTGAAAAGTTGTGTATACGCATGTGAATGTTTGTTAGAAGACTTAACAGCACCTAGTTGTTTTTCCTGCCATGCAATTTATATTTCACTTTCATTAGGGAGATTGCAATTTTGGTGGACAATGTTAAACTGATGACATTTCCCTCAGTTTCTGTGTGTTTGGAAAATAGACTGTCATCATGAAACGGAACATAAACTAGTTTGAAAAAAGTATAAATGAAAATATTACAAAACAAAAATGCATGAAAACGAAATGCTTTATGAAAAATCGGAATGGCAAATATTGTCCGCACATGGTACGTGGAAGAGACGAAATTTGTTAACCTCTCTGCAAAACTATAATAATGGTTTGCATAAATAAACATTCTCGGATATTCAGTTATGGGATAAGATGATGCGTAGAAATGCATAAGACGGATAAAACAGGAATAGACATACAAACAATAAAATTGATGGATTTTTTTTCCATCAACTTTATTGTTTGTATGTCATAACAGAAAAATGTTTTGTTTCTGTTTAAACAATCAACCAGCATAATCTTCGCTTATGTTTTTTTTTACATATGTGCGCACTAAATAGATTTGAATAATGTAGTGGATAAATATTTTGAAAAATTCCAATTTTCAATTTATTTTCACGTTTATTTTTCAGACGAACTCGGCGTTTAATGGTGAAAAACATTAGACAAACTATGATTTCAATTTATACTTGTTTTTACATTATTATACAAAGATGAGCGTTAATCTTTCTTCATCTATATAAATTAAACGGTAGATGCATATGTCTGTGTGAAAATATTTAATCGATAAACACTTAAACTGCTGTTAAACAACACTGAAATTAAAGCAAATATTAACCATGAACTAAAGACGTCTTATAACAAGTAAAACTGTTGGATAAATAACGCGTACAATAATATATTGGCAAATTTAAATACAAAATAGATTCACTTCAACTTGCCGACATGTTTCTATTACTGTTGCGCATGCGAAAATTCAAAAATTGCTTTAATATGAAATATTTATTAACCATCTGTCGATAGATGAAACAGGATTGGGGCGTTAAATGTTGTGGTGTCTATTTTAGTTGATTGCACCCAAGTCATTTTTTTTTACCTTTTGAAATAAATACTATGTAGTAGGTACAATGTAATATTCAATATAGAATTTGCTCTGTTATAATTCATACGAAATTTGCATGAATTGAAATATATTTAAGGGTATTTTATGTCCGGCCAAGGCGACTCCCGCTTATCTGAAAATAAAACGTACGTAAATCATTTTAGGATTAATACAATATTTATCTGAAATTCAGAAAAAATGTTTGAAAGCAATAATCATGACACTTTAATTCAAGTTCTCATCAATATGTGTCAATTTATCTGTTTACATTCTATTGTTTTCATCGATCTTGGCTGACCGATAACTATATTCAATTAGGGTATTTTTATAAACAAGTAAATATTTAGAAAATATTGTGTCATTAAGACAAGACAAAAAATAAATACAAATCAAGTAAACAAATTCGCACTTGTGCAGTTTAGCATTCACAAGTAAATTGATCTTGTTTTAAAGAGATAAATTTCATAATACATATTTAATTATTACTTACGTGCTATGTTTCATTCTAACGGAATAATAGAATTATTGTCCAGCCGATCTCATGAGTTGAACTCCGGCACATTTTATCCATTTTCAGTTGCTCTAAGCAAGCACCAACTCTAACAGCTATTCGACAAACCGAGATATATATTTTATTTATGTGATGAAGAAAACAATATATTAATCAGTCTTAATTTGGATCAACAGCGTATATAATTATAACAACCCTAACTCAAACGATTACCTCCTCTGTAAAATATAACTGGAGTAATAAAATAATTGAAGAACTTCAGTGTAAAATTCGATAAATCTAATTATTACAAATGATCATGTTGTTCAGGTAAGACAATTGAATCTGGCTTTGCTTATATTTTATATTGCTTGTATTTTATAGATTATATATATTTGAAAAGATTTCCATACTCTACGTGATCAATCGATTTAATTTCTTCTTGAAGCTGAAGCATTTTATTCTAAATACGAACAGCTTCGCATTTACAGAGCTATTATATTTTTGCCTGCTAAAAAAACTAGAAGATCGTGTAAATTTACCATTTAGAAAATGTTGGAAAAACCCTACTTTGATTTCTCATGTTTTCTTGATTTTTTTTATTTTTAAAAAGTAACCTCTGTCGCGTTTTACATTTGGAAATCTAGTTAGAACTGTATTCTTATTTAACTATGAGTCATGGTGTATTTTATCGGCGTTTCACCGTTAATAAATATTTTTGTCTCTCACATCATGAACAGTTCCATATATATATATATATATATATATATATATATATATATATATATATATATATATATATAACTACTTTTTCTATTTCTGCCCCATTATGACGTAATGAGAATAGAAAGAAAATGTGATCTTCAAAAAAAGCAACAAGATATATAAATAGTTTGCAATGTTTTTATCTCTCTCTTCACATTAGTCATTTTACACCGAAAGTTTGTTCTCGAGTTTAGTTTTTGTGCAATAATAACTATAGTTCTCTTTTACTATATTAGTTTACAATAGGATTTTTAAAAGTTAAAATACATAATTACTGTATCGTCTGATGATTTATATTATCTATTAAACCAAGTTGTAATAAAACTATAACTGTTCTGATCTTTTTAAGAAAATATTGCATGAAATTAGTTTCCTCATCTGTTTATGTGAAAGACTAAAAATATTTAAGACAGTTCAGCTAATTTCTGCTAAAACTCATTCTAATTTCAGAGTAAGCATTCTATTTAAAGTTTAACAACAGATTCAATGGTTGTCTTATTTACATCTGGACATGTAGTCAAGTGGAATGTTGGTTTTGTTGAAATAATAAATAGGAATTTCAAGTTTTAATACCAATAAGTTATGGAGGTAAATTCTCATCAACTTAGAGAGACGCAAGTCATTGCTAGATGGATTAAACAACCATAGTTATAACGCTATTGGTGCATTGCTTTATATACTATGAAAAACTGGTGTGGCCTTCCATGAATTATTATTACCTAGCATTAATTGTCATGAATTATCAGGATTTTTCATAAATTATCCTAAATAATCATAAGTTATCATTGATTATCATAAAGATCATAAGTTATCATGGATTATTATAAATTATCATGAATTATAATAAATTATCATAAATTACCATGAATTATCCTAAATTATCATGAACTATCATGAATTATCCTAAATTATCATGAACTATCATGAATTATCCTAATTATCATGAACTATCATGAATTATCCTAAATTATCATGAACTATCATGAATTATCCTAAATTATCATGAACTATCATGAATTATCCTAAATTATCATGAACTATCATGAATTATCCTAAATTATCATGAACTATCATGAATTATCCTGAATTATCATGACCTATCATGAATTATCCTAAATTATCATGATTTATAATAAATTATGATTAACTGTGTTGAATTATCATGAACTATAGTAAATTATCATCAATTATCATGAATCAATTATCATGAACTATAATAAATTATCATCAATTATCATGTCCTATCATGAATTATAATATATTATCATAAACTACTTTAAATTATCATGAATTATAATGATTTATCATGAATTATCAAAAATTATCATTTATCATAAATAAACATAAATTATCTTGATTTATAATAAATTATTATAAACTACCATAATTATCATGGACTATCATCAATTATCATAAATTAACAGCAATAATCTTTAATTATCATAATTTATCATGATTTATGATGAATTATAATGAATTTTAATAAATAATCATGAATTATCATAAATTGTAATTAATTATCATGAATTATTATAAATAATCCTGAACTTCCAAAATTATCATGAACTATCATAAATTATAATAAAAGTATCATGAATTATGATAAATTATCATAAATTCTACTGAATTATGATAATTTATCATAAAGTATAATAAATTATAATTAATTATAATGAATTATCATGAATTATAATAAATTGTCATGAACTATCATAAGTTACATTAAATTATCATAAATTATCATAAACTATATAAATTATTATGAATTACCCTAAATTATCATTAATTATTATGAATTATCATAAATTATAATAAATTATCGTGAATTAACCTAAATTATAATAAATTATCATGAATTAACCTAAATTAAAATGAATTATTACAAATTACCCTAAATTATAATTAATTTTCATAAATTTTTATACATTTTCATTAATTATCATAAATTATCATTAATTATCATAAATTATCATTAATTATCATGAATTTTCATGTATTATCATGAATTATGATACAATATCAGGAACAGTAATTCTATTATTCCGTTTTAATTTGTAAGTAATAATTAAATATGTTTTATGAAATTAAATATTAATCATAAAATTAAATATTGCTCACGATATATATGTATATATACATATATATGTATATATATATATATATATGATTCCGTATATTTGGTTTCCAATATCCTTCTATTATTTAATATTTCTGTTTTATTTAACTACAATACAATTTCTCCCAATCTCAGTAATAATTTTGTTTACTTGATAGCATTTTCATAATACATTTTAAAAAAGTTATTCATTTTTTTAAAAAGATTTTGGTTACCCATTAGAAATTTTAGGTACTAATAAGAAAGAATATGACATTGTAATAAAACTATTAGAGTTTGAATTAATAATTTATACACATATTTAGTTTATTAAAATTAATTTTAGTTTAAATTTAACAAAACTTTTTTCTGAATATTTGTCAGTATTTCACGGATTAAATAAAAATATTTGTCAATATTGCATGAAATAACAATATTTATCAACATTGCATGAAATAACAATATTTATCAACATTGCATGAAATAACAATATTTATCAACATTGCATGAAATAACATTTATCAACATTGCATGAAATAACATTTATCAACATTGCATGAAATAACATTTATCAACATTGCATGAAATAACATTTATCAACATTGCATGAAATAATATTTATCAACATTGCATGAAATAATATTTATCAACATTGCATGAAATAATATTTATCAACATTGCATGAAATAATATTTATCAACATTGCATGAAATAAAATATTTATCAACATAGCATGAAATAAAAATATTTATCAACATTGCATGAAATAATATTTATCAACATTGCATGAAATAATATTTATCAACATCGCATGAAATAAAAATAGTTATCAACATTGCATGAAATAAAAATAGTTATCAACATTGCATGAAATAAAAATAGTTATCAACATTGCATGAAATAAAAATAGTTATCAACATTGCATGAAATAAAATAGTTATCAACATTGCATGAAATAAAAGTATTTGTCACCATTGCATGAAATAAAAATATTACCATTATCATTTAATTATATCGGTAGATGAAAAAAAGCAGGATGTTCCACTGATTCCACTAGTAATTCTATCAAAGTTTAAAACTTACTTTAGTATAAATATAATTAGTATAAATATAATTATTAAAGTATTATTATTATTAAAATTACTGATAATCTATTGGAGAAACATATTGTTCATCGTAAAAATTACCCACCCTATTATAAAGACCAATGTGTATCTAATTTAATTAAAAAGAAAACTATATTTCAGCTGGTCATATAAATGTAAGCAAGAATGCTGAAAAAACAATTCCAATTTAATTAATGTAAAAAGCACTTGTTTGAGTAACCTCAACTTTTTAAAATGAATTAAAAAGAAATCAACATTAAAGCTGTTTAATACCAATATTCAGGTGTTTCTGATATAATTTTCAAGTTTCAGTCATTTATTCTCTTTTCATTTATTAAAATTCATATCACCAATTAAGCGCTATTTTATATGAAGAAGACTAATAGTTGAAACGCTGGCAAAGCATAATGCAGTCTTCATTTGGACTAAACATGTGCAAAACGAAAGTGAAATTATAAGGCAAGAAAAGCTGATTTAGATTTGTTTTGTTCATTTTCAAATTTTCATTTCTTAAAATGATTTTTCCTCATAATGTGTTTTACTTTCTGTTCTCTCTCTCATTCTATCTCTCTCTTTTTCTATCTCTCTCTTTTCTATCTCTCTTTTCTCTCTCTCTCCCTTTCTCTCTTTTGTGGATTTTAATTTCTTTTTTCTTTCATGTGACGCACGCGCTTTTTGTCGACATTGCTTTAACTTTTAGGATTTTTTTTCTGAAAACCTTCACCCTTATGCTTTCTCCTCTTTCAACGTTTCCATGTTTAATCTGACCTCGACCCTTACACTGGAAACAGAGAATCCAATTCCCTCTACCCCAATTGTTTGCAAAATTCCGAGTCTAAGAATGTTTAAATGACCTCTAGAGAAAATCATCACGCATACATGCACCTCTGCCGTCTCCTGAAAAGCGAGTTAGGGAAGGAAGAAGAAAATACAAAATAGATTTATTAAATACTTTGTCTCGGCGACAAGCAAAAAACAGAATTAATAAAAGCAATTAATGCAAAATTAATTATCGATAATCATACGCTGCACTAAGTGTATGGCTTTTATGCTTAAGCCTTTCATCTCCTCTTTTTCCTTGTATTTTTTTGCAGGGTTTCAACTTACCAATTTTTTCTTTAGCATTAATTTCAAAATCTTTTTCTTGCTCACCATCAATTTTTTCTAAACTTACACGTATCCAACATGATCTCAACGATAAACTGTTATTGCATGATGTTTTATTAAGTCTCAGGATATCGAATTACTACTGCTTCAAACGGATTGTCTTTCAGTAGAATTTTTTTATTGAAAAATAAAATACCTATTTACCTCTTTTTTATTCATTAATGTTATCTTAGAATTGTTTATTTCCTTCTTACAGTTTCGTTAAGTTACCACAAATATAGAAGCAAATTATACATCACATCATTTATGAGCAGATTCACAAATGATATTCATTGTTATATACAGCTAAATTAATTAAGGTTTGTACCACTAAAGCTTTTCCCTATATATTTAAATTCCAGAACATGCTAAAATATTCTGGGTTTTTTAAGATTGAGTTGTGCTTTAAAAAAGTTTATAGTATTTTATTAACCGTAATTTGAAAACAAATCTCATCGAATGACGCAGCAACTTAGTTTTCTTTTTGTGGCATAGCAGACTTGATCTTACGCTATACAGTATCTCTCCACTTTTCTCTCTCTATTTATTAAAGTAAAAGATAACATCGAAATGAAATCATAAATATAGGAATACACCATTACATACCGTAGGTAATATCGCCACAATATTAATATTATTTAACTTAAACTTAGCGACAAAAAGAGAAGTTGATAAGTATATGTATCGAATAGAAAGATTAATTTAAGATTTGCCTTTGTACCCATTTTAATCCACTTGATGCAAACAATTAAGTTTGATTAATGCAGGTTTTAAAATAAAATGCATTAGAGCAAATGATAATCTTTATTAGTATGTTGTTTGATGCTATTAATATTTCTAGATGAATTTCATTGTCAAATTGAATTGCTTGTCTTTTTCTCTTTCTCTCTATCCACTATTAGTTATTTTCCAACTTTTAACGTTTATTTTAACAAATCCTAAAACTATGCAAAACAACTTTGCTTATGCATAGAAATTGAACATTATAGTTTTTTTTAGAAGCATTGAAATGCTATGCCTGAAAAACTTAACACTTTAAACTAAAATAAAAAAAAACAATTACCATAATTGTTAGCATATTCATCGATGATTTGTCCATAAAATATCCTCATCAAATTAAATTTAGTTTGTTTTTCCCAGATAGACAAAACGCAGGACACAATTAAATGTAGATTCCGTAGACAAAAAGTAGAAACTGTAAACACCATAGCAAATTATTTC
This sequence comes from Euprymna scolopes, assembly GCF_053919585.1. Lineage (NCBI taxonomy): Eukaryota > Metazoa > Mollusca > Cephalopoda > Sepiida > Sepiolidae > Euprymna > Euprymna scolopes. The sequence goes on from NC_136518.1 coordinate 25,650,090, forward strand.
AGAAGAAATGCAATTCATTAACGGATTAAGAATGCACTTCAAAAATCCATGGAGAAATTGCTGGCATGTCTTAGCATTTAAGGAAATGATATACATAAGATCCAACATGTTCTAGAAACAAAACTAGGTGTAGAAAAAGGAAACAGAAAGGAAAAACCTAGCAAATGACGCATTTTTCTGTCCAGAGAATGAAGACAAAGGAAGGAGAAAAAAGAAAACTACTACTACAACAACAACTACTACGGATAATAATAATAAATTTATAGACTGTCCCTCCAAGAAAATACGCAATCTGATAACACCTGTCTTGTACAGGGTGAAAGAGGATAGAAAACCAGCTGGAAAAGCACTAACCGAACTCATATTGGAAAGACACCTACTTGGATCGTGTAGACATTTATTGCTAGACGAATTCACAAAGAAGACCAATGGTATATCACCTACCGAGAAATCTATGCTAAATGCTGCGATAATGGAAAATTACTTGCAATGCGCATTAAATAATGGTGTAAAATTCAAAAAATGTGGTGTGACTTGTCCCTCAGAACCCAAGGAACACCGCCGCTTGTAGTCAGTAGATGTAGAAAAGAGAGGCACAAACTAAATATAGTAGAGAAAATAGAAATACGCAATCCTATGGGGAATACATACCAATTCATCGAAATGAGTATATCTGGCCTAATACTAGTCAACAAGGAAGAACAACACTGTCAAATCGAAGATTGCGATGTCCCAGAAGTTCATCGTGTGAACATCAAAACATCAGTAAAACATAACAAATAAATTGAACTAATTAACAAGTATATGGAACACAAACAAAAATTACTGTAGTTGCGATAATTACGAGAGCACTAGATTGAGTTCGGAACACATGGAAAAGTAATTAGGAGAAATCGAAATCTAAGCGGTTAGGTACCATTTCATAAATGATAAAATATCTGAAATATTAACGAAACAATTTGGAAGATTGTGTCGAATTATGAAATCTCGAAGCATCGTTTTTATACTAAAATTGCAAAGAAAACAAATGAAGACCTATTGTTATACTGCCATTTCGATGAAGTAAATTTATTATAAAATACAAAGAGAAGATGCGAGACATATGGCGAGAATGTTTTTCACGCTGTTTTAAGTGAGAACTTCTAGTGAAGAATGAGTAATGAGGAATAAAAGAGAATATGTCTGGTGTTGGAATTGTCAACTAATTCCTTACGCCAAACTCCCAATCAAAGCCCTTCAAAAACTGTGATGTTAACGACGACTAGCCGCAGATTGCATTAAAATCAAACCTTGTGACTAAACCTGGCGTTACAAACATCTTGATATTATAAAAATGAAAAGTGGAAAGCATTTTAATCACTTCGAGGAGTGTAACTTTTCAGTAACTGCTAAATAACAGTAGATATATAAGCTACTAAATAACCGATTAATATTAACTTCCCATGCAGGGTCGCCGAAATACTTGGTTTAGGACCCAGGCGCGGGGCGAACCCTCTCGGTGCTGATGGACCCGTAGATCTTCCCAGGTCCTCCGTCTAGGAGAAGGAAAACTCTGAAGCTACACCTAGGGGAAAGAGGCCTCTTCACTCTCGAACAGCAACCTTAATAGAGCTAGTGACTCAAACAAATTACGTGTTGGCAAACCTAAGCTGCTTAAGGAGGAGATAGGCATGTTTATCGCCCGGCTTCCATACTCCGTATTTGCCTATTAAGCAGGCTTAGAGGTGCTATTACATGGACTCGACAGGTCACCCAGTGGTCGACCTTGTTTCCTTACTAGGGCAATGAACGGCGTGTTCCCCACTTCTGTTCCTGCCACATCCCATCCCCTAAACTAGGCACTGTAGGGGTGCTTCAGTACCATACATGCCGGTACAGTTGGACAGGACTGACTGTTGTCTGATGGGCTGAGTGTACCAGAGTGGCAGTTCCTGGCTGCTGCCCGACTGATAGTACAGGGGTCCTAACTCTTGTTAGTGCCTAGAGCAGCTGCTCCATCAACAGTTATAATATCAAGATGTTTGTAACGCCATGTTGTGCATGGAAAGGGACCCTGCACTCATCCCCGGTGGCCTTTCCTGAGTCAACAATCCTATAGGTGAGGGGACAGCTGATTGTCTACTTGTATTGCATGTCTGATAGTCTGAAAAAGCACTTGTCCAGCACCCCTCACTCACTCAAACTAAAACCTTAAAATCAAATAAAATGAAATAACAGTTCAATCAAAAATTACGTTTAAACCAGAACCCAACTCAAAGAAAACCAACCTGCCTCCTCCCTTGAGTCTTACATTTATGAATATCCGCGGACTTAGAACTAAATTAGATGATGTTGAATCACTTCTAGTAAACACCCAATATCTTAGCATTATGTGAAACTAACCTACACTCCTCCATTCCCTCTAACCACTTTAACATGCCTGGTTATCTTCCACTCTGTCGTAAGGACTCAGAAAGACATATGCACGTGCTTGGGTCTATATTCGTAACACCCTTCCTTAACTAGAGAAACAAAACTAGAATCAGACGACGACGCCTTTATGTGCTTTAGACTAAACATGCAACATTAATATTAGCTACTTGCATGTTCTTTACCGCTCCCCATCAACCCAGGACTGTACTCTAATAAACAAAGTCTCTGATAGCAGCCGATTGCTTTTGAAAACAATGTTGTGGTGTTTCCTGGATTCTGAATGACAACAAGTCACACAGACTTCCATTACACGCCATCTTTCGGTACACTTTGCAAAAAAAGTGCAATAATCGCCTACCATTAATTTCTCGTTTGCGGTACCCATTAATATTCATTGGTAATTGGGTGGCAGTACGCATCCCTAAAGTCCCAGTCCAATTGCACTTATCCAGCAGAGGTCTGGCTAGTGCTTTCTCTCCTCGGTCTTTCTGCCCATTTGACCCTTATTATTTCGTTCATGGTGACACTCAAACACAAGAAGTGAGCGGTATATTAATATTAATATTATTATTATTATTATTATTATGATTATTATAATAATGATTATGATTATTATTATTATTATTATTCCATGAACTTCAGAGTTTTGTGATGTTTTACACCATTTTTTTCTGAAGAGCGGGAAGGACTATAAAAATGGCAATTAGATGGAAAGCACCTGGCAGAGGATGTTTGCTAAGCCACGCAGAACTGCCTCCTGGAGTACTGTAGTGTTATAACACGAAGTTCAGGTGTTTCCTAAGATCAGTAATTAAGCCAAGTGCATGATTATTGGCACGATGGAAGTTTTTTTTACTCCACAACCTAACAATCTTCAGTTTTTGATAGTTCCGTATTTTCTCATTCTCCTTTCATTGTAAAGTTGTTTTTTTTTGTTTTTTTTACAAGGGTGTCACCACTTATCAAGGCCCAGAGGCCACTCGAGGATAAGGGTTAATAGGTATACATTAAAGTTGATGTCGTTTGAGCAAGCCACATCAATAATTTGGCTTTTATTAATTTGTTTTTTTACAATTACAATATTCGGTTTCCTGTGAGTTATCTTTCCGTCATCATGAAATCCTAAAGTGTATTAATATCCTCATATTCCACTACATCTTCTGAGTTATGTTGGTATCATTTGTTCGTCACGTGAAAATCAAACTTTTGGCATAAACTCCAGTGCAGATTTGTACAAACTTTGTCATGACGTTTGTATTTTTTTTTGAGTAAGTGTAGAACTATCACTAACAACGTGCGACACTGTTTCACCAGATATGCCACACAACCTGCACTTATCAGAGCAGTTCTTCCCATAGATGTTTTTATATATTTCGGAGGGCTGTAAAGATGCAGTCCACCCCAGATTCAATTCATTTCTCTTCATCATATGAATGAGTTGTATTTGTGGGGATTCCTCTCTCAGTATTCTTATCGGAACATCATTTCTAGATGACTGCTAATCAAGGCTAAAGAGCGCTTCATCTGCTGCAGAACTTGGTTAGCCCCGCCTTACGTCAAACAGCCACTTCCTTACCACGGGGGATAAGTTTATGTTTGCAACCAACCAATATTTTTATCAAGACACAATCTCTAGAAAGATTGTATGCCAAGATTTAAAGCTCTTTCTACCCAAAACCGATGCAAACGTAAAGTACCCTGGATGATCACGACGACAACGACGATGTACAAATTTAAATAGATTCAAAGCTAAATGAAAATAAACAAATCTATCACATACGATATACTTGACGAAAGAATTTCTGTTGCTGTCCTTAACTGTTACAAACGCCAAGTATCCTCGACGACTACGACGACAACGACGATGCACATATTTAAACGTATTTTAAACGTAAATACAAATAAACAAACCCATCACATACTATAAACTTGCGAGAAAGAATGCCTGTTTCTGTCCTTGGTATAAATTCAAACGGTGGTGATTGTTTTGTTTATTATTATTATTTTGTATACTGTTACATTTATTTGGAACATCGATTCGCCAAAAAATATAGTACGGGACTTTATCGCTATTGATTTTTCTTTTTTTTTTTGCACAAATCCTTTATAATAATACAGTATTGCTTGATTGTGTACACGAGGTACCTCCAACGCAGAACAAAGATATTCCTCCCAATATATAACAATATTAAACTGTTATTTTAGTTAATATTATCATAATAACTTTCGTGGCTTTTTAAAGTAGAGTCTTAAAGTAAACCAGAAATGTTTCTTTTAAATTTTACTACGTACGAAAATAATAAAAATGTGAGACCATAATCGTGTTTAGATTATCGACGCCTTGTATTCAACGTTACTATGTAGTGACGGAAACCTATCCATGTTTGATAAATATTAACGCAAATCAACAAGTAGTTAGATTTTCATAATATTTTCGATACTAATTCATTTTTAAGTTTACTTATATTTTAAATAGAATGTTCATTAAATATGTGCGGGGAACATTTTGGGTGTTTTACCCACACCCACATTTCATGTTACGAAAGGTAACCTAATTTAATTTAGTTTCCTAAGAATTGCAACATTTCATAAATCTGTAGAGTTATAATAATTACAAAAATTTATCTTTTAAATTAATTTATTTGACTTTACTTGAAGTTGTAAATAAAAATGGGCAGAGAATCTATATTATGCTTTAAAAAGTTGTTTATCATTAATACATAATATAATTAGTTGAATTACAATAACAAAAAAAAAAAAACAGAATTCTAAAAGCAATTATGTTTTAAAAGATTTAAATAGAACAAACTTCTAATATTCCGAGATGTAGTTTTAAACATAGTAAGCGTTTCTAATTAAAAATATAATATATTTTCATATGATATAAAAATGACTATTGACAATTTATAATAGCAAAATTAACTACAACTTATAATAGTTTACTTTTAAAAGATTTTATTTATAGTGGGAGGTCAACTTTACTTTAGTTTGACACTATAGTCGTTTTTTAACGTCGGGTAGGGAACAAAAATTAAAACGTGTCTCAGTCGTAAAAGATTTCTCCTCCACTGACAGAACAAGAAAATGAAGTGTAGCATCTGAAAAACAGATACTACACTTTGATCTTGGCCCGAAGGCCAAGCATTTTTCTCTTATACACAAATGATGACGGCGCTAATATTACGTAAACGTTGGAGATTTTACACAATAATTTGGAGGTGCCTAGTTGCACAGGTTTCACAGACTTTTATGTCAATTTGATTAAGGATTTTCAAATAACTACAGTTCTACATGGTTCATAGTGTGCTTTTGTGAATACAGAAAAGAACTTTCATGACTATTCGGTACTTTCACCTCATAATTACACAAAACATATCGTAAAGTTATTATTATTATTATTTGTATATTGCATAATGTTACATTTGATTGGAACGTCTTCGAAAAAATAGTATGGGACGTATACATCAATAAACCAGTAACAGCCTAAAACAACAGTGTGCAACAATGACCACCACTGCTTTGAACTGACAATGACAACTATGGATGACTGTGTGTGCCACTAAACGCCGTAAAGAAGCACTAATTATCCAACAGTTATCGCAATCACTGCCAGTGGTTTCCGTTTGATTTCACTGCCAGGTAATGCCCGACAGTGGAGTTAGATTATTTTATTCAGGACACGGCCGCCAGTACCTGCTATTTTACAAGGCCGACACTGACCCACCTTACAATCGTAGTTTTTTTTTATGTTTTCGGAAGGTAGGAGGATTTTAAAAAATCATTTCTATCGGAAAACGCCGGTGCGGGAGTCATGCTAGTTACATAATAAAGAAAAACTAAGTGCAGGTGCTTTTTAAGATCCCTCCCATCTTCTGTAATTCTAAATAAGGACTAGAAAAAAGTGTATTTTTCTTTTTTATTTTCTCTTAATTTTCCTCCATCTTGTTACCTTTCTCATTATTCTGTCATTCATTTGTATACACTGTTTTGTTTTTTATAAATATTTTTCGTATTTTACTCAGATTTTTTTTCTTAAATAGTAAATCATTTCTAGAAATAAAAAATGAAATTGTGACAAATGATATCACGATTAAAACTTGTTTAAGGTTACCGTGAAAGATACGAGACAAATTGTCAGTTTTACGAAACATCTGTGTAATCTTATATAACACGTTACAGCATTGGACGGACGAAATAATGGACCTTCAAACACAACTAGTGAAGAACCACAGCATGTATACATATGTATGCATATATTTTAAACTTTAAATCACATCACATATACACTGCGTATAAAATTATTAACGAGTTTACATTTTTTTTAAATATTTAAAGAACGAGTGAATAAAAATCCATGAAATTTTGAAAAAGGGTTTACAACACTATTCAGCTGTTCCAGTCAGAAAATAAAAGTATTAAAAGCAGTATTAGCGAAACTACGGCAGAATACAGGAATATCTGTTGATTTCAGTGTGTCAAGTTATTAACGAGGTTGAGAAAAAACACAATAAACTTCTTTATTGAAATGATTTTCAACGATTAAATGAACTCAAAAAATGCTTAGAACACAATAACTACATAGCAATTTCTAAGTCGACATAATTAGTAGGGGATATGCGCTCTTTTTTATGAATGACTTGTAAAACAGGTTGGTCCACATAATTAGTCAAATTTGTGTTTTCATCAAGAGTTATTCTGCGGGATACCTTTGGAGTGCATCCCACAACTCGCGGTTTGTCTTGGAGAGCATTCAACAACGCATCTTTGCTTTTAAATTGGCGTCCACTTGCATGGAGACGTCTCTTCATGATTCTCCAAAGGTTCTCAATTGGGTTCAAATTTGGTGAATTCGCAGGCCATTCTATCTTCCGTAGCTCAGAGAACCACAGTTGTTGCAAATTCTCTTTTAAAACCATGTTGCATGCGAGAGAGAATTATCCTGCATAAAAATAATGGTTCTTCTGAATGTCAACTTTTGCTTCTTCAGCCATGGTTCAAGGTTCTCCTTCAGAAAAGCTACGTAAGCATTTAACCTTATTTTTGCGCCTTCTGGGACTCTCCATGGGCCACCTTATGTAACTACAATAATCCCAGCCCAAATCATTATCCCACCACCACCTTGTTGGCGCCTTAAACGCTGATGACGATGTCGTCCATCCCTTGCACCAGCCATCTGGGCCATTAAGAGTGACATGCACTTCATCCGTGAACAAAACTTTGGAAAAATTCGTTTTCATGTTGTCCTCTGCCCATTTCAATCGGTTTTGTACGTGATGTTGCATTATTGGAGGCTTTGTCACAGCCTTAACAGATTTTGTCATTTATTTCAGAAGGCTGCATCGAGTACTTTCCAAGACATTCTTCAATCTGGCTTAGTCAAAGACTTCTAGACTTGTCTGGGTAGGATTCTTAACAACTTCACGTTTAATTTGGAGTAGAGAACGGGGTGAAACAACTCTAGATTTACCTTTATCATCTCTCTTACGTACCTTTGTAGGGTCCTTGACAAAGTTTTTCACAGTTTGATGGTACCTTCTTATAATTTCCGATATTTCGAAGGTAGTTTTACCTTTTGCTAGCTGTTCTGTAATTGAACCTTTTTCAAACCTAATCAAAACGAGTTTACGGCCCATTTTATTGACGAAACAAACTGCCTTGTTAACAATTTGACACCTTAAAAATCGTGGATTCAGAAATTACGATGTCATGTTAACTTGAATTTTATTTCTTCCGCCCGTCACACCGTTAATTTCCTGGGTAAGGTTAACACTTTTGTCCGAACTTCCAACTTCTGTACACGTAACGAACCTTCTCTCAACTCCCAACGTACTTCTGCTAATTCAACTTATTTCTTTTAAATCCAACTTCGAAATGAACAGCCCTCTAAAAAATCAACCCTCTTTTTTCTCCAACCAGGAGCATTTCATTTGCATATCGGGTTGCCACATTGCAGGCATATAAAGAGATAAGGTAGCCATTTTTGTTTCTTTCTTCTTCATTCATTTCATTCCACGACCGACCCATTGAATTATGCACACGTGCTAATTAGGAAAGTCGCACGTTTCCCTACATTCCCCCCTGACCTCATGATCACACACAGGGCAGGGGGGCAGTCGTCTTTGTCGGGTACTTCTTCAAAGAATCGGGGGAAGCACTTCCTCATTGCCATCTTCCTCATTACCACCGTTATTGCCACCAGTCTGTTCCATTATCCTCTCTTGTGGTTCCCTATGCGGTGTTTCACAATCAGGGCAAGGGGGCAGTATCCGTCTTTGTCGGGTACTCCTTCGAATAATCGGAGGAATCACTTCCTCGGTTCCATCTTCCTCAGTATGTTTCATCATTCCCTCTCGTGGTGCTATAGGCGGTGTTTCACAATCACGGCGGGTGAGCAATATTTGTCTTTCTCGGGTACTTCAATGAGGAACTGGTGGTATTACTTCCTCATGTCCATCGTCCTCATCACTATTGCCACTAGTATGTTACATCATTCCCTCATCAGGTTCTGTAGGTAGTGTTTCTATGCTCACCTGTAGGGGCAGTAGGCGATCAGGATCATCCCTGAACTGTATGTGATCTTCCTCATTATCCTCAGAATCAGAAGAGGTATAACAGGGGTGGATATCTTTTACATTACGTGGTACACCATTAATCAACATGGTCTGAGGACTTATGATTTTGTCTATTTTTCCTCTGCAAAATTTTACAGTGCACCCAGCATTAAGGGTTTTTACCCAAACACGGTCTCCCACTTGATATGGTGTATTGCCAACGCTAACCGCTAACCAAACTTATTGCAGCGATAGCATTGTACTGTTCTCTGTGCTCGTGGATATACACACCTCCTATCACTCCGGCAATCCTTAGCAAAATGATTGACCTCCCCACATTTATAGCACACTGGGCCTACGGGCTTATTACTACCTGGGAGAGAATCTACATTGCTTCCATGCGGTTCGACTGTTGCATGTTGAATGCTAGTTGCTATTGCAATTGGCTCCTGTTCCTTACAGATGTTTCGAGCTCGGGCTAATAACTCGTCTGTTATCAATTCATCAATTCGTGACGATGCCCGCAACAGTTTGCTGACCTCCTCAGGTATGCCTACTAAAAAGGCACATCTTAATATCTTATCGTTAACCCCACCAAATGGTACCGACAACTTTCGTAGGTCAGCTAGGTACATATCAACGGTTTCCTTGGGGTGAAGTCGCCGGCTCGTGAACTGTTGCCATGCAACAAACGGATCTGTACCAAACGCTGTATACAGGCTGTGCTTGATTGTATCCCAGTCTGGTTCATCTCCGAGTTGCTGGTAGACTGTATAGGTCCCTCCGGTTAACCTCAAAAGAATGACTGTGGCTGGTTATTTAATTCTGCACAGTGTACATATCTTTTCAGCTTTTTCCACCCATTCGACGACAGACGGTCCAGTGGTAGATCCATCAAACTCAGGTATCAAGCGAAAGTCGAATCTGTCCATTTTCTGTCTTTCGAGTCACCGCACACCGAAAGACGAAATAGCTTATAATTCAATAACTTGAGTTTTATTTCTTCCGCCCGTCACACCGATAATTTCCTGGGTAAGGTTAACACTTTTGTCCAAACTTCCAACTTCTGTACACGTAACGAACCTTCTCTCAACTCCCAACGTACTTCTGCTAATTCAACTTATTTCTTTTAAATCCAACTTCGAAATGAACAGCCCTCTAAAAAATCAACCCTCTTTTTTCTCCAACCAGGAGCATTTCATTTGCATATCGGGTGGTCACATTGCAGGCATATAAAGAGATAAGGCAGCCATTTTTGTTTGTTTCTTTCTTCATTCATTTCATTCCACGACCGACCCATTGAATTATGCACACGTGCTAATTAGGTAAGTCGCACGTTTCCCTACTTTACGGCCCATTTTATTGACGAAACAAACTGCCTTGTAATAATTTGACACACCTTAAATATCGTGGATTCAGAAATTACGATGTTAAGTTGTTTACGTTGAGCCGAACAGTACGAAATTTCACAGTACGCGCAGCTCAGCATTGCCAACGTTTCCGAAGATTTTGATACGAAACTACCAGTAAGTTTCTGAAACTGGTCAGAAAAATATTATCTGTTGAATATTTTTACACGCAGTGTACATAGCTACATGCCGATATATATATATATATATATATATATATATATATATATATATATATATATATATACATATATATACTAGAAAAAGTGCCCGTCGTTGATTGGGTTAAAAAACAGCCTACATAAAAGGGACTCTGATTTATGAAAGTATGATAAATAAGGTTTTAAAGAGATAGCTTCGAATTTGGGGGTATCGAAACCAAAGCAAAATATGATGAAAGTAAAAATTAAATAGATAAATCCCATAATTTATTATACCAGACCTGTTCACACTGAAACACTTATCACAATATTCTGTGGATCTATATTAAAAAACCTTGTTAAACTTTGTGACATATTTCCATTCTATGGAGGTCACACGAACGAACACCCCATAATTTTATTATACCATATTTCTTCAAACCGAAACATAATTAACAAAGTATACTTACGCAGATTGATATGAAAAGTCTTTATTAAGGGGTGTGCCTATTTCCATTATATGGAGGCCAGGCGCGAACGCAGACCCCACAATTTTATTATACCATCCCTATTTAAGTTAAAACATACTTATCAAAGTATTATTATGTACATCTATATCAAAAACACTTGTAAACGTTTTTTTTAATTTTTTATTTCCATACTTTGTGTACCAGGCACGTACGCAGACTCAACAATTTTAATGAATCATCATTATGTCAGATCAAACATACCCATTCCTGTGTCTCGATACATCTTCTATCATTATATGTGATCAGTTTTCTATAATAGCCAACCATATAGGAGCATATTTGTGACCAGACACACACACACAAACATTCAGTTTTATATTATAGATATATATTATTTTGGAAATTAAATAATATGAAAAATTAAATAGTAATGCAAATTCATAAAACTATAAATGAACAAAATAGGGTTGATAATTAGTATAACAAATTAATCAGATTTCTATAAAGTGGTTTTGTAAATAAAAAACCTTTTTCTTGAGCTTTTGTTTCATAATAATTAATTCGGCATAAAAAAAACTAGAACAAATCCTGAACGTTTTTTTTTATAATTTTTATTTTATGAGAGGTGCAGTTTGTTTAACACTGCTTGGGCACAATGGTGTAAAATACTGTTTTGTTATTTAACCCCAGAAAATGATGATCTCTATAATAATATTAGAACAAGAGTGAATTCTTAGAATAAAACTAATGCAGTGATTGAAAATGATTACTTGACTTCCAAATGGATTTTTAAAACGAAGAACTTGGGATTAAAGTTTTGTGGTTATGTTGATAGTTTTAACAGTACAAAAACTTTCAGAACTATGTATAAGTATATATATATATATATATATATATATATATATATATATATATATATATGTATGTGTATATATATATATATATATGTATGTGTATATATATATATATATATATATATATATATATATATATATATATATATATATATATGAATGAAAATGAGAAATTAATTGAGATAACATTAATGACAACGCTTTGAAAGACGATGGAGATAGAGATAAGAGAAGATAATATTAGAAGAGAAGGAGAAATGGAAAGAGAAACAGTGAAGGGCAATAAATGCTGAGAATAAAGAGACAGGTTTAATTAAATAAGAAAGGGTGGGAGAGAGAGAATGTAATGAATAGTGCGCGTGAATACGGAGTACAGAAAAGTGGTAAGAAGAAATATATGAATTGAAAAATAAATTGATTTGTGGAAAATTCAGATGAATGTTGAGAATGAGAAAAGAAGAGTAAATAATTTCTGAACTTCGGCCAACTTGATCCATGTGTCAAGAATGCCATTTCAATCAGTTTCAACGATGAAGCTTCTGACTTTTCCCCAAATCTCTTTATTCTTAAAGAAATCCTTTCCTAACCAACCGCTAATACCTCGTATTTGTTCGACTTCCAATCTTAAAGGAGAACAAAACGTATTTTTATATGCTAGTAAACTCGTCAAATCAAATCATACTTTTACAAAATTTCCACCATATAAAACAAAAAAGGATGTAAATTCAAAGATTTAGCAAATGTTTTATTTTGCTCAAGCAAAAAGAGGATATCGAAGGCAAATTCGAATGTTGTTAGGCATAAATAAGTAATCCGGACCAGAATATCGTAAATCCTTTAAGAATTCATACTGCTAGATCAATTTAAATAAAAAGTTAAAATCCAAACTTACTCATAAACATGTCTTATAAGGGTCCCTCACTTATAATTCTCAATGTGATTTAAAAAATATTGTGTTTTAAAAAAATAATGAGATTCAAAAAATAATGAGATTCAAAAAATAATGAGATTTAAAAAATAGTGAAATTAAAAAAAAATGAAATTTAAAAAATAATGAGTTTTAAAAAATAATGAGTTTTAAAAAATAATGTGATTTAAAAAATGAGTTTTAAAAAATAATGTGATTTAAAAATAATGAGATTAAAAAAATAATGAGATTAAAAAAATAATGAGATTTAAAAAATAATGAGATTTAAAAAATAATGAGATTCAAAAAATAATGAGATTTAAAAAATAATGAGATTTAAAAAATAATGAGATTAAAAAAATAATGTGATTTAAAACATAATGTGATTTAAAACATAATGTGATTCAAAAAATAATGTGATTTAAAAAATAATGTGATTTAAAAAATAATGTGAGTTAAAAAATAATGAGATTCAAAAAATAATGTGATTCAAAAAATAATGTGATTTAAAAAATAATGTGATTTAAAAATGTGATTTAAAAATATGTGATTTAAAAATAATGTGATTTAAAAATATGATTTTAAAAATATGACTTAAAAAATAATGTGATTTAAAAAATAATGTGATTTAAAAAATAATGAGTTTTAAAAAATAATGTGATTTAAAAAATAATGTGATTCAAAAAAATGTGATTTAAAAATAATGAGTTTTAAATTATTATGGTAAGTATTTATGATTTACTCTTTATTTTTATTCCAATTTTTCACAAACTTCGAAATGTTTGATGTTCGCTATGACTCAAATTATAATTGCTATCTTTAAATCCATATGAACATATCAAAGTGCATTCGATATGTGAATAGCGTTGTCAAGATTTTGGAATGCTAAAGAAATAAAACAAAGGGAGCCTACTCGCTGCAAATGTATTGCCAATAAACAATGAAGAAACAAATCAATAATGGTTTGTTTGTTTGTTTTTATTGACGATCTGGTATTGATTCTTATTATCGTCAATATATGTGTGGACGTTAATTCACTGGTGGTCGTGATCTTCTTTAATGCAGGACGAATAAAACCCATGTATGGAACACAGTGGACACTTGTCGACGGTTTCGAAGTTTTGGGGGGAAAGGAGAAATTGATTCACAATTGGAAAGAGAAAAAGAGAATAGCACTAATTACTTCTATAAGAAAAGTTAAAATTAATTCTTTCTTCTTTATTTGGCCCCGAAACTGGTCGATGAAGAATGGCGACGGGTTCTTAGGTTCGTACATTGTCAGCACGTCTGATTTGGCGGCTTCCTCGCCGTAAACTTTTTTGACGTAATTCCCTATGTAATATAATCGACACCTACTTTTAGCTCGTTTTGTCTGTGAAGCTGACCTCTGAACCTAACAATAATCAGGCTAGGTGCACTGTGTCCCTTTCCGTTAGCCGTCATGCCGTTTTGGCATGTACTTAATGTAACACTCGAAATTCATACAACATACTATAACTTCTATCTAATGGCGTAGGATCCAAATAGACAACAAGTAGATATGATGTCAAATTAAACCGAAACATAAATGATAAAATTCATTGCAAACTGATTAAAAAGCTTTAAATTTGTCGATTATTACTGATTAAGTAACATATTTTAATATTATTTTTTAATTACTTGTTTATTTTTATATTACTACTAATAGGTCAGTATACCCATTACTCCGTCTAAAAAATTACTTCAAATTTTGAAATGATCATGCTCGTATTTTGTGAGATTAACAAATTACTGTACATTTGTTGCATGTTCGTATTGAGAAGGTATTTGTTCATTATCAGAAAGTAATGAAAGAACAGAAATCATGGGTAACTCATATCTTGTAGATCGGCTGTAATGAGAATTGTAAAACCGACGTATTATCTTATTAAATGCAATAGGAAGAACTAGCAGGGAGATTCAATATTACCCGGTATTGAATGAGGATGAACAAATATTCTACCCTCCTATACTTATATTGCCATTGAAATCGATTGAATAGCCTATTTTCAATCAAATCAATTGATTTTCTTTTCTAGTCGGACACCTATAGTGATGAAACGGAAGGAAGCTTCACAATGCATTGTGATCTGCATTTCACCGTAGAAAACTTACTGTTGATTTATGAAATTATTCTAAATTGTTGGCTTGAATTAAAGTTTAAAATGCAAAAGTCAAGTATCATGGTTTAAGTGTGCTTTAAATAAAAACATTAATTTCTAACGCACCCCTATTTAATTGATGAACCCGTTGTGGATTTTATATATGCTGGGCTTTTCTGACTTGGCGTTTATAAAACTTTGTGACTTCAATGTTAGACTGGTCAAGGTAGTAACTTTGATGAAAATCAGACATCCCTCATGAATTCCATTTTTCGACTCTCGGTTTTCGACTTATCGGTGGCATTACGATACAAAATCTATCTGAGAACACTAACAGACGCATAATGTGCATTTTTGCGAAACTTCAAAAAAATAGACCCAGCCGTTTCAAAGTCCATAGAAACAAACTCACACACATACACAGACAAAGTAAACACTAAGGATTAAATAGCTAACATGTATGCAAATATGATAAACTAGCAGAACCTGTTTTTCGGTGTTGTCCGGGATAATATAAGAGGATACTAACCAAAAAATATTATTAAGTATTCTTTTGGAATGAATGTTCTTTTCATGAAGTAGAGGCCCCCATTGCTCCTAATGTAATCAGCGATGTTATAATTTGTGTGTGCACTTCACAAACTGGTGTGTAGGTATTTTTAGGAGTAGATCGAAAGCGGTTAATATGAATACTAGAAGCAACGTCTAAAAATTAGAAAAAAAATAATGAACTTTTCCACAAAATTCTGTGGTTTAAACTAAACATTTCGATAGAATGGAATTTAAATAATTTTAATCTTTTAAAAATTAATTATTTCTTAGAATGTTTTTTTTTTGCAATTTAATAGATTATAATATATATTAATAAGAGTTCTATTAATTAATGGTTACAACATAAGAACATTAGTTTAAGATGTCGATAAGGCAGACACGATTTAAGTCTCGTATTTTCATATTTGTGTAGACTGGAATTTTCTTTAACTATTGGCAGTTTATTTTCGGCTTTTCTTTTTGAATGGTACACACGTTATGATTATAATATTAACTTATATAAAATTGTGTCGTGTTACATATTTTTATATTAAATTGTGCCGTGTTACATATTTTTATATTAAATTTTGTCGTGTTACATATTTTTATATTAAATTGTGTCGTGTTACATATTTTTATATTAAATTGTGTCGTGTTACATATTTTTATATTAAATTGTGTCGTGTTACATATTTTTATATTAAATTGTGTCGTGTTACATATTTTTATATTAAATTGTGTCGTGTTACATATTTTTATATTAAATTGTGTCGTGTTACATATTTTTATATTAAATTGTGTCCTGTTACATATTTTTATATTAAATTGTGTCCTGTTACATATTTTTATATTAAATTGTGTCATGTTACATATTTTTATATTAAATTGTATCGTGTTACCTATTTTATATTAAATTGTGTCGTGTTACATATTTTTATATTAAATTGTATCGTGTTACCTATTTTATATTAAATTGTGTCGTGTTACCTATTTTTATATTAAATTGTGTCGTGTTACATATTTTTATATTAAATTGTGTCGTGTTACATATTTTTATATTAAATTGTGTCGTGTTACATATTTTTATATTAAATTGTGTCGTGTTACCTATTGTAATTTCTATGATGCACTTTACAGGTATCTCGTGATTAATAATTTAGAAACTGTGTCTATTTCCATATTAAATATTTCGTTACATGGGAGTCACAACTTATCAAGGCCCAGAGGCGACTCGGGGATACTGCGTGTACGGTAATCAATGGGATAATATCGTAGTAATCGTTAGTAATGGAGATTTGATAAAGTGCTTTACTTAAGGTTGGTTGGTTGGTTGTTTTTGTTTTACGGCATATCAACCCTTTTCGGGTTATTTAATGCCGAATCCAAAGATTCGGAAGAAAAGTTTTTTTAATAGAATATATTTGTTGTTTTCACGTTGGTTTCTATTTAACCCATAGTTGGGACCCTAACAGGTATTACCACTCCGGGTCAGAGTGGACCTGGGAACAATGGTAATTAAAGGGTGGCTCCACATTCTCCAAAGCCCACAAGCTGGGGCCTCACCACTGGATATAGTTTAAGGTCATATCCAGGACCCCCATTGAGGGACTTTTACCCTCTGCAGGGGGGGGGGGCAGTCGGCGTATTCTAATGCTCCACCGACAGGGCGGTTTATCAGGAATTTGTTTGTGTTGGACGAGGACATCCAGGTTGTAGTCAGGTTGGAAACAGGCAAACGGAAGAGAGTTCCACAGGGATGCACTTCGAAGAAGGAAGCTTTGTACATGGAATCTACGTTTTGATTTAGGCACAGATAAAGAATGGGGAAAATTATTGGCATATTGATTTTGAAAATCTTAAATACTACGCTCCCACGTGCATATTTAATAGAAACCCTTAAAAGAGACATTTGATAAATAAAAACGAAAATACTGGAACACGAATTTTCCGTTGAAAATGAGACTGCTAACACACAAAGGGAATAAAAATATTAACGAAGCAGTATATAAACATGCCAAACATATGAGTTCTTTGTTTTCTCTTACACTTTTCGCAGGAATCGTTGTAGACTGTCGTAACTGCACCGCAAAAGATTCGATTAGGCATCACGATGCTTCTGGTGGTGTCCAGAAAATTGGGAAGCGGAGAATTGAGCAACGGTTAAAAGGATAATATTGTCAAAGTAGGAAAATTGTGCAATTCTCGAATAAATATCTATAGAAAATTAGAACCTTTCTCGAAGGGATATAGTTATAAATTGGAGTAAGTGTCCTCTAATTATATATAAAAATAAATAAATGTTGTTTTAAAGCAAATAAAATCGATTTTTTAGTGTTCTTTAAAAGAATATGATTATTTTTCAAATTATAATATTAATAAAAATGTAAGAAAATTAAAATACAACTACAAGTTTAAATGCATGGCGTTGACTTCGTAAATAATTCAGAATGTTTCATGTTCTGTTAATAGTTGAAAAAAAGAAGAACATTGAGAGTCTTTAATTTATCGGATAAAAGGTCAATTTACTTTTTAAAGTCTTGAAAATTCAACTACACTTCAGTTTCAATCCATCTGTCGAAATGATGCTGCCTGAAATTGTATTAACTATTACTATTTTTCTTTCGAATCAATTGATGTAACATGTTATATCTTCAAATTTATGATTTGTAACGAATATTTTGCGTGAATCATTAAATATATAATCTTAAACAGAATATAAAGAATTGAAAGTAATGTCTTACTCGTTGCACGTATTACACACAAGTATAATAACAATAAAATAAGTGAAAGGATTTATCAACAGAATTCGAGCAGAACTTTTCTTTTATTTACTGTAAAAAAGAAATCTGAAAGTGCATGATGAAAAATGTCACAATGAAAAAAAATAAACATGTAAAGATTTCATTTGCTTTGAAACAATCGCAAGCGTTTAAAAGTATTCAGATTTTAATATAATCCTCATTTTTTCAGGCATCTGTATTCTGCAGGGCACTTTAAAAAATAGAAAACAAATGAACCAGGATTATGGTCTATGATTTCATGTTCGCGGTGTATTTTACGCTTATCGGTAAATAAATTTCGTATTCTTATGTTAACTATATTAGGAAGTCGCCATGGGCATGGAGTATGTGCCTACATGTGGCAGGGAAATCTCCAGAGAAGATCCAAATTTACCATATATCTGCTTCCGCGTTACACTAGCCCAAACTATCGCGTTTATATTTTTTCACTCTTTCGCCCCCATAACAGTGGAGTAACTATCTTTGAAAGCATATCTGAGAATATTGTCCTGTCTACGTATCTTCAACAAACATTCACGTCTGTGGAGACTTCAATGTTCACAATGTGGAATAGTTAACCAACTCAAACAAGACCGACGACGAGAGGAGGTTCTGTCACGATTTCTCTATTGCCTATGACCTCACTCAGATTGTCCAGGAGCCCACCCCTGTGCCCGACACTGACGGCCAGTACGCAAGTATACTATATCTTTTTTCTCACAACTTCTCCTGAGCTATGCTAATCTTCACTCCTATCTCCACTGGGATCTTCCGACCACTCTGATGTATCAGTTAAGATAAAACCGAAACGTAATAAGTCCCCTGCCGCACCTCTCCATCGTACAGTATATCAATACTCTATGGCTGACTGGGATAGCTTCCGTACATTTATGTCAGATCTACGTCTGCGTTCCATGTTTAAAAGGAGTGTGTCCTCTATAGTACCATATCTGACAGAATGGTTAATTATAGGTATAGAAGGTATCGTGTCTCGGTCAGGGGGTACCATCGGATGTGGTACGCCAGTGTCTTCGTCGGAAGGGGCTACACTCGCGTCGCCTGCCGCCTTTGTCTTAGACATGCCCGCTTCTGGAGGTCCAAAACTTGACATGGGTGGACCATTGGAGGAAGGGAGCACCCTAGACGAGAGTACGCCATAGAGAATATCCAGCGAAATCGCAATGTCTGGAAGAGTTGCAACCCAGGCGAGAGGCTCTACTCAGGATAGCCTCAGAAGCTGGTTACGGGAATCCGCGGGAGGAATATGGACAGTGCCGAGAAAAATAATCATAAGTCCATTTGCTGGCTGGGAAGAGTGGGCTAGGCAGATGAGGACCTCGCAGTTTGTACAAAACAACCCAAGGAAGGAGCATACACAGTTGCAGAAATGGCAGTCTGCAGAGGTTATACTTGCCGAGGACGCACCAAACAAATAAAGTTCTTCCAACACTGAGAAAGAACAGCCAGCGAGTAAAAGTAAAGAAAAGAGGCAGAAAGAAAAGGGCCCAACTTGGGGACACCAGCAACAAAAGACGCCGGAAGAGTACAGAAGGCTCTTTAAAGAGAAATATCAGAATTTGTCGGAGGGTAAAAACATAAAGTTGGCCCCAGATACTCTGGAGAAGTTACAAGAAAGGATTGTCACTCTCGTTACCTTCGACGAAAAAAAGAAGGGGCTAGTTGGGGTCCCCAAAGAAAAAATGTTCGCGATGATAGTGGAGCAAAATATACCGGCAAGGTATATAGTTAGGAGTTTTGCGATGTGGGATCTTCTTCCAAAAGCAGAAGATGCGACCAAATTAGCAAAGACCGATACCAACTGGAAAGGACTAAATTTTAAACCGAATTATATAGCGAAGAGAAGGACCAAAATGGCAGTGCTGGGAGTCCCATGCTGCGTGAGTGCCGAGCATATCGGTCCAATTCTCTCGCAGTATGGTGACGTCAAGGAGGTACTTGCAGCACGCGGCACACGAAACATATTCACAGGGTACTATCACCTAAGAATACTCGTTGATCGGGCAGAGTTTAAGGCGATTCCTGCTCAGCTTACCTGTGAGACATGGACGATGTGTATCATCGTGGAAGGGAGGAGGCCAACATGTCGAAACTGGCACGTGCCAGGCCATATGGCAAAAGTTTGCCGCAAAATGGTCCAAGCAGCAGCGCCTTCACCAGTAGAGACTCCAGAAGTGAAAGAGAAGACACCAGTGAAGACACCAGTGAAGCAGGTAGAGACAAAAAAGGCGGAAACAAGCTGGAGTACTGTGGCAAGCCGAAAAAAGGTCACCAGAAGAGGGAAGAAGGCAGAGGAGGAGAAAACAGGGACGAAAAGGAAACTCCCACATCCCTCCTCAGAGACGGAAGGTGACTCCGCTGACGAAGAAAAAGAGAAATCCGCGAAGGAAAAGAAGTCAAGCGTTAAAGACGACGGCATTGCTTATCCAGAACTCCAACCCCCGAACCAGAGGAATGAGCAAACCCCTCCACTTTTTAATATCTCTGTGAAAGAGATGGAAGTTCCAATGGAGGAAGAGGAGGAAGTGAACAAGAATGAAGAAAAGAAAAGAAAGGCGCAGCAGGAGGAAGAGGAGGAGGAAAAACAGGGGAAACGACGGTAGTCACACCCACCGGAAATAAGGGCCGTAGAGACGAGGAAGATGCCCTTTTTCCCGAGAGATAGAATCTTTGAGGCGGATGGTGGCGACAACCAAGCGGAACTGAATGCAAGGCAAAAGAGGTGTTTTCAACAATTGGCAAGCCTTTCCCACGTGAACAGAATTGAGGTTCAAAAACCAACCAATTTCCATGAAGCACCGATGTTAATCACCTTTGCGAGAGAGGAGAAAGGAGCTAGAGTAAATGCGCTTTGGAAAATAAGGGAGGCAAGATCAGCTATTCCATCACTAATCCAATTAAGACAAAATGTGAAGGGAGGGTCCCCCTTTATATTCAACCTTCCTTCTATAGCGCATTGAAGTTAACATTTACCCTCGACATTGGGGGTCTTGTCCGGAACTGTCAGTACACAACAGAGTTATTAACCGGCAGTATTGGGCAGGCCTTTGGCGTCCTCATCCCCGAGGACTTCAGACCTGTACTAGACGAATATTACTAGTTAGGGAATAATGGCAAATTTAAACCAAGCTAGTATAAATGCGAGGGGCATGAGATCCCGAAGCAAGGCTGCTCACGTGCTGAGGGATCTCGTGGCCCTTGAGATAGATATAGCTGAGATACAGGAGATCCGCTTTGTTGGGCCCGGGGATTGCGATGTGCTGATGAACGACTTTGACGGTTATTCAGCATATAGCAATTCCCGTAGTCGTGTGGTTTCTATGCTAGTGAGTCGCACCCTAGCTGTGACGGTTCCTGCAGTCCACACGGACGCTGATGGAAGGCTGATTGTGGTCGATGTTGCCGTTAAAAGCGGTAAGTTCCGAGTTTGGGCTGTTTACGCGCCCAATATCGCCGGAGATAGGGTTTCCTTTTTTCGGCAGGTGGAGGTGTTCTTATCGGCGGGTCCGGAGCGGGTAGTTTCAATGGGGGACTGGAATGCCATCCTGGACCGTAAGATAGATAAAGTCGGGGGGATAGAGGGTCGGAGAGGTGTGAAAGCAGTCTGTCAGACCTGATGACCTAGTGCGATCTTGTCGACAGATTCCGTCTGGATCACCCGGGGAGGGAGATGTGGAGGTGGGAAAAAAGTGTGGCCTCCTATTCAAGTACCTACTTGGATAGGATGTTAGGATACGGCTCGCATGGGTACATTCGGAAGGTGAAAAACCTGGAAGGGCATACCCTTGTGTCGACTCGAGAGATTTGCAATGAGTTTCGACAACATTTGGAGGAGAGCTTTGCCCAACTACCCAGACTTCGCGGCCAGGAGTTTGGCAGCTATTTAGCCGGCTCGCCCAGCATACTACGGCCCGACCAGCTAGTTGTGTTTGGATTGTTACGGAGCGTAAGGTCATTACTGCGTTGTAGCAGCTTGGCCATAACAAATCTCCAGGGCTCGATGGTCTGCCCTACGAACTCTATTTGAGGCAGTTGCCCATGTTTGTTCTTCTGGCGTGTGTGTTTAACCACTGGTTTGCTCAGGGATCTATCCCTGGGCAGGTAACCAAAGGAGTGGTAATACTTCTGAAGAAAAGAGGGTGGCATGGTTGGGAGGACTTAGATGATTATAGGCCCATCATTCTGCTAAACACAGAGTTGAAGATTTTGTCCCGCGTTCTTGCAAACCGACTGCAGGTTGTTATCGGCGACTTGGTCGAACCGGATCAGACTTGTTCTGTGTATGGGAGATCGATTCAAAAAAACTTGCACGTGGCGTGCACGATCATAGAGGGGTTAGAAGACGACACAGGAGTTGCGCTGATCAATTTAGATCAGTCCAAAGCGTTCGATAGTGTCGACCATGGTTTCTTGGAATCTGTTATGGAGACCGCCGGCTTTGGTCTGGACTTCCGCAAGTGGATCTCCGTTCTGTATTCTGCGGTAGTAAATGGTAGGTTGTCGGAGTCCTTTGGGGTCTCTCGGTCGGTGCGCGAGGGTTGTCCGCTGTCGCCTCTGTTGTATGTCCTGGCGTTGGAGCCTTTCCTTTGCAAGTTAAGGGACGAGGCGGCTAGACCAGACCTTCGCGGCATAGCTCTACTAGGCGGCAAATTCGCTAGGGTGTCCGCGTACGCTGATCATGGCACCGTTTTCGTTGGGCGAAGGATCGATATTAAAGCGGTGATGGAGGCGGTCGCTGAGTATTAAAATGTCACAGGAACTGTAGTCAATCGCAGCAAGTTCGTTGGCCTACGGTTGGACGCCTGGACCGGGGTAAACTCACTTCCAGGTGATTTCGGCTGGACGGATGACCCGGTAAGAATTCTTGTTGTTTGGTTCAGGCCTGGAATCCTGCTGGACAAAAATTATTTGGAAGTACAGAAGAAGGTCGAATGGTCAGTAAGGACTTGGATTCGCAGAGGTTTATCCCTGAAGGGTCGTGCGGAGGCGTGTCAAACTTATGTCTTTCCGTTTATCCTTTACCACTTGTCAGTACTTCCTCTGCCTCCGCACCGCTGTAAGGCTTTGGAGCAACTATTTTTCAAAATTATTTGGAAAGAGGGAAAGCCGTATGTCCGTAGACAGGTCTGTACACAGAAACTTAGTGAGGGAGGCTTAGGAATGCCTGACTTGTTAAGTCATTAGTTTGCGGAAAGATTGACGTTCCTAAGTCGGACACTGCTTGAGTAATTGCACTGGGTGACAGTTGTTGAGCTAGCTTTTCCACAGCTCATATCCTCCCCTGCCGCTGAAGGTCGTAGAAAACCGGTGGGGGAACGGCAGTTCCTCTCCGAATGCCGAGCCGCCTTTAGGGCATTGCCGGGGTCCACTGACCTTGCACGGCCTAGGAGGAAGCTATATCGGGATTTAGTGGTGGGGGCCGCAAAAGATCCGCTGGTTGAGCGGCTACACATGTCGAGGGAGGAGGTCCTCTCTCAGTGGAATTGGGCGCCAGCCAGAAGCTTTTTAAATAATTCAGAATTCTCTTTAACACGGAGGTTATCCGGAATGCGCTGCCACTTTTTGACGTGTTTGCCAGGGACTGCAGGAGAGATGAATACGTCCCCTTTTGCCCCCGCTGAGAGGATGAAACAAGTGATCACACCTTTTTTCTTTGCAGCGGAGTTCGGAGGCTCTGGGAGTACGTCGGAGAGGTAACGGCTCGCATCGACCCCAAGCGATTGGTGCCACTGGATTTGGCGTACGTCGTCGACAACATGGACCCGCCATTTACTGGGGAGAAACGGTTGGTGTCTCTCGCGATCTATGCTGTAGCTAGGTTAGTGACGCGGGTTACACGTCTTAACATTGTCTATGGGGTTGAATCTCTTTCGGATCGGAATCTGGTCGCTTACTTTAAGCATAAGCTTAAAGTAAAGATCAGATGTAATTGGAAAATCTTACATCGAATAGATTTTGATAGGACATGGGTGCACACCACTAGTTTGTGCATCCAACGAGGCGCTAAGTTAAAGTTTGTTTTCTCACCCTAGTAGTATTGGTCAGGTGGTACTAAGGTTCTGCGGAATCCAGCCCCAAACGAAGTTTATTGGAGTAGGGTTATTTAGATTTTAACCACTTCAAGTGGAAAATACTTTATTAGGTGCTAGACTAGGGCAAGCATGATAGTTGATCTTATCCCCGATTTTATTTTTCATCGGCACTAGGAGTGCTTCCAAAGATGTCCAGTCCACCCTCTGTTTTGCGCCCGGTCTGTTGCTCCTATACGTTAGGGCAGGTCGATTTTGGAACCCCGGTGAGGCAATGGTGATAATAGTTGGGGTTTGTACATGGAAAAGAGCTACACGAAATATTTTTTCAAAATCGTTATCTTTGCTTGAGGAAATGACTTAAAAAGTTGAAAAATTGAAGCTATTAAAAGTTTTTCGGTGAATTGCCAAGAACGTCCCTTCATCAAAAAAAAAAATCCGTACTGTTAAGAAAATGGAATTATTATTTAGAATATATTTTGAACTAAATTTTTAAATAAAATGAGTGAGGATAATGAATTAATTAAATATTAAGTGTAAAGGTAAAATTATGTTGTTGTTTTTTTATAATAGCGACCAAAGTTCGCTTTTTTTCATTTCAGGAACTTTTTGAGGGTCGAAACATTTTAGATTTCACCTTCGCAAAACACGCTCGTTATTTATATTGAATATTAACCTTTGTTTATTATTTAATTTGAAAACATTACGATTTAGGTTTAATTATTTCGAAAGGAAAAACGGAAAAGACTTGTTTAAAATATATATAATCTTTCAAGTGTCTGCAGGGATTTAAACATATTTGTTTTATCTTTTTTATTTGTTTTTAGATTAGGTTGGTGCAAAAATAATGGCATTTTTGACGTTTAAATGAACGTCAAAAACATTTTCGCACCAACCTAATATTTCACATCAAATTCTATTTGAAATTTTTATTAAAATATGGTAATACTCCAGCTTTATATTAAAAAATAGTCCATACAATTTTATTCTATACATTCTTTACGAAACATAACCACGTAAATCTTCAAGTTTTTCTACTTAATAAAAAATATTTTGCAGGAAATTAGTGTCAAATTCTTATTTCTTTTATTTTCAGGGAGTAATTGTTTTTAAGCAGTATTTTTTCTTCTAAAATAATAATCAGATAACACACAAAGATTAATACGAGTAAATAAGGAAACTGCTTTAAAGGTTTTCCTTATTTGTGCACCTATGTTATTGTGCTAAAATAACTTTATTATTTAAAAAAAACATTCTTAAAATGGGGAAGATAGGAGGTTATGTTGTAACTATTCTGTACTTTTACCTAAAAATTTAATAAACAAAAATTTCATAAAAATTAAATTTAACTTGAAAATAATATTAAAAATAGTATGGTTACATAGATACACAAGCCCTGGTTTTTCAAACTCTAAACACTCGTTTATAATGGTTCAACTACAGCAAGAATGCATCTCTTTATGAGTGAATTCATGTTATCGAAGGAGGAGCTAAATTTTTCTAAAAGTGTCTAAACTAAACACTACTATGCCTCTGATTTGGTTTTGCCCTCTCTCTTCAATACATCTATTGCAACTCTAGTAGTTGGCAAGTAGTTAATCCACCATTGCCCTTGTTAGGGGAACGCTATTTAGGACAGAATGTCAATATATTTTGCTATAAGTGGGCCATACAGATTGACAGGAAATCTCTTGCGGCAATCAAAGTGAAAAAATGAAGGAACTGCAAGACAGATTGTTTGATATATTTTCCTATAGCTATAAACTTCCTGACTTGAGATGTTATGAATTTGTAGTAAAGTGCAAGACGGGAAATTGTCAAAAAGACACCGTCTGCACTTCTCTTGCTAACAGGGGGGTAAAATTAATTCTATAGATTCACCTGCAATTATGTCCCTTTTTTTGTGGAAAATAAAATAATATATTAGTATTTTTTGCAATTTTCAGGTTCCCCTAGAAGAACTGCCATTTAGAACAATTTTTAAATTAATTGATGGAACAAGAAACAGCCTAAGAACATTTACTGGTCCTTTGGGGAAACTGTATCAATAATTATCAAGATTTGCCTCAACTAGAATTCTAAAAAATTAGTATCCCTCCCGATTATCATTATCTGACAGCAGGAGAAACAAATAATTTAAGTGTGAAGACCAGAGTCTACTTGTTGAGAGAATGCTGTTGGCATTTCTCGAGAAGTTAAACTAAGATATGCAGCTTAGAAAATTGGGCCCTTGAATCAAGCAAGATGGCTAACATAAGCCACAAGGTGAATGTGTTTATGGACCGGGGGTGTCTATCATCAAAGACTATTATAAATTAAACATTCTGGTCAAATTTATCATCCAAGTGTATGCAGTTATTTGGCTTGAGATCAAAACTGACAATATTTTTTTAACCAACAGTATATTTTAATATGATTCAGAGAACAAAATAGTTAACTGAAATTCAAATTACTGTTTTAAACAGTTCCAAATATAGTTACTTCTGGAAAATATCATAATAAACTCAGATGAATTGGATGTGAGAGAAGATGGCATGCAAACGATTTTGCACATTAGGTAAATAAACATTTGTCCATTAAATTTAATTAGTTTTCTCAATTTGCCCAAAGAATAGTCAGTTTTATTCATATTTCATCACAAAAATATAAAAAATAACTGTTTTCAAATAAATGTTTTTTGTGTTGTTTTTTCCAGAAATAGTGAACACAAAAAAAAGGAAAAATGACTGAAAAAGATTACTGCTATCAATTTTGTATCCAAACAGTGGTCAAATTTGATTTTCTAAAAGTTGTATATGGGCAGGAAGCAAGACATAGATACATTATTATAAAGTCATCGTGCCAGCAAATTAGAACTTCATTTTTCTTGAAAAGAAATTATACAGAACAATTTAGTTCTATTATAAGTTTATATTATTTTGTTTAATAATAAATTAAAATACATGGTTCTGTGACTTGTATCAAGTTACAGAATTACAATATTGTTTAATGCATCTCCACATATCTTTTTAGATTGTGAAATTTAAAAGATTTAGTTGCTAATTAGCATTTTTTTACAATTTTTGTTTAATTAATGCAATAAAAGTTGAGATATTTTACTAGTTGTGATTCATAATTAAAATTATAATTCATGTATTTATTTTTCTTTCAATGTATTTCATTAAATATATCGATTTTAATTTGATTTTTTTTATAAAAATAGTGACATTTCAAAGTAAGTGTTGTGTAAAATGCTATGAAAATGAAATATTTCTCAGCATTTTTCTACACGATTTTTAAAAATTAAATGCTCAATTTTCTGTTCAAGATAGGAATCTAATTTTTTGGTATCTGTTCTTATCACATCAAATTCCATCTATCATCACCAGTGCCATGTTGATTTTCTAAAAAAAAGTTGCAAATCGACCTGCCCTACTATACGTACATTTATCTTGGAAGACGCCGTCCATTCCCTGTGTTACCTATCCCTATCTAATTTGTTTTCGAAATACCGTCCCTAGGTCCCCCACTCCCTACTAGGGAACGACCTGCTTGTTTTCGACCTTTGAAACCGGAGGACAGTGGGCGCTCCAGATTTAGAAGTAGGCTGGGGGGTCACTTACTAACCCGCTCCCATAGGCATTTTGCTCAGTTGTTATTTTCTTTCTTTATGGTTGTATCTTAGTTTTCCACCCTCCCCATCATCGCACCTCTCATTTAGTTTTATTTAAATTTTTTTTTTAATCCTTTCTGTTTGTATACATAATTTTTGTTTTGCTTACATGTAAATATTCCTTTTTTTTTCAGATTGTATATAAAGCCGATTCATACTCTGGGGAGATTTTAAGTGGTAAACTCCATGGTAAGAATGAGGTATTATGGTGATAGTGTCTTAGTTTAGGGAACTCAATAAAGTCTTTTCAAACACCTAGCTGTTAGTTAGAATGACGCTCGACCCCCACTTCCCCCTACCGGCTACATGCCTAATTCTTTGGACCCCAAATGTGGCTCTGGCAGTAGATAATGTCAGGGCCAAACACTAAATAAACTGTTGTTCTTGGCCTTCGTGTCGGGATCAAAGTGTAGTATCTTATCCGGCAGATACTGAAAGCTATGACTAGCTATGACTAGCAAAGACCAGATGTGGGGGCAACCCCACATGCCTGACCTTTAACCAGCTCCCATTTCCCACCTCTCGGGAGCTGGTCCCCTTTTTCCCTTCCCCCTCCCTTCACTCCTCACATTAAAAATTTGCCTTGTGCCTAATTTGCTCGGTGGGGGAGCAAATAAATACCATCTGTTCCGGCAGATACTGCAAACAAAGACCATATGTGGGGGCAACCCCACATATAAGACCTTGGTCAATGTAGGGGCAACCCTTCATACCAATTGTCACTATCCAGCTCCCCTACTCCCCGGGGAGTTGGTCCCCATTTCCCCTTCACTCCTCACATTAAAAATCGGCCTTGTGCCTAATTTGCTCGGTGGGGGAGCAAATAAATACTCTGTTGTTCTTGGCCTTCTGGCCGGGATCAAAATGTAGTATCTGTTCTGCAGATGCTGCACATAAGTTAATTAGTCCTTGGTCAATGTAAGGGAAACTCTTCACACTGAGACAATTACTATTTTTTGGATACTGCCAGAGTTCCCCATTTTTACCTTTGTTTTAGGGGAGCTGGTTTAACCCCACATTAAAAACGACCTTGTGTCACATTTGCTTTCGTGGAAAAGCAAATACATCCATAAATAGAAAAGAGGTTTGCCTTTTTATGTTGTTCAAAGTGTAGTATCTGTTCTGCAGATGCTGCACTTAAGGTAAATTGTCCCGGTCAATGTAGGGGAAACCCTCAATACCGGGACAATTATTATTTTTGGTCCCGACCAGAGTGGCCTTTTTGCCTTTTTTTCGGGAAGCTGGTTTACTCCCACATAAAAAACGACCTTGTGTCACATTTTGCTTTTGGTGGGAAAGCAAATAAATACTAATAGAAAAGAGGGTTTTTTTAATATGAATATCAATAAACACAAAAGTAAAACGGATTTATAGGTGTTCCGCCCGGCTTTGCTCAGGCTCTATGTACTCTTCATAAGATTGTGTGCATATGTATATATTAAAAAGTGTGAATATGTAAGGTAATGCCTGTCTGCATAACAGTTTTCCTTAACTACCATATAGAAAAGACCGACATATATTTTCACTTTTATAGATATATAGATTGTAATCAATATATAGTAATGGTTTAAAAAGTATAAAAAAGACTCATGCGCCACCACCGAGAAGCGAAACTAAAACGTTCAGATCAGGATTTACTTTGCCTCTGCCGTCAATGACTGATCTACAAAAATATGTTTACTGCAAGGCTAAAAATGAAAACATGAGCCAATAGCTACTACGTTATGCATTTACATGGGAAATGCCATTTTTTTCCATAATTTAGCACACATTTTTCTGGGCTGAAACCCAAATATAAATTTTCGCATGAATTCAAATAACTTATGTGAAGTTTCATGTCTATAGACCAAAAACTCTAGGAGGAGTTTGGTAGGTAAAATGTGTTAAACCTATATAAATATAATACGTATGCATAAATATATATGGAAACAATTGTGTGTCTACTATAAACTTTTTACGCAAATATTATGCAAGTATAAATCATGTAGAATATCCGCATTAACATAATTGCATGTAATAGTTAACTAAAGATAGAGATATATATGGGTGTGGGGTGATGATTTAGTCCTATAAATTTCCATGTATTTTTATCGTTTGTTTAGACGATTAAGTGAAGAATCCACTTCATAAAGGGTTATTTCTCATAGGGGGTACACGCACTTATCTCTCTCTTTATATATATAAAGATATAAAATATATATTTATATATATATATATATATATATATATATATATGCAGTAAGATATAAAATATATATGGCAATTAAGCTACACAGAATATTCCGCGTTCCATCCACGCTAGGATTCATCATGCTTATGCGAGGAGTTGTGGTTGTTTCGCGTTTTTATATACGCATATTCTATTTTTTAGTTAGCCAATCAGCTTTCTAGTTTCCACCGTGCCCTTCCTAATCAGCCAATGAGCAGGCACTTACAGGATAAAGACCCAGTTGACCTTAAATTCACCCCCTTCCCTTCGTGTGTGGTATTTTAGCGGGGAGCGTAGATATCTAGTGTTCTGACCTTTTAAAACTAGGTTAAATGCGTTTTTTTTTAATTTTATGTTAGTGTATATATGTGTGTGTGTGTATGTGTGTGTGATAAAGTTATGTATACGTATGTTTATCTTATTTATTTATTTTCTATGGTAATCGTTAATTTTAAAATTATTTTGTATCACTATCCTAGAGTAAAATTTATCCTTTGAACACAGTTGTTCGCTATTTATCTCTCCTACAGTTTAATAGAAGTTGGGGTTCATTAAAGTAGAGGATAGCAATTTTTTTTATGAAAACATAATCTACATGGATCGTCTAGGTCTCTACATGTGGTAGCTTGTCTTACTATTTTCCATTCGACTACCGGCGAACATCTGCTTTTTTGAGTTCCCACTATTTGTTTGCTAGAGTTGTTTTCATTCTGTGTGTTTTTTATTCTTGAATGTACTTTTGTAGTCAGATTATCGGGTTATGAAATATAAGGGAGTCATACCTACGTAATATTTCTTGTTATTCGGGTGTTCTTTCTCAAATATTGTGGCTACGCTTTTGGTTAGACATTTATTTTGAAGTGGGCAAGTGTGCGGGATCTGCAGTTGCATTTATCTTGTTCGTTGATCGTAGTTTTATTTTTATTTGTAGTATGGTTGTCGTTGTACGGATTTGGTTTTTTATTATTATTATTATTATTATTATTATTATTATTATTATTATTATTTCTACTAGTTACATATATTTCCTTTGTGTTAGTTTTATTTTTTTCATGGTGTCCACTTTTTATTGTTTATTTTGTTGTTGTTTTCATTGCTTTTATTTAATATTTTGTTAGTGTGTAGTTTAATTATCATCTCTAAATTTTCGCAGCAGCTGTATGATTACTTTGTTATTTTTATTGAAAATTTTGTGTAAGGGATTGGTTATGGGGAAGTGCTATTCGATGAGATCTAGAAATTTCTTGCTAAGTTTTGTTTTTAACATTTGATTGTATAGCACCGTATACCGAATTATATTTTCTTTTCTTCTATTTTTGATTTTATTATAGTTATTAGGGTTTTGTTGCTTATATTTGATATCAATATTTTTGTATCCCCTATGTTTTAGGGCTGTTACGTAGATATTGATTGACCTGCTTAATACATTTTCATCGCTTGAGTAATTGCTGTCTACTTACGATAGAGCTAGTTATCTGCTTTATAATTGACTAGCGAGGAGTACCCGGCGTTGCCCGGGTGTTTTTCGGAGTATGTGAAAAAAAACGAAAATATGAAAAAAAACAGGTGCCCGTGAAAAAAAACGAAGCCTTCACGACGCGCAGTTCGAAAATTGTAAAGTGCTAAAAAAAAACAGGTGCGCGTTTTTGATTGACGTGACGGCAATAGGTATTCAGCAGTAAGCATTTTGTGCGGGACAGTTTTGAATAAGGTGAATAAATCGGTTTGTTTCGTTTTAAAAACCCGCTCCCTGTTTATTAGGAGGAGCGAAATGAATGCTACAGTCTGATATGACGAAATCGACATTGAACAAACGTTAGTTAGCTCTCTTGAGACAACTGGCTTTCGGCCTGTTGTATTTATTTGCTCCCCCACCGAGCAAATTAGGCACAAGGCCAATTTTTAATGTGAGGAGTCAAGGGAAGGGGATGGGAAAATGGGGACCAGCTCCCGAGAGGAGGGAAATGGGAGCTGGTTAAAGGTCAAGCATGTGGGGTTGCCCCCACATCTGGTCTTTGCTAGTCATAGCTAGTCCTAGCTTGCAGTATCTGTCGGAACAGATACTACACTTTGATCATGTCACCCGGGCCCCGGAGGGCGCGCGGGCAAGTGGCTTTCAGCCTGTTGTATTTATTTGCTCCCCCACCGAGCAAATTAGGCACAAGGCCAATTTTTAATGTGAGGAGTCAAGGGAAGGGGATGGGAAAATGGGGACCAGCTCCCGAGAGGAGGGAAATGGGAGCTGGTTAAAGGTCAAGCATGTGGGGTTGCCCCCACATCTGGTCTTTGCTAGTCATAGCTAGTCCTAGCTAGTCATAGCTTGCAGTATCTGTCGGAACAGATACTACACTTTGATCATGTCACCCGGGCCCCGGAGGGCGCGCGGGCAAGTGGCTTTCAGCCTGTTGTATTTATTTGCTCCCCCACCGAGCAAATTAGGCACAAGGCCAATTTTTAATGTGAGGAGTCAAGGGAAGGGGAAGGGAAAATGGGGACCAGCTCCCGAGAGGAGGGAAATGGGAGCTGGTTAAAGGTCAAGCATGTGGGGTTGCCCCCACATCTGGTCTTTGCTAGTCCTAGCTAGTCATAGCTTGCAGCATCTGCCGGAACAGATACTACACTTTGATCATGTCACCCGGGCCCCGGAGGGCGCGCGGGCAAGTGGCTTTCAGCCTGTTGTATTTATTTGCTCCCCCACCGAGCAAATTAGGCACAAGGCCAATTTTTAATGTGAGGAGTCAAGGGAAGGGGAAGGGAAAATGGGGACCAGCTCCCGAGAGGAGGGAAATGGGAGCTGGTTAAAGGTCAAGCATGTGGGGTTGCCCCCACATCTGGTCTTTGCTAGTCCTAGCTAGTCATAGCTTGCAGCATCTGCCGGAACAGATACTACACTTTGATCATGTCACCCGGGCCCCGGAGGGCGCGCGGGCAAGTGGCTTTCAGCCTGTTGTATTTATTTGCTCCCCCACCGAGCAAATTAGGCACAAGGCCAATTTTTAATGTGAGGAGTCCAGGGAGGGGGAAGGGAAAATGGGGACCAGCTCCCGAGAGGAGGGAAATGGGAGCTGGTTAAGGGTCAAGCATGTGGGGTTGCCCCCACATCTGGTCTCTGCTAGTCATAGCTAGTCCTAGCTAGTCATAGCTTGCAGCATCTGCCGGAACAGATACTACACTTTGATCATGTCACCCGGGCCCCGGAGGGCGCGCGGGCAAGTGGCTTTCAGCCTGTGATTAGAGTCGAGGTTCGCTTTTATTTATACCGAAAACCGAATGTAACGCGTGCCGATGCGGGAAATGTGGAATAATTAACGTTTGAAAGTCAATAAAATTAAATAGACAAGCGAGCACCGTGGGTAACTCTGAGATATTACAATTTATAGATGATATAAAAAGTTTTAAGAAGTTGTGAACCGAGCAAGCGCTTCTCTGAAGGAAGCCTTTTGTGGACATCGAGGAAAAGCGTACATACATACATACATACATTTTCGCTTTTATATATACAGATGGTGGGTGATTGGACTAAGGGTTTATGCATATTGAATTCGCGTTATCTTTTAAGTAGGGTTCATATGTGTATTTATCTAAATTCAACGTGGCGCCCAGGGAGTTCGTTATTTTTATGTTAGCTAGTACGTCTACTTTTAGGCCTAATTTTTTAATTTCCTTGTGTATGATTTTCTGAAAGTTATCTCTCTTGACTTTGTTGGAGGCTTTTATTACAACTAATCCATCATCTCTATATAGGTCGATATCCGGAGTATCAAATATGCTTGTAAGGGTATATAGAATGAATAATCCCACAAGGTCTAATGCCCTCGCAGAATCCAGGAAGCCCATCGCCAAATCAGACTAATTTATTATTTTCGTTTTTCTCCATTAGTAATTGTTATTTACGGCAATGTTGACAAGTTGTTCGGATATCGAGCGCTAGAAGTCTATGATGTTGAACTGTGTAAACGTACATTTATTTTTGTTTTCTATATTTTTAAACCAAGTGA
Source organism: Euprymna scolopes (assembly GCF_053919585.1). Taxonomy (NCBI): domain Eukaryota; kingdom Metazoa; phylum Mollusca; class Cephalopoda; order Sepiida; family Sepiolidae; genus Euprymna; species Euprymna scolopes. The sequence goes on from NC_136518.1 coordinate 25,684,170, forward strand.
TTGTTTCGGCAGTATTTGCCCACTGGTTTAATTCTAGGTCTTGTCTAATTTATTTGTTTACTCTAAAAAGTATTGCTTTGCTAATTCTATCTATTTCTGGTTTAGTTGGATTTATCAAAGCTTACTTAAACCTCAATCGAATGTGCGTATGTAAAAACGCGAGAAAACCACAACTCCTCGCGTAAGCCTGATGAATCCTAGCGTTGATGAAACGCGGAATATTCTGTGTAGCTTAATTGTCATATATATTTCATAACTTACAACCTAGCTCTACATACTTATAGTTTATGCATGAATTTATACTTTCGTATACTAACTTATGTAATTAAATGAAGTAGTCATTTATATATATAAGATCGTTTATTTATTTATTTTTATAAGCTATTCTGCCGTGTTTTTTTTCACTCCTTGTGTGCTTTAAAAGGAGAGGTTATTTGCCCTTTGTTTATTCGAATGACCCCCCTCACATATTTGGGACGTATTGTTTGTAATTAATGTTTTATTTAAATATTTTTACGTGCATAAAATTAAATTATCTATAGACATGATATGTTTCGAAGTTTACTTTCTCGTCAGTAGAGCTAAACTTATTGAGACTCGAAGTCACCACTGCTCGATACGTGGCATGATGGTTTACTATCGGATGACGAGATCTCAACAATTCCATGCACGGTTTTTATCGCTTTAAATATAAGATTGTGTTTTTTTATTTATTCGTTATAGCGATTTTGTAATGTTTTTTTCACTCCTTTGGTGCTTTTAAGGGAGAGGTCATCTGCCCAAAATTTTGGGGACGTATTGCTTGTAATTTATTATTTAAATATTTTCTACGTGCATAAAATTAAGGCTGTTTATTATACAAACATTACTGGTTATAGATATGTTTCAGTGGAATCCCAATTCTAAAAGACCACTTCATAAGACCAAAAACACGGACGATATTTTGGTCCAATGAAGTTTTCTATGGAGCCTTCTTTTATTATCACGTGGGTTTCATTGAAATTACATCTAGAGAACCTATATATATATATATATATATATATATATATATATATATATATACACATTTATTTTACACACAGACACACACATATATATATATTTATGTAATTGTATATACGTGTATATGGGTGCATGCGTGTGTATGTGTATGTATGTATATTTATGTAGATCTGCTTCTTACTGGAGATCTATATCTCCACGCATAGGTAGGTGTATATATATATATATATATATATATATATATATATGTGTGTGCGTGTGTGTGCGTCTATATATCTATATATATTTGTGAATATGTATATGTGTATAAGAGTTGTATTTATGTGTGTATGTCTGCATATAGATCCATGTATGTCTGCATATACATTGTTTATATATATATATATATGTGTGTGTTGTGTGTGTGTGGTTATGTGTCTGTATGTGGATGTGTACAAATGTACATATGTATTTATATGTATGTTAGCGTATGTATTAATTCTTAACTGCCTAAAAATACAACCCATTGTAAACTGAAATGAACAAGTCGACTTATAGCGACTACGAAAATTTTTAATGGAACCCTGTACTTCTCAAACACATGACATCTACACTAACCCCCTTCCCTCCCTCTCTCTCCCTCTCATCTACTTAATATACCTTGCTGAACAAGCAAAAAGCAGTCAAAATTTAAAACCTAAAAATTGAAACTCCTCCCCTCCTCTCCTTACCCCCTCTCTTTTTTCTTTACCATCCTCTCTCTCTCCGCCTTCCCCTCCCTATAGCCATATATCTCCACTCACGCCTACCTGAATCTGCTACCCCCCACACACAATACAATTTAATGGTATTTTAACTTTCAGAACTGAAATATTGTCAATACCCGTCTCCCTCCCCCTTATTATCTCCTTTTTCCTTTCGTATTTCTTCTAAAAGACTTCTTCCTAATACTAACAATCATTTCTGCAAGGTCTGACGATGATGTTGGATCGTAAACATGGTCTAACATCCGAAACATGTGTAACCAAACAGATAAAACGGTAATAAACAAATAAAATCCATATTTGCTCTGGAATAGTATTGAGCACTCTCTTCAGGTTTTTGTTAATTACCAGTTTGCCCAAATATATATATATTGCATGTATCAATAAAACCAAATGCGCATATACATACATATATACATAAATTTCATTTGTGTGTACATATATAAACTAATAAACACACGCAACATACACACATTCATATATTTGTGCATGTATATATATATATATATATATATATATATATATATATATATAAGTCTATAAGTCTATACACGTACGTACGTGTGGTGTTCTGACTATATAATTACATTTAGAATTTATCTTTTCATATCAATCTAATACTTTTATTTGCTATGTTTTGGGAGTCAAATTTAGTTGGCATTGTTTCCGAATGTCATATTCGATTATACAAGGTCGCATTTCTTCTTTCATAATATCCAACATTTTTCACCAAAACAAACAACGATCGCTGATATCAATGGAATCTATTTCCCAAATATTTCCTCTCGTTAAAAACTAATAATTCTGCCTAATGATCAATTAACGGTAATTTTAAAAACAAATATCCAAATAGAATCAGATAAAAGTATGGAGCATCCACTTACTTGTATTAAGCATTTATGTGATAGAATAAAAGTGTATATATTTAACTAGATGTGCATTTATATAAATATCTAATGATACACGTATATATGCATAGACGAATAAAAATGCGCATATATTTAATATGTATTTAATATGCATTAATATCACCACACATCCCTTTAGAAATATTCACTTACGAAAGTTCAAATACGGATGGCTCAAATAATCTATAATGTTCTTTTTTAATCCTACTGAAGAGTATGCACATTATTAAACACATACAGTAGAATTCCGGGATAGGTGACCCTAGGATACGTTTTCTTTCGCTTACCATGTGGATTTTTTTTTTACATTGGTTACGGTATTTGCCCCGCTTACAGTGTTATTTATAATGCTAGTTGATTATATACATGTGTATTAAATTACGTACTGCATTTTGTTACTAATTTCAATGTCCCATGCCGGGGTTCTACTGTAGTGCAATTTAGGTATAATGGTTTTAAAATATGTAGATATAAATAGTTAACTATCGTCTGTAAATATTGTAGAATATGTTAGAAAAGCACAAAAAAATGTCAGTAAAGGTAATTCAATGAGCGATACAACTCCCTCAGGTCCCACCATTAGTCGTCTTTGTAGGTATAGTGGCAACGTGATAGCGCCTAAGCCACAAGCTAAAAATGTTCTGGTAAAGATTCAAAGGTGAAGGTTCATTCAAAAGTGAATATGAAGATTTGTCACTCTCTTGTCGTTGCATCTGCGTGTGGCAAGCAAGGATATATCAGATGTTGAAGTGTAAATTCATGAACTAAGTATAACAACGTAGGTACATGTGCAGCCACCATTCGTTTGTGTGTTCTATACCAACCTCCATGACTTCATATTGAACCGTTGAGATTTACCGCATTCGACGTCATGAGTAAATCTCCAACCACCACCATAATAATCGTCATCTTCTGTACACTTATATCAGATCTACCTCTGCGTTCCCTGTTTAAAAAGAATGTGTACTCTATAGTATCACACCTGACAGAATGGTTTAATGTAGGTATAAACCGTTTCATATCCTCGAAAACTTCCAGCAAAAAACCTGCCAGCCGTTGTTCTCTCCGAAATGTGCTGCTGCCATTGCGCACAGAAATCAATTTTTTCCATTGCTTCCAACGTAACAGATGTACTGAGACTAAGGCCGCTTGAAGAAGAACTTGCGAGAGGTGTATGCTCAATCCATCAAGTCCAAAGTAGCTTAGCAGCGGTTTAGTTTCCACCAGTTTTGACAAATAGTAAACGGATCCTAAACAAAAACGTGTGCTCTATCCCAACTATTATCAATGGACTTGAGGTAATCTCGTAAGCATCAACCAATGCCAAACTTTTTTCTCCAAGAACTTTGCTACTAATTCTACCCTATGCGACAAAAGCAGCCAAACCCGCGTATTTTCTCCTGTATCAGAAAACACGCAATGCGTCGTTCAAATATATGTGCGTGATGTTGCCAAGCTTGTCAAAAACCTTGATTCCAGTAAATCCGCGACGGCATTCCAATTATAGTGCTGAAAAAGGCTTCAACCAGAACTAGCTTACTTACAAATCTGTTTAAGCGTTGTCTTAAGAATCGCTTCCCAACACACTGGGAAATCTAATCTGTATGCCCCGTATTAAGGAATTCAGGTGATTGGTAATCTCTCACTACAGATCAATAAGTCTCCTGTGTGTCATGAATATGTTACTTGAATCTGTGTAAAATAAGTAGTCAACCACCTTAGAAAATTGACATGCAATATGGTTTAGCGGATCTCTCGACATATGCTTCTTTTCTAGGGTAATTTATATATAACAAGCCTGTAATGGGGTATGGCATAAAGGTCTACTTCACAAGATCTCCAGTAATGTTATAGCAGTTATAAAATCATTTCTCTCTGATAGGTTCGTAATAGGCAGAAATCAGAAGCTCACAGTATTAATGTGGGAGTCCCTCAGGGTCCATCCTGACTCCAACTCTCTTCCTTATCCACATCAATGATCTTCCAAATCATATTTTTGGATTATTGTAGATATTTATGCTGACGACACTACCATCTATGGCAAGCACATCAAAGGCCAAAAACAATCAACTTCTCTCTGATGTTCTCTCCTCCGATCTTGAGGATGTGGCACAATAGGGAAAAAGTGATTGGTTACTTTTAATGCATCTAACACCAAGCTTCTATCTTAATATCATACACGCTCTGAATCCAGTCTGGCATCAATTGAAATGAATAGCTCTCGTCTTTGGAATGCTCTGTGTTTTGACAAGCTTCTGGGTTTAGTCTATATTCCTAATAGGAAATGGAACACGTACACCAAATCCATTGCCAAAGTCGCTGGAAAAATGGCGGGATCCTTCTATCGATCCAGTGGATATCTACCTGCTAATGCAATTCTCTACCCATATAAGAACCAGGCACGATGGAGCATTGTTGCCACATCTGGGCAAGAGCCGCTAGAAAGACCTTATCCTGCCTGTTTACAGAGTTTAAAATTGACTTGAGAGCCTGATAAGGGATGCCATTTTCTCTTCTCTGCAACCTCTTTCTCACTAAAGAGACGCTGTAGGTTTTTGCTTTATCGTTGGCTTCCGTTCTGCTAGATCTAGAGAAGATGTGCTTACGGTTATATCTCATAGGATTAGCGAATCTCTCGACGGGGGCTTTCTTTCTAGAGCAGTTAACATATTAAAGGCATTTGATAGGGTAAGGCATAAAGATATACTTCACAAGATTTTCAGTTATGGTGTAGCTGGAAATGTCTTCTCAGTTATTAAATAATTTCTCTGATAGGTTCATAAGAGCAGTTGATGGGAAGGAATAAGAAACTCGTAGTATTAATGCTGGAGTCCCTCAGGGGTCCATCCTGAATCTAACTATAAAGATGTTACAAAACTCGAGTTTAGAAGAAAATTATTTCCTTAACTGCTATGAATTGTTCTCTATTAACGAATATACATTTGTGTAATCCGTTTTTTCACTTGACTACAGGCATTATCCGTACGTCCTATGTATTTTCTGGCAAATTGGCGGAAGTTTCTATTCACAGCGCTAGTTATCTCTAGCCGGTAAAACATTTAGTAAATATAAAAGCAATGCTAACCGAGAAAAGCAGAAGCTTTGTCTTTACCATGAGGCAGTTGCAATAGCGCCCGTGTCCCAGTTTACAGATAAAAGAAAGCAAGACAAACGATATTCAAATACATGGAGTCAATATTTTTTCTGAAGTCATTACACTGATATTCTAAACTGAATCAAATTATGCAATCTATTTGAAACAAGTAGTATTTGCTCTTTTCCAACGTGTGCCACTAGATTCTCAATATGTTTACAAGAAAATATCAGCTAAGCACCGTCGTCATGGGAGATATTGATAAGGTAGTGAGAAGATACGTTGGTTTCGCTTGTAAAACAGCTGTTTCCATTCATATGGCTCTAGTAATGTATGAACATAATTAAAGTTACCAAGAGGTGATTTAACAACTTGCATTGTGAAATTACTCTGACGCAGATGTGCGTGCCTTTACAACTTAAGTAAGCAGACATGACATTTTGTACATAGGATTAGCTCGTCTGTGTCAAAAGCAGTTATAGAAACGCTCGTTCGGAACTTAGGAAGAGTGTCAGTCTGAAAATCCTGATCCGAGGCGATGGTAGAAAGAAGGGCCTCGTCGTAAAAGTCTCGAAAACATTCCGTTGTAAATTTATATCAAAATGTCGACACGACTATTGTATTAAGATCAGGAATCATGAAATGTAAAAAAAAAAGAAAAAAAAATCAATGAAACACGAAAATTGAATCATAATTTGAACATTTACCTACAGGGTGCCTTGGTTACACATTAATATAAGAAAATATGCTCAACTTTCATGAATATTTATAAGAAAGAACATTTATTATTCACGATTCAAAATAAATTCTATTATTTTGGCGGCACGAAAATACTAAAATGCAAATTACTTCGGATTTCTTCCCAATCATGGCTGCCAGAACGAGGACATGCTAGTCTCCTGCATTAGAAAAAGGGGCTCTTCGAAATTTCGTGCAGGTTTTCGATTTCGGCAAGATCCACCAGAAGAGGTTACATCGGTTTAAACGTTGTGTGAATAACACTCAAGCTAAGTCGAATAGTGCGAATAATCAAAATGACACGAATTTTTAAAACTCATCTCAAAAATACTCCTTTTGTTTGAAAACATAAAAGGATTTTCTAATTTTTCTTCTATTTGGTCTTTTAAGTTTTCCACGTTTCGTGAAGTTACTCTTTTAAAGTTATTGTTTTTCCGTCTCTCAAAATTTCGATGGATTCTCGATATCTAATATATCATCGGTTATAATCAGATGTTCCTTTTTGCAGATTCAACGCCAATTCAGCTGAACAATTTTAACATCGTCAGAAATGTCGACTGGTGTCCAGAGACTGCAGGATAAAATTCACTGATTTAATTTGGACTTGGATTCATAAATTATACTAAAGAGTAAACAGATTTTTCTTTGCACATTTATTTTTTAACGTGCATCCAAAATAATGGCACTCATATTAATTCATGAAACGTGTGTGTGTATGTGTGCGCGTATGTGTGCGTCAGTGTTTGTTTTTTTGTTGTTGTTTGTATTTTAACTTATTATACATGAGCCTACGCAACGCAATTATTAAATAAAATGTGGAGAAATAAGAAATAAAGGATATTAAACACAAAACAAAAAAAAAGAGAAAATTAACCGATTTCGTTTGGATCTAGATTTATGAATATGTTCTTTGATTCGGACATTATCGATCATTTTTTTTGTTTGATTGTGAATTGTTCCTCTTTGTAATATTGTGTTTAGATGTTTTCCTCTTCTGTTTTAATAATGTGGTTAATTATTTTCCCCTTCTACACCACACAGTTCTGCGCACATGTGGAAGAGTAGCTACTTGCTTAAATATCTGAATTTAATAAATTTATGATTTTTAAATAAATTTATGGTTTGAATTCGTTTTAACTTTTGATTTATATTTTCAATCTATAACACCTGCAATTCCTGCTGTTCAAAATACTGCAAACCAGTGTTACTTATGTGATTTCTCAGGCCATGTAAATACACGTTCTTTTTTTTTTAGTTTACTTTTGCCACGTTTACCTGCCTTTAACTGTATTTCTGTAGCTTGTTTATCTAGAGAAAAAATATTACAATCATGAATTTAAATCAAATTTGAAACTAGAAGGAGAATTAAAGAAATATATATATATATATATATATATATATACACCAAATTTTATTCTTTATACTTTTATGCTAGCAGAGAGACCCAACGTTATCCGGGATACAATGATGATCAACGAATGTTTTATATTCCCATATATTTGTCATCAAAAGCGATTGATTGGTTGCTTTAGTTAAGCACACATCGCAGTGAGAAAGCTTTACATTTCTCCTCGCAGTGATTTTGTCCACAATACATTGCAGTCTGTATTGCCTAGTAGAGAACCTACTGTTCATTACATGAGTTTATTTTTATGTATAATGGTTTGAATTAAAGTATAAAATAAAAAAAGTCAAGTACATGCAATGGTGCTTTAACCAGAAACGTTCATTTCGAACTAGGCCCGGTCATTTCAAAGAATTTATTGTTTCTTTCAAATTTCTAACTTTCTGATTGTGTGGTAAAAACTACTCAAGTGCATTTATGTTAGATTTTTATAAGATGCTTTCTTTGGTAAAAAACGCCTGTTCCTTCTTTCAGATTTTTTCCGTTATTGATTATCGGTAATTATCGTAGACATTCCAATACAACACTAATCTAAGAACGCCGCCTAATACATAAAGTACACTTGTGTGAAATTCTATAAAAATAGGCCCTGCCGTTTCAGAGTTTAAAGGGAATAAACTCACACGTGCATACACAAAGTTAATTTTATATATTAGTAGAGATAAGGATGTTTAACTAACTTGCCAAACTGATATTTTCCTGAAAGAAATGATCAAAATCAGGTTCACATGTTTCTTTCATTATACTAGAAAGAAAAGATTAATTGATTTATGAACTAATTTTCTATATTTATTTAGATTTCATTTAACATTTCGAGCGTTTTTAATCACATAAAATAATGTCGTACGTGTTGCATTCCAGTTGTGTATGAGAGCGCAGATTTTTGCATTGTGAGCGACAAAATACTAACTTTTTAATCTGATACCATTATATGTATGTTATATTACTTATGCCCTTGGTCTATATACTATCTATTATGCTTGCTTTCGTATGTCTTTCTTTCTCTCTCTCCTTCGCTCTCTACCCCTTTCTCCCTCTATTGATCACTCTATATCGCTGCTTATTAACTGTAAAAGATTATAAAAAAATGAATAAAAGAAATAGAACTATTTTCTACTGGATGTGGCACACACACCTTTTTTATTCCCCCCCCTCTCTCTCTCTATTTGTTCAGTTAACAACAACGAAATGATGAGCGAAAAGATAGAAACATTCTATTCTCACCGTGTGTAGCGATATAGCAAACAAAAAGAAAGCAATCACATAACGAGGTATCGACTTGCAGTATTTCTAACAGCAGAAATTGCTATTTTAGAGTTTGTCATAATATTTTTTATTTGTTACTTGGCTTTGCAAACTCACTTTTTCAGTACTATATAGTTATAAATTTGCTTGTGTGTTTCTGTAATATGTAGGTTTCGTTGTGCCGGTATTAACAAACTGCTCGTATTAGTGTCAAAATATTATAGAAAAAAAACATGAAATAATTCGACAGAATGTTAAAACCAAAAGAAATTGAAATAAAAAAAAACACTGCACAAAATTGTTTACACCGAGTAAATCATGTTTACATTAAAACTATAAAGATTTTGGGAAAATGAAAATCAAGAGAAAAAAGAAACGTTTTTAATGGTAAATCAAGAAAGTTAAGGACAACGAATGAAAAAGAAAGAAACTGTCTTGGATTCTTCTTTTAATGTGTGTGTGTGTGTGTTAACCGTTTTTTATACGTTTTTTTCACGAGAGATATTCTATTATGTTCATTTTTATTTACTCCAGAATGTCTCCCTATGTGGAACTCTCTTTGATGGCTAAATTCTCATCGGAATATTTGTTTACTGAAAGATTACGTCATCGCCCCGTCTTAATCCATTTCTCTTCTTTGGCTATTCTTTTTGGTACTGCTCATTAATTTCGGCTTTCAGCCGGATTTTCTTTTGTAAGTCAATCCAAACAAATGCATAGATGTTTGTAATATGAATGCAATATATGCAGATATGTATATATTATACCTACGTATATGCGTTAATATAACTATATATGATGTTAACGTTCCTTTTTCTGGCTAGATGGGCATTCATTCATATGTATTCATTCAATTATTGGTCGGATTATGAATCGCCATTTCCGATATAATTCACTCGCAGCTGCACACATCTTTGTCTTACACTGCTTTTTCTCATACCTTTGTGTATTCCCTACTTATAAAATCTATTATGCATATAAAGGTGAACGTGTGTGTGTGTCTGTGTGTACATTAATTTTCAGTCTACATACTCGAAATTTGACATACAGGATAATGAGATTTTGGAAAATCTATGTGATTGGGTTTCGGCAAGAAATTTGGCTGTTAAGGAGTAAAAGTTCAATGATTTGACCTTTGAGAACTCTACCAAACTCCTCCGTCAATTTTGGATCTAAACACTAAGTTTTAAATATAGGTTTCTTGGACATGGCTCTAACTTAACTTGATTTGAGCACAAAACAAATGTTAAGGGGTTATAATAGGGGTCAAATTTAAAAAAAAAAACAACCTTTTTTTGTCCAACATACATCTACAAACACCCGGGCAACGCCGGGCGGAAATGCTAGTATATATATATAATGCAAGAAAGTGAGTAGTAAGTTAAACCTGCCGGTTGAAATGAATTCACACTTTACATTAGAGATCAACGATTGGGGTTATATTCATGATTTCAGAATTCAGTTTAGATTGCATTTCGTAATTAGATGTTATATGAATATAAATACGAACAATGGAGCAGCATAAACGTTTTTTTGTTATTTTTGACGAAGATTATTTAGTTTCTTCTATAAACGATTATATATATAAAATAAAAATTATAGTTAAATTTAGAAAAATGATCCAAGATGGTAAAATTAAAGTATATTATAAATATTAAAGAATTAATATTCATAAAATTATCTCAGACAGATGTAAAAGCTCAATAAAACCAAATAAGAAAGAGCTTATAATCTTCCACCAGACTATCCATTCATATGTAATCACCTTTTTCTTCATCATATTCCCTCTGCTTCACATTTTTGTTTTCAAGTACGATCTTTGACTTACTTATTGTTTCATCAAATACTTCTGCATGCAAAATCCGATCCCGTGTTTTGCTAATTCCTACCCTCTGATGAGAAGGAAAGTATTTCTTCGAAACTCCGCGGATTAATGACTATCCATTTATCTAGTCTTTCCTTTCCAGATTAAATAAGTTTTTAACTCATTTCAAAGTGTTTTTAACATATTTTATTAACTGTTTGCTCATATATATATATATATATATATATATATATATATATATATATATAATCGTTTAGAGACGAAACTAAATGAACTTCAATTATCAGTAATATTAAGTAATATAAATGCATTACATAATATAAATATTACTTAATAGAAAATCTCGGTAATATTTTAGAGTTTTATGGATTATAGACAATAGGGTGAGTAACGTGAGAAAATAATTTTTACTGGTAAACTTTAGTTTTTACAATGGTTCGTAAACCGTATAATATCTATCAAAATTTAAAACTAACGCTATAAATATATTGCTAATACATGTCCTAGGCCGGATATTCTACTGTAACACACATACACACATTTTAATTATTATTATTATTTTTATTATTATTATTTACTAGTATTTCTTTGTTTATATTATTCACTATTAACTAATTAGCATTTGTGAACAGGGTAGCCAAGCGTAAGGGTGAGTAATATCGGATATATTTAGTCAGATGTAGTTTTATGTAAAAGAGTGAATGCAAGGTACTTTTAAAAAGGAATTCAAATACCTTTGATTTTTCGTAAGAATTTAATAGTATGTATTGGACATTATTTGATAAATATTCTACGATCTGCACTTTTTTTAGTAAAAAGTGACAAAGAAGTCAAGAGATTGTTGCAAAATGCTATCATCTTTTCTATCTATACTTGTATATAAAAAAAAAACAATTTTTTCTATCTATACTTGTATATAAAAAAACAATTTTTTCTATCTATACTTGTATATAAAAAAAACAATTTTTTCTATCTATACTTGTATATAAAAAAAACAATTTTTTCTATCTATACTTGTATATAAAAAAAACAATTTTTTCTATCTATACTTGTATATAAAAAAAACAATTTTTTCTATCTATACTTGTATATAAAAAAAAACAATTTTTCTATCTATACTTGTATATAAAAAAAACAATTTTTCTATCTATACTTGTATATAAAAAAAACAATTTTTTCTATCTATACTTGTATATAAAAAAACAATTTTTCTATCTATACTTGTATATAAACAAAACAATTTTTCCTATCTATACTTGTATATAAAAAAAACAATTTTTTCTATCTATACTTGTATATAAAAAAACAATTTTTTCTATCTATACTTGTATATAAAAAAAACAATTTTTTCTATCTATACTTGTATATAAAAAAACAATTTTTTCTATCTATACTTGTATATAAACAAAACAATTTTTTCTATCTATACTTGTATATAAAAAAAACAATTTTTTCTATCTATACTTGTATATAAAAAAAACAATTTTTTCTATCTATACTTGTATATAAAAAAACAATTTTTTCTATCTATACTTGTATATAAACAAAACAATTTTTTCTATCTATACTTGTATATAAAAAGAAACAATTTTTCTCTGGGTATGCATTTCTTCCCTATTGACTCCAGAATGTTTGAGCCGATTTTCTGAAATTTCAAATAAATATAGTCTAGCTTCGTGAGAAGGTTCTTAGATAGGTTTCGTATCGAACTAAATCCGATAAGTATCGAAAATCAATAATCGAAAAAATGCGATTAAAGCAGGAATTTGATTCTGATCAAAATAACCACTTTTATATAGCTTATCAAAAAAAGTTGTCATAAAAGGTATAATTAAAGATGGAATTTTGCTCATATGTATATATTCATGAAGGGAAGACTTAAATTCATGATTAAAACCGTTTAAAATAAATTTAATGGGGTGTAGAGAAGATAACTTTATTTTAAACATTTTTAATCATGAATTTAAGTCTTCCATTTATGATTGCGTTAGATAAATTTTGCACCCCTCAAAAAATGATATATATATATATATATATATATATAATTATGAAACTGAATGTGTGTGTGTCTGGTCACTAGTAGGCTCCTATATGGTTTATTATTTTAAAAAAACTGATTACATATGATAGAAGATGTATCGAGACACAGCAATGGGTACGTTTGATCTGGCAGAACGGTGGTTCCTTAAAATTGTGGGGGTCTGCGTTCGCGCCTGACTCACAAAGTATTGAAATACAAAATTTAAAAATTAAAAAAAACGTTTACAAGTGTTTTTGATATAGATGTACATAGTAATACTTTGATAAGTGTGTTTTAACTTAAATAGGGATGGTATAATAAGATTGGTGGGTCTGCATTCGCACCTGGCCTCCATAGAATGGAAATAGGCACAAACTTTAATAAAGACTTTCCATATCTATCTGCGTAAGTATATTTTGATGCGTAAGTATACTTTGATAATTGTTTCAGTTTGAAGAAATATGGTATAATAAAATTTTGGAAATATGTCACAAAGTTTAACAAGGTTTCTTAATACAGATCCACAGAATATTGTGATAAGTGTTTCAGTGTGAACAGGTATGGTATAATAAATTATGGGATTTATCTATTTTATTTTTACTTTCATCATATTTTGCTTTGGTTTGATACGCCCTAATTCGAAGCTAGCTCTTTACAACCCTTCCTTTTCATAACCTATCATACTTTCATAAATCAGAGTCCATTTTCTCGAGGCTGTTTTCGAACCCAGTCAACGACGTGTACTTTTGCTAGTATATATATATAAGGGATTTTCTATTTTACATTAACATGTTTATACATCTGTTACTTTCTCTACACAGTTAGTTAGAGAAATTATTTATGCGTTCAGTAAATTAACAACTCAAGAAATTTCCGTAAAACAAATGATAAAAAAGTCGTTTCCTAAATTTATTTCCCATTAGAAGATATTTTCATGAAATTTTACCGAGAGATGCATGGACTTTCCGCGTTTGAGCGGCGTATATGACGCGAACAACACGCAACCTATTTTGAAAGTTGCAAACAACTTCGGACAAAATACAAAACAATTATCAACCTATCCCATATGTTCCCTGAAATAATAGATAGTCATGTCGAAATACGAACGTTGGACAAGATTCGAGCATGGGGACGTTTTAAATTTCGAAGTTGAACATTTTCAACTTACGAGTCATTTTTATTATGTTTTAAATCTCTAAGTCTGTCACTTTTCATGATAAATCAATAAATCTTGCATTTTACCCGTGTTTTCAAGCTTAATATTTCACATGAAATTGTTGCTAGTTATGTTGGATACGCCCTTACACCATTTCTGTGGTTACTTTAACCCTGACTGATTCATATAAATCATAATGTTTCTTAAAATTTGTTCACACTTCTTCCTCCTTATCGTCATCATTTATGACTGGAACATTTGTTACCTTGTCAAAGTTGCCATCTTGTTGTAATGTGCACATGCCTGTGCACCCTAGAGTAATGTATCCTTTCAAACAGTTGCAATGAATCACCTGAATCAATCATGAGCAGGAATTTTGTCTGTCATCACTGGAATAAATTTGTTCTCTTATTTTTCCATCCCCTTTTCACATGGTGCTATTTCATCACTACATTCCATTGACTCCATAACCTGGAGTCCGCAGGGAATGAACTTTACAGGCAGAGACGGTTAGATGGAGTCGTTCTGGCGTGGCGAACAATATTTTCCCTTGAAAATTTTGCAGAGTATATTGCATCTAATAGACGCCAGTGAGTCCTTCTGATCTCCATTGGTGTTCTACACATTCCTGCGTTTGTTTTGGTCGAGAGAATGTTTTTGAAAAGTATTTTAATTTCTTTTGATGATTCATTGTAATCTCAACTTCTTTCCAATCTCGAACACTCTGAACACAGAATCACACCCTGTAACGGCATGCAGAAACAATAGGTCCTTGCAAACTACTTCACCAAGCACCTGTTTGAGAAGCTTAATATTATAGACGTTTTATGTTACCTTGTCAGGGCGTAATTTTTTTTTTTTTTGGGGGGGAAACAAACAAAAAGAAAATCTGTCTTCTCCAATAAAGCTTGTCGGTCTGAAAGCAGACATACAGATGGCTGCCTTTGCAATCTCAACATCAGCATCTCCTTCTGTTTGAATAACATTACATCCTTTCTGCTTCATTCGTTCTATTATCAGCAGGATGAATGCCTGATTGTTTGCTCCATTTATCTATTTTCCCATAAAATTTTATGTCTTCGGTAATGTTAACTTTCCTTACATTCACATTTCGATTTCGCTTATGATGCGCACAGTCCGTTATACTTGGTCCAACATCAAAACCATCAAACACCACCGTCGCTCTTCCATAGTTTTCGAAAGTGAATGAAATATAAACTGTATGTGCCCCCTCCTTTCATTTCAGACGTTAAAGAAAAGATCCTTCGTCTAGTACGATATGCTCTGTGACTGGAACAGCTGCTTCACACCACTGTGATTTTGTTTTGACAGTTTCTGATTGCTTCGGAAAATTGTGGTTTATCCACCTGATAAAAACCCTCTGAAACAATCTGCAGACACTTTCACGTTCTTGATGAATGCTAGAATGTTGCATTCAAACTCCGTTTGTGATAGTAGGAAACCAATTGCCCGTCTATTTTATGAATAATGTCTTTTCCGATTTCAAAGAAGTATTGCACTTGACGTCTTTGTTGGCCTTAATTTCTGTGATGATGTTGTATAACGATTCATCAGCTGGAAACTGTATAACACTTTAGTTTTTCCGCAACATTTCTGAAGTCTATTTCATCCCATCTTTTTTTTAACTAAAAGGCAGACAACTGTTAGGGTTTCCACTTGTTATATAACTTGTTTCGATACTATTCTGCAGGGCAAGGTTGTAAAAAGCTACACAGTAGATGACATAGCCCAAACTGTTTTCTGGTGTTCGGGCATTCCACTACCTCGCGTCAATCAGTCTTAGCTTCTGAGTGAGCGCCTTTTTATCTTTTTTCTCAGTTAAATGTTGTTAAGTCTGTTTATGCAATCTGATTCCATTAATGAATCTAAATCACACGCTCTAGCTTTCATCAAAATGTAAAATCGCTCAAGTTCCTCTACTTGGTCCTGAAAACCAGGTTCATCCTCTATGATCTTGGCAACAATCTGACGTGTGAAACACTTATCTACCAGCAGGTGACCACGATATGTTCGTCTTACTGCCTTTCCGCTCATGTGTTCGACGGCATTTTCATCATATGCTGTTTCCATGATCGCCCATCAAAGTTCCAATTGCACCGAACACATTCATCAAGGTATAGAAAGTACATGCAAGAGAAACAGAATTCCCGATTTCAAACGCCTTCCAAAATAACGGTTGATGAAAAGTTATAATAGTGGGTATTCTATGTTTTGACAATACACTGCATAGGTAATCTAGGATGGATAGGATAGGTTTTATCTCCTGGGTCCATGTCTATCATTGGGAGAAATTGCACCGAATATTTTTCCAGATATTTGTAGGTCTTATGCAGCAGCTGCTCATGCCTTGTCCATTTTTCTATCACATATATCAGATGTGTATGGAACCGACAGAAATTCTAAGCAACGATTGACATGCTTTGAAAATCGATAAGAGTGCATATCGATTTTCGTCAATTCGATAAGTTTCAAGTCGGACATTTTGGTCGTTGTATACCACGACTAACTTGCTTCCCTGATGTGATAGCTGCGATCATTCCCATCTCATGGTTATTACCCATTTTGCACAACAAGGACTGAGCAAGAATATCCATGTCACTATCTAACATCCAGAGCAAGTGAACATGCCGCGTTCAATTCCAATCTTTGTACTTTTCGATATGATGAAGCAAATCCACGGCTTGAATCAGGTGTAGAGGCGCAATAATATTTCTTGGACGCACTGCTTGAACGATGCTAGTCCGATGCCAGCAAATTTTCTGGGCGTGTCCTTCTCAACAAAGTTATGCTGCAAAAAGTACCGCTAACGGGCTGAGATAAAATCTAATGTCGTTAGTTTCAGTTCTGCAGTTGTTGGATACGTATGCTTCACTGACTCAAATGTTGGCTTCATATCAGTTTTCAGGAGTTTTGCAGAAGCTCGGAGAATTGCTTGTTTCTGTGCTCATCATCCTCCCCAGCTGAATTGTAGAATTCACCAAGAGGTTTTTCCATAGATGTCACAATGTTTGTTTATGTTACTACGGCCGTCAGTCATGAATATACAGTTCCCATATCGACGTAGCAGCTTTTCCTAGAGGCATTGATTTCCGTACGCCATGGATTTACTACCATGCAAGTATTCTCTCGTTTTAAATAAATATACAAATATATATATATATATATGTGTGTTATAATGGAATAATTCCAGGAGGAAATCCGGGTATGAGAGCTCAATGTGGTAAACAGAGCAATAACATAAAAATATAACACGGAAATTACATAATTGTCGATGCAATAATTTATTTCAACCTTATGGTATTTTCAAGCATCTAAACTAGACAATTACATTTTTATACTAAAATAAAGAAAGAAAAAGAATCGGACCCCGACCGTCAAACACCAGAGGGGGTGGTAGTAGCAATCCACTTAATACATTTTATAGAGAGGGTGGGAATTAAGTTAGTAGGGGAGGGATTTTAAAAAAAAACAACAAGAACATTATGACACTCAACGACTGTCCGGTAACCCGACGTAACAGACACACACACACACATCCACATATACGGGTATAGAGAAAAGGAAATAAACTGACAATCGCGTAAGGGAAAGAGAAGAAAGCAAAAAGGAAGAGAGTGACCATCCGCTGCTTGTCATATGGTTTAATTTAGTCTAGACTCTCAGAGAAAGAGAAGGGATAGAAAATGAAGATTACAGCGCGCCATGGAGTTAATTGAGCCATGGAAAATAAGTCTATTAAAACATATAAAAAAGTTATATACAAAGTTTTAAAACAATCTGTATGTTATGTTAAAATTAGTTTGAAATAAATATTATCTCATAATACGTTTCATTTTTCTATATTGTATTTGTCATATATTACTATGAATTCAAAAAATTGATTCTTATGTAGTTAATAGTTTATGTAATTAATTTTATTGGTGATTATAGCGGTCGTTGTTATTTTGCTCACTAATATTTCACTTCCTAATTGATTAAGATGCAGAAAATTGTATTATTAGTCGCCCCCAATTCCATAGGACGTATTTAGTTTCGGTTAATATATACTTTTATTCATTCCGTACACAAAAGTACTTCCATGCACGCATAAAAAATAAATAAAATAGTTATTATTTTAAAGTTTTATGTTAATTTATATTAAATTTAATAATGTCTCGTGGTAGTATTTGATCTTTTTGATTTATATCAGTTTAATAACTAATGTATTATCTGCAGAAAAAAATTTTTCTTAATGCTGTCTCATTTATTTATAAGTAATTTGGATAAACAGGTACTTCGGAATACGTACACCCAACTTAAATTTCGGACAACAAATATCATCAAGTCGTTATAACAGTTTATACCGGACAGCACTATAATTGCCAGTGGGGTGGGGTGGGAGGATTTATCGTAAATAATCTAGTGGTATTAAATTCGGTCTCTTTACCGTTATAGAATTATCTGTTCGTCGGATCTGGAGTTATTGTTTATTTTAAATTTACATTTTGTCTGCATCTGGCCATCAGTTCATCTCGTTTATTTAAGAGATTATTGTGTTCGTACTTCAGGATTCTTATTTTTTCCTCGAGGCATAAACTGCATCTCTGCCTAAAGCCGTTTGGAACATCCGAATAACATAGGATTAACCATGAAATCACTGGGGATCGGTTCTCATTTTTTTTAATAACCACCATTGTTTAGCTAACTCAGTTTTGTTCTTAAGTTCTGGGTTATTGAAAGAGTGTTTATGGTCATAAAAACGCTGTTTCCAGTTTCCGGCGGAGATACCGAAGTAAACTTTTTTGTCCCTGTTATTATCTTCTGGGTGGATTGTGACCTTATAAACCACGCACTCAACTTTACAATTACCGTCCAGTGGGTAGTTATTTTTCACTTGGCAGTTACATTTGTCTACTGTAACCTTATTTTTATTAGAGTTGTTTAATATTTTACTATTATGAGTGCTAATTATTCTGTCCATGTTTTTAGTGCACGAGTAACTTATTTTAATGGTTTTTCTATTAAATATCTTCCTAAGTGGATTATTTATGGTAAAATGCTTATCTATTAGGTTCAAGAATACTTTACTTATGTTTATGTTGGATAGTTGTCAGTACGGGGGATGAAGCCATATTATTTTCCGGCCTCTGTTCTTAGATTTATTTTTATTTTCCTTCTTAATATATGTGAGTTTTTCACTATATCCGCTTATCTCTAATGCTCTATTGTATAATTTTTTGTTCACCTCAAAAATTTCTTTGTTAGCCGAAAGTTTATTAATCCTGGTGTTAATCGTTTTAGGTATTTGTTTAATTATGCAACTTGGATGGTTAGATCTAGTATTAATATAAGATGGTGTGTTATTATCTTTATTGAAGGGCTTGTATATCCCCTTTCTTAAGTCTAGGGTTATATCTAGATTACTTCTTTACAATTTGGGGTTATATCTATTTTAAATCCAAGGTATTTGAATGTTCTTACTAATTTTTTTTATGTATTTTCGATACCATGGGGCCGTCACTATTAAGGATAACAATTAGTCCATCATCCCTGTATAATCCCACTAAATTAGGCTCTATAATTCTGCTAATTGTGTACATTATAAATATGCCCACTAGAACAGAATACTTATAAACAGAATACTAATAATTGGAAACGTATGAATGTAAATTAATGATATAAGGAAAAATAATAGAGCCAGCAGAAACCTAAGAAAATTAGGCCTTGTAGCACATTAGTTTAAAACTTTGGAAATAAATCAGAATCCCATTAGAGATGTACATTACTTATAATTTGAATATATTCGCCAAAAATTAAACATAATGATTAACTTATAAAGAAATCATAACGCCATAATAGGAATTGATCAACTTAGAAAATGGCAAAAGGGTTAAAATATTATCGAATAGAGTTACCTCCCTTGCAATGTCAAAATATCAAATAACCGTAAATCAAAATAGATTGGAACGAAAAAAAAAATAAACAATTTTAAATCCAAAATTTAAAAACTGAGCTAGCATTGAAAAAACAGTAGCACTAACCCTCTTATCCTTCTGGAATAAATTTAAAAGACAACCGCTTTTTGAAATTACACAAATAAGTATGCCGATATAATTGTAATTTGCAATATAATCCATAAATCCGAAACTAACACAGAATAAAAACAATATGTTAGGAACAGGTCTGGAATTAAGAAAAAATAAAATAAAATAAATTTAAATTAATAACTCAGAAAAATAATAAACTAATAAAATAAACTAATTTAAGTGAACATAGGTAATGGTTTCTAAGATAAATGCATAATCGGTTGAAACATTTAAAAATTGAGATTCAACGATAGGTAGATATAAAAAAATCCTTAAACAGAAAATAGAAAAAACTCTGAAAGAAGAAATGTTAGTAAATCTTTTATCGTATGGTTTTTCTATGGAAATGGATTCCATATTGTTAATTTAAAAATGTTTTTCTCAATGTCTGAATAAAGGTTTGAAATTGTCCGAATTGTCGCGAAACATTTTAATGAGCAATGAAAATACACTACTTGTTGCTATCAATCCAAGCTTCATTGTCCTGATTTTGTGAAATCAATATTTACACGCGCGCACACACACACACACACACACACACACACGTTTATGGCAAGATATACGTCGGAGAGACGCAGCGAAACCTTGGTAAAAAGATTATATGAACACAAAAGAGACATAAAGAACAACAATACACTTAATGCTCTTTTCGGTCACATAATGGAAAATGACCATTTAGATTTGGAAAATGCGACCCTCCTAAAGCATATACATAGTAGATCAACACGCCGTCTGTTGGAGTCTTCTCTTATCTCGAACTTTACTAACACTATCAAACAGATAAAAGGATTTAACATTTCTTTCCATTTATCTAATATTGCACGAAAATAATCTAGACACTGGTTAATAGATATATTTTGTATATTTGTAATAATAGGTATATTTGCATATACTTCTCCAGTATATATAAAACTAAAAACATCGACCCTCTCGTCAGTGACCACACCTCTTGAAAAAGACCGCATAATACGAGTGAAACATCGAGCCTCCGGTCTTCCGCTTCCTTCTCACATCATAAGGGCAGATTGTATCCATTTTAAAATTCATACATATATATATATGTGTTTTGAAGAGTATAATACTATTCTATAGTTAAAATAGTATTATAATTGGTACAAAATAACCCATATTTTCAAACCTCGAAAATATACCTAAATTTGCCTACTTACGTGCATATGCTAGGACATTTTTTAACCTTAATGGCATACAATATATAAAATGTGCATAAAGTAAATAATAGAAGTTCGGATTTCGAAGGAATGTGCAAATTAATTAACTTCCATGAAGTCGCTTGCACATCCATGCCTAAGAATGTTAAGTTCGTTTTAAAAATTTTTAATTAGAAAATTCTATCGTTGTTCAAACACACTTCGGTAATGTATTCGTCGGTGTAAATCTACCGGATGCAACACGTTGGGTGCAGATACAGCTTCAGAGGAAAATGATAGCTCTGACTCAAACTTATTAAATTAAAAAAAACAAAATGAAACCTGTATGAATTAAAACTTGCTTCGTTTTATTAACCACATATATTCTATAAGCATTACCGCATCTATTACCTCAGATATGTTAAGAATACACGCAATATCTACAAAAAAATCTGCTTTAATACCCCTAAAAGCAAAAATTAAAAAAATTAAAAATATTTTTAAATAATCACCACCTGTCAAATTCTTAGCATTTATATTTTTTACTAAACTCTAAACTTTACTCTAAACTTTTTTAAACGTTTTGAAAAGTGTTTTCATCGCAACATCATTTAATTAAAATGTAGAAAATATTTAATGATAAAATTAAATTCTTTGAACTTAAACACCAGATGGAAAAAAATTAAAATTAATCAAACAATATTTAAAATAGACAAAACACTGAAAAGCGTAAAAAAACTAGGGTAATTAACATCACCTGGTCACAATGTGACGCCATTTTTTCAGGGTCGTTGCCGTCATTCAGTTGAAAGCGTATTTAATTCTGAAAGGATTAAAACCATGCTTTTTAGTAACGACAATGGAGGCCGCAGTAACAGAGATTGCTTCGTCGGCGATTAATAAAATCGATTGTTTTAATGTTTTATTGTGTGTTCTTTTTCCCGATAAAAATATTTTCTATATATATTTTTACTCCCTTAGAAAATATAATAAAATCGGTATATCTGACAGCGATGCTTAATACGAGTTACAACAAGGAACACGAGGAGGAGATTTATTTCAGGAATTTCATAATTTCATGATAAACTGGCATGACAATATTCTTCCGACGGCATATATATATATATATATATATATATATATATTACACTAGCAAGGGGTACCCGGCGTTTCCCGGGTGTTTAGGTGTGTGTGCTCGGGTAGGGGAGTGTTAATCAAAACATAATAAGCGAAGTGAATATTTTTATATATTAAATAGTAAATTATTAAATATTTTATAAAAAATAAATGATAAAACTTTAAAAAAACAAAAAAAACTTACGTAAGGCAAACGAACGATGCTAAATGTGAAAATCGGAAAAAAAAAGGAAAACGCGAATGCCATGGGGGAAAAACAGAAAAACGAACGTTAAAATTTCTTTTAAAAAGCTGAAAAATATAAACAAAAAAAAACATAGAACGCGAAAAGTGGCTTAAGTAACCCTGTTTCAATATTAAACTGTTAAAAATCGAAAAAAAAATACATCTTACACCACGATTAGAACCCAAAACCTTTAGATAATGAGGCCGCGGTCTAATGAACTGAGCTAAAACGACGTTGACAAAACAAGGTCGTTTTATTTTTTAATATTTAAACTAAATCATGTTCCGAAGTCATTTACGCATGCGTAGAAGCTAACTTGTTATGAGAGGACGGTTTTTGCTGACCCCTCCCTGTAAAAAACTGATGATTTTATGGTGAAAGAATTAATGTTTTTGGCAAATTTTTCGATATTTGTCGAGCGAAGGATCGAGCTTTAATCTCGTGAAAATCCGAGACCCGTGTCGAAAGTTTTTGCGAGGCATACAAACACATACAAACATACATACACGCATTTTCGCTTTTATATATATATAGATATATATATAGATGATGTCCGCTAATAAATTTCGATGAGTATTACGAGACATCACTGATGATGCTGTGACTTGCACGTGTAGTTTTAGTGGCAAAAGTTGCGCAACCACAACACCTCTCTTGGGTAAGCCTTGATAAATACGAGTGCCAAATAGAAATTTCCAGACGACTAGAAACAATGTCTAGAAAAGAGGACAGTACATACAGCGCAAGCTCTTTCCATATTTTCATTTATGTGGAACTAGCCGGACGCAGAGCTACTTAACTTCGGTAATCTGACGAGAACCGGAGTGTTAACTTGATTTTGCTGTGTATATATATATATATATATATAATAATTATTTAATAGAACATTTTGGTAGAAGATTCATAAATTAATGTAGAAAGTTAGTACGAAAAGTTGGGTTTAGCGGCTTTGTTTGATAAAATTCCGAATGGCGTAATGGAAACATTAAAGATATATGCAGAGTGTTACCATTTCCTCTGATGACACAAGGGCACAATAGATTCAATGATTGATATAATAATCAAACGAGTGCTTTTTGCACTAAGAAACAGATAAGAATTGTAAAAGTCAACTGAATTAAAGGAACGAATTATAAGATGATCAACCTCATGTATTCTGAGATATAGTTTTTCGTCATTTATTCTCTATATTGCTCTTTAATTACATTGAACTTCTTAAATTTCTACAGAAATATGTTTGCTTTTGTTGGCGATACTTATTAAATAAATTCAATTATTTCCATGGAAGTGCATTTTTACCTTAATGCGAATTGAGAATAATTTTCCTTTGACCAGTTTGGTACCCCCAAATGGGGAGCGGCATATGTATTATTTTTTTTTTATTTTTTTTTTTATTTTCGAAATTGGGAGCCAACGATAAGAAGCCTAAGCCTCTTCCACTGAGCTATTTCGCAGGACTACGAATTTATTGCATTTTTACGTAGATGTTGTTAGCGATACTTTATATATATATATATATATATATATATATATATATATAGGGTCACCAGTATTCATCGTTACAATTTAAAGTGGTTATATTTAGGAAATTAAAATTTAGAATTTTTGCAAGTGTATTATTATAGAAATAGCAATAGAAAGTTAATACACAAAATATTATTCGATATGCCCACCATTTGCGTCAATAACTAGTTGAAGATGTTTAGGAAAAGCCTTACATGTGTCACACATTACTTTCTGTGGGACTTTGGCCCACTCCTTCTGCAGTGTGACCTTCAGAGCTTCCAAATTTTGCTGGTGAGTGGCCGAGACCTTGCTCTCAATGTATGACCAGATCAAAAAATCAAGAGGATTCAGATGGGGACCATTTCCCTTGGGGAATGAAGTGCGGGACATTTTCGGAAAGTCACTCCTGAGTCTTTTTGGTCCCATGTGATGGTGCGGAGTCGTGCTGAAAAGACCAGGGACGTTTTTTTTTAAATGCTTCTGTGCCCAGGGTAACAATGCGCCAATGAGGATGTAATTTTGATAGTTTTGCTGGTTCAATTTCACCCTCTGGTCAACAAAAAAGAGGGGACTTTTACCGGACTGTCACGACTACCCAGACTGTCACTGAGGCGGTACATTGTTTCCTTGTAACCACTCGGGATTATTCGTCCCCATACCTCGACCAAACCCGATCGTTTTGGGTGTTAAAGTGATGTTCAACATCAGATTTCTTCTCATCACTGAAAATGAGATTCCGTAGCGTGCCATCCTGAATGCGGGAATGAAGAATCTGGGATCTTTGAAGTCTTTTATCAACAATTTGAGCAGAAAGGTGTTTCTTGACATGCTTTGAATGGAGACATCTTCAGGTCCTTTCGGAGTACAGTTGACTAAAGAGTTATGAGTGTCGTATGGGACCAGCCCCATACGACACTCGACTCTTTAGTCAGATTTTGGATGAATCTCTTAAGAGTACTGATCTTTTCTCTGATGAATTTAACAAGTTTAGGGGTTCTAGCTGTTCGAAGACGACCTTGCCCTGGTCGATTGTGAATATATCCAGTCTTCTTAAAACGTTTCAAAGTCATGCACACCAGCATTCTGTTCACGTTCAGGCTCTTACAGATATCCTTCCTGAAGTTTCCTGCTTTAAACAGCTCAGCAATTGCAGTCCGGTTGTCTAAAATATGGTTATATTCTGGTGTCTGAAAGTAACGATTCATGAATAGGTGTCAAAAATAGAGGAATACCGAGAAAACTGATTAAAATTATACTTTGAAATAGACTTTAACGCTAAATATTGCTGACACAAATATATCTCGTTATGTATGTCCTTATCGCGTTGACACACCGGTTCTGATTAGATCACAGAAGTTAAGCAACGTTGAGCCTGGCTAGTACCAGATGGGTGACCATTTGGGAATTCTAGGCGCTGTATGTGCTTTCCGCTTATCTCGACATTTGTTTCCAGTCGTCTTGTACTTCCACTTGCCACTGGTATTTTACAATGTCGACTCAAGCTATGCGTGGTTGGAACTGCGCAAGTCTTGCCACAAAAATTTCCCACGCAGACACCCTTACAGTGAATATCCATAGTCTGTCAAGACTGAAGGAAGCCTCTTCATTATATATATATATATATATATATATATATATAGAGAGAGAGAGAGAGACAGAGATATGTAAACGTGTATAAGTATGTATAAATATAGATATGTATATAAGCATGTATAAATTTATACATGTATGTATGTATATATATATATATATATATTTATATATATATATGTGTGGTGGTCAAGGTCTGTTGTGAACATGTGTTAAAAGCACACAGATCTGTTAGCGTATTTCTGTGCTTCTCGCAGACAAATCAACACCACGTGCAAGTCGTGACCACTGGCACGTAGACGGAGCTCTGATGAACGGCGAGTGTCCGGCGCCGTATAGCTGGACCGTCACTGCCTTGTGGGCCAAGGTTCTTTTGACCAAAGGCATCCCTGACAGAAATCTCCAGGGGAGCTTAGGTTCTGTCAGCTGCGGCATGAATGAGCCACCGGCGCGTGGAATATGCTCTGGTGCCTAGCAACCTAAATCTCACTCCTGGATCAAATGGCATATTGGGTAGAGAGGACTTCCGTAGCCATGATGAGGGCAACCTATCTAGGAGAATGATAACTGATATAAAACCTGCTGCGGCTGCTGCTTCCAATGATGTTGACTTGTTCTTTTTGGTCCACTGTGGCAGTTGTTTAGAGAGAGGGAGTGTCTCGGTGCAAAGTCTTTCCTCGCTATAAGAAGCCTCAAGCACAGGCATTGCTTGATATTAATTAGATACACACTGATGGTAAAATGTGTATCTCGATAGCAAAAAGGCTGGCTGTAGCGTAAAACGGCAAAACATTCAATGAATTTAGCAAGTATTATGAACGTAAATGACAATTAAGGAACTGGAATTTCCAGGGCCTGTCCTGGCAGGTGTTTCAGGGCTCCAGAGCCTGAACCCGGTCGTCATCATGCTACTGCGAGGAAATATATGACAATGACCATCGGCTGTCGGAATGTGCGGACGCTGCTTGACTTGTCATCACAAATAACGCGCCAAGAGCGTAGATCTGCTCTTATATCTAAGGAACTTCAACTTTGACATAGTTGCTCTGTCTGAGACAAGTCTGGCTGATGAGCTCCGAGTTGGCTGGGGCCTACACAATTCTGTGGGGTGGTAGAGCAGACGGATATAAGAGGGGGGCAGGCGTGGCTTTTGCTATAAAGGCATCAATTCTTTCTAGCCTGAAAGAACTTGTGTGCGTGACTGGATAATGACTGAGGTTACCTCTGGTAAATGGTCGTTACACTACTTTTTTTTAGTGGCTATGCACCCACTCTGGATCCAACAGAAGATGAAAATGTTGCTTTCTACCTGGCATTGTGCAGTGTAGTTAGACGCATTCCCTCTGCCGACAAGACCTACATACTTGGAGATTTTCATGCTATGGTAGGAAGAGATTTTGAAACCTTGGATGTGCTGGGTAAACATGGAGTGGGCAAGTGTAATAGCAATGGTCTGATGTTGCAGTTTTGTTAAGAGATGGGTTTTAAATCGGTAACACTTTCAGTAGAAGAACAAATACAAGACGACCTGGATGCATCCGGGCACCAAACAATGCACTTGATAGACTATGTATTAGTCAGAAAACGTGAGATGATATATCTGCAGTGTTCATGTCATGCGGGATGCAGATTGCTGGACCAATCATCGGTTGGTCAGTACAAACCTTAAGTGTGTTGTGAAGCCCAAGATGAGGGGACATGGTGTGGCTATTCCAAAGCGACAATGTTGACCGTCTAAGGGGCAATATTATTAGGGAGAAACTAGTTAAGGAGATCGGAAGAGATTGACTGTGAAACCACTTGGCCTGCTTTTATGGAGTCTGTCTATGAGGTATTTGAGAGAGTGTTAGGTTATTGTAAGCGTAAATGTCAGGATTGGTTCAATTAGAATGATGCTGAAATTCAGGCGCTGCTTGATTCAAAGGCCAGAACATTGCATGCTTATCTCAGGAGTGGTTTGACGCATGATCAACAATATCGATTGAGGGACAAGTTTAAGGCAATCAAGCGTGAGGTGCAGAGGAGGTTGCAAAACATGCAGGATGAATGGTGCAGGAAGAAAGCTGAAGAAATACAGCTTTACTCGGATTCAAACAAAACCAAGGTCTTATACAGGCTACTGCGTGCGGTTTACTGACCACCCAGATCACCTATCATCCCTTTGCGCTCCAAGGATGTTGGGGATCTTAAACCCGACAGACATTCTGCATCGATGGAGGGAGCATTCTATGACCTCTTAAACAGGCCTTACGTTGATGAGTTTGTTAGGTCGATTCCTAGGAATCCGGTCAAGATTATCTTAGCATTATATATATATATATATATATATATATATATATATATATATATATATGACGATTGCAACGTCTTGTCAGACGAGTGCCACTCCCTCAGACACTTAATGTCTATGAGCCCAAAAATGACTTTTTTTTTTTAGGCCTACTGGTGAATTCACGCGCTCAAGTAGGCATGATACTGAAGACGGTCATTGAGATCAATTATTACATACTTCCAGCATTTCAAGCCTCCACGCGTCACAACTTTTCCATCACCAGAGACCTAATTTTATAGACAAATGCCTGAGGGAGTATCTATACGCAGATGATGTTACAGAGTCTTAGCTTCGTACGACAGCTAAGTCTCTCTCCGTTCAAAATGTTGAGATCCAGCAACAAGCAAGAGCAAGATGGTCAGCAACAAGTTAAACTGCAGATTAGCTTAATGCGGGTACTGGCCTCCCGCTTTATGATTTTTTTTAAATCAGTGATTTGCTTCTCCTAGAAAGGTTGCCTTCACCACGGCATAGCGGAGCCTTCTCCACCCCAATATACACATGCATACACAAATATACACGGTGCTAGTTGGCCGTTGACCCCGAAAAAGGGTTCATTCGCCCCTTTGGAAGGTCTTGTTTTAAATCCTTCAGGGAGACTAGCCACACTCCTCACCAAACAAGTCTGGTGGGGGAACCAGTTTAGTCGCCGGTGACCCGACCATGAGGCAGGTAGTATTGGGTGTGTGTGTATATATATATATATATATATATATATATATATATGTGTGTGTGTGTTTTGTGAGGAGCGTGGCTAGTCTCCCGGAAGGGTTTACACTAAGACCTTCTAAAGGGGCGAACGAACCCTTTTTACTAAGTCAACGGCCAACGTACACCGTGTGTGTTTGTATATGCATGTTGGAGTAGAGAGGGCTCCGGTAAGCCGTGGTGAGAGCAACCTTTCTATGAGAAGCAACTGATATAAACAAGTATAAAGCCAGAGACCAGTACCCGCATTTAGTTGTACTGCATTTTAATTTGTTGCTGGCTATCTTGCTCTTACTTGTTACTGGATATCAACTTTTTGATCGACTATAGATCGAAGGATCTCCTGTTCATACCCGGGTATACCTCATGCTATTTTAATTTAAGGTCAAAATACGATAAAATAAACCAATTAAAATCACCGCAAATCATTTCTTAGTTTGCATATTTTAAATCAAAACATTGAATTTTTCCATGGCATACATCGTCCAACCCAAATATCAGGCATGATATTCTAAATAGTATGATATTCTAAATATTATACTGTAAAATAATATATTGTAAATATGATATTGTAAATAAACAGACGGAATTTGATGAACGACATTATCATTTTTTTTTTATTTATATTTTTTTTCTTTTTAATCAGTCCATCGGACAAAGTATTCATCGTAATATATAATAATCAAGAGAGAGAATTGATTATGTAAGAAGAGAGACTCTTCTCTTCTGACGAATGTGCGTATATTTGAATTAAAACCCGTTGCTTTTAGCTCTCTGGTCAGCTTTATATCAAAGTTGACTTAATCTTCCGTTTCATCTGCTTATTATATTTGCTCCTCGTTTGGTCAATTGGTTTTCAGTTTCCTTGTGTATTCTTAGTCACAGACGCCAGTTTGAATAATTCTTGATACTTAACAGACTTCAACAGTCGTAGCGTATTCTCAACTGAGAATAGTCAAGCTCAAACGAAATCTTCAGTATGAAACTTTTCAAGGAAGCAATAGAGTTGCAATTTAATTTTGTTATTCCCTCCAATTCTGCAGAATATCTATAATGCCGAAACCAATATACAGGCCTCTCTTTTAAAATGTAGTAATATAATCAAATTTCAAATAATGACTTGCATTTTAAGCGAAAAACAAATGTCAGTCATTTACTCGAGTATATTTTTGTATTATTTGAACGGCTCTTCGAAAATTGATTATATTTACTACAAAAAGGGATCCCTCGACTGCCATGTGCACTTCTGCCAACGTGCAAACATTTTAGTCAAAAGATAGAATATTGACACAATGTATTTGTCGGTTGTTATTCAGTTTGCGATTATTTCATTTATACCTACATCGTGCAACAAACTTAAAGCTCATTGACTCTTTCTTAGCTATTAGACATTTAACAATTTTCCAATTATATGAACCTAAAACTAATTTAATATTACCAGGATGCAAATAGCTATCTGAAAAACCAAAATTCGAAAACCTGATTTCAAACCTTCCAAAACACAATAAGTTAATTTGATGAAAACTGCCCGATTTTTCGACTCATGTTAGAATCGTAAAAAGAAAGATAGGTCTAAGGGCAATTTAGCATATTAAATTTAATAATGTAAAGTCCTGGTGTAGGATGATTTCGAAATACGATGTAAAAAGAATGGAATTACACTTACAATATTATAAATGTCTTGGTCACTGCGGCTTGGTACTTCGATCGACGAAGGGTGAACCAAAATTACGTTTATAATTTTTTTTTTTTTTTTTTTTTTTTTACAAAATTCAAATTTTATTGAATTTTGTTTAAAAATAATCGGCAAAAGAACTGTATATGTTTAATAATTGCTTTCGTGCCAAATTGTCATTGGTTGAAATCAGTCTCCTGGCGGTTTTTGTATTGTAAATACAGGCTATAGTTTTTTGGGGGGTATGCTGACAACGAATATCAGTTATATTTGAATACAGTTGAAAACAATATCTAACGTAAAAGCTAATGTAATCTGGCAGCGATTTTGTGTTCACAGTTTCGTTGTTAGCAATACTCATGAATGTAACCGAAGCAGACGAAATAGAACGTAATTTTTCACCTCCAAATAGAAAAAAAATGGATGTTTATTCCGAATGTTCTTAACATTTGAAGGTTAGTGCTTATTCTCATAGATTTTAACATGGGAAGATTAGGTTTCTTTAAGCAAAAGCCGTTACGCATGCGCATTACTAATTCCTCGGTTGTGCAAAGAATGGATTCCATTAGCTTTTACGTTGAATTACAATTTTTTTTAATATCCAGTAAACTAGTTATCAGCCCCAAATGTAACTGTAATAGTTATTTCATCATACCCGTAGACCTATGAAAGTCCACATTTCAATTGTGAACGATGAGCTGTTAACGTAAAAAAAAAAGGAATAGCGAAATGTTTGCACTCACAGACCAATTATTTTTTAAAAGTTATTGAAATTTATATTGATTTTCTCAATTTAATGATTATTTATATTTTATTAGTTAAAAAATTTCTATTTTGTGTTAATCTCAATTTTATGTTATAATTTTTAAAAATATTTTAATTCAATAAATGTAATAAAAACTTTTAAAAATAATACAACACGCACACACTCGAAATCTTAAGATTTTTGGTTTGAAATTAATATTTGTTTATCGATAAATTAAAAATATATAGGTATATCATATTTCTTTACAAAAAAGAAATAGTAGAAAAGAGAAGTTTAAATAATTAAAAATTATTTAAATACGTAAAAGAAAAACTTTAGAGAATACTTAAAAGGGAACAGGTGTAAGAATTTAAATTAAAGAAAAATAACATTAAAGTTAGGCTCGACTAAAAATATTTTGATTTAAGAATCTCGAGCAATATTTACGTATTATTTAAAAAAAAAATGAAAAAAAAAAGAAATGTAGAAACATTACATTAGCCCAAGTAAGATGTTCTATCACAACTGTACTTAGAATTTGTCCCCTGCCGTGAAAGATTTACTTAAGAAAATATAAACTTTTTCATTGAACTTTTTCTGTGTTTATGATATTTGGGGGAAAAAAATATTTGTCCTCTTAAGGACAGTAAATAATCGGTAAGAAATAAACATTTTCCAGAACTGTAAATATTTTAGTTCCGCTAGCCGTAAGATATTTTAAATATATTTATAACATGCAGATATTCGCATGTATTATAATACAAAACGATTGCAAAGTAAAAAAAAAATGACTGTCATCAGCATGAATCGAAAGCAAAGCATTACGCGTTCTCTATCGACGTGGTTATCGAGAAAAACAATGAAGTCTAAATATTAACACACATGAAGAAATGCATTTAACGTAAGCATGTGCGGAAAGTAAAACCATGTCGGCCAGTTAAAATTTCGGTTTTCAATTTCCCGATATATGCATGTATGCGTCATTTATAAACACAAGCAAATTTTTTACTCGTGTGACGATCCAAGATCGTTATCACCTAAAATAAATGCCAATGAACGACTATCGGTAAACAAATAAAATTATGATGATCCTAAGTTTAATAGTAGTAACATCAGAGAACTATAATGACGGAAAAGGCAATTGGCCAATCAGGTTGGATTAAAAATCAACCTAACTCTAGCGATCAAAAAAAAAAAAAAAAGATTCTGGGCATTAGTCGGTTGCTGTTTAGGTCCAATACAAACCAGCTGAACAATCTTGTGACTCCGTTATCAACAAGTGGTAACAAATTACAAAAGAATGCAAGAGAAAATCGGATACAAAAGTGATAATTACCGGATCAAAAAGAATTAAAACAATGAATTGCTGAGCAGAAATAAATCCGAGATAGAATCGAGGAGTGCAAATATTTTACGAGATTACATCCTGCATAAGAGCCTCCTAAAAGGAAGCTTCCATGTTTGTTCTTTGAATGGAAGTTCGCCAAGAAAGACTGAGGTATAATGAATTGTGTGAAGAAAAAAGAAACGAAAAAATAACTCATTTACGGCAATTACGTCTTGTTGAAAGGCAAAATGCTGTTTATGATAAAATCTAACGACTTATTCGTGTTAAATATAAACAATTGAAGGGAAGCGTAATAATGTATTCGATTTTAATAATTTCAATCTTGTCCTGGTAACAAAGGATCGTATATTAGTTCTCGATTGGAAAATATGGCAATTTCTGTAAAATAATGATTACAATCATTCTTGATCCAAAGCAGAAAAACATAATTGAAAATTGTTCAATCATATAGATATATTAACAGTTGAAAATAACCGAGAACGGCGATTGAAATTTCATTTCCATTTGGAATTTTTTTGCTCAAGGAATCGAGGCTTACCTTAAGAGCCGTTTTTATTGGCAAACGAAGGAAAGAAAATAAATCAAAGAAAAAAAGGGACAAGATATGATTGAATTATTTCAATGGAATTCAAAACAAAATAAAGAGGGAAAGAGAAATTAAGAAATTTCTCTAATGAATCAACTTTTGTTTTCATAATATTTATATTAAAAAACTTTCAACTGATCCATTGTTTTTTGACTTTGCAATTTAAATTATCTTCCACTGTTATTTTTCAAATAAAAAAAATATGTTAACATTTTTATAACCAAATTATTTCTATTACCAAGCGAACAGTTATATTTCTAAACCAAAACAAGTAAGGAAAAAGAATAATCCAACAATAGTCAATCTGATAATAGACTGTTTAACTGAACCTTTTATTTACATAACTTTATCTAAGCTTAGACATTTCGTAATTGAAATTGTTATAACTTATTAGTTTTCACGGTGAGGGATTTCGAAATGTTGCCTAGCGCATGGTCCGTCGATGATCCTCTCGACATATGGACCTGATATCTCAATATTTGGAAATATGACACTCGTAAACCATCCGGGGTGATTAATTAGTATTTCCTGTTAATTTCAGTGTTATGTGACCAGTAGTTTAAGAGTTTACCTGTTAAATATTTACTCACACATAAGTGAACGTGTCTGTGTGTACATTTGCTTACGCAATGACTAAATTTTTAGTCTACAGACTCGAAATTTGATATACAGGGTATTGAGATTTTGGAAAATCTTGGATCGGTTTTCGGTCAGAAATTTGGCTGTTAAGGGGTCAAAGTTCAACGATTTGATCTTTGAGAATTCTACCAAACTGACAATTTTTGGGTCAAAACACTTGAAATTTTTAGATCTATATCATGGACATTGATTTGAGCCCAAAACAATAAATGTAAAGGAGTCATAATAGGGGTCAATTGATTGGGGTTTTTTTGTTTTTTGCTCAGAATGCGCATCCAGACACCCGGGCAACCATGCTAGTATATATCAGGGCTACATTTCAACCATCAGTTTTATCAAACAAGAATAAAAAGCGTGCAAACCATCACGAATGAACACTGAACTCATCACGGCACAAGAAATTTTACATTTCCGACGAAAAAGTATTAAAAAAGTCACCAGATAAAATCGTGTGAAGGTTAAAAGTTAGTCCATATCTCATCAGCTGCTAGTTTTCGAGGTTTACCCTATAAATACGCTAAGGCGATTTTATGATCGTGCATACCTTATCCCAATCTACTTCTTGCTAAAAAATACAATTAACCTTATCACCGATGTGCGAAACGTGAAACTTACTAAATACTTTCGTGATACTGTAAAATATGTAGCTGTCCATAGATTGCGAGGAACGAAACCATGTTAAACTTCTAAAAGTGGTTTAAAAGTCGACCCCCTCATAACCAGATATTACGCTAGTTAATGATTTCAGTCTATGCTTCACTTTAAACAAAAAGTGTTACGATAATATCGTGGGGTCTGCGCTCGGATTGAAAGTAAATAGAATGAAAGTATTTTTTCTAATATCAACAATATATAGTTAGGAAGAATAACCGTAACAACTTGGAAATAAATGGATTCTTTCTTTCTGGAAACATACTATCAAACAAGTTTAATCCAATTGACAGAAACACGTAAAGTATTACGTGTTTATGGGATCGAGGCCGCGAGAACGGTTTCAATTCTCTTACAAGATTTAAAGTAAATTTTTCTATGCATTAAATATTAACTTCAACGCTTCAATAAAAAAATCTATGCTATACATGTCGAAAGATAATCTACCCGCCCCAATTAGTTTAATGCGTAATTAGAAGGCAGAAGCAAACAATGTCATTACATAATTTGTACAAACCAATTGCTCAAGTAAACCTTGTTCGTTTTTTTTACTAATATATTTTACTAGATGGACACCGATCCGTACGCTTGAACATGGAATTTGAATTCATACAAATTGCGTATGTAGGTATTATAGAATTAATCCTCTATTGATCATTAAATATTACGAGGAAGCATTTGCTCGGTGGACTTATTCGCAAAAAAAAAAAAATAAAATAATAAAATAAATAAAATAAAAATTAAAAATGTTCGATTTTTGTTTATAATATATCACATCAGTTGATATTTTGGCTTGACAGGGAATGGCCTGGAAAAGTCACTGATTAATTTAGTTTTAAAATATGCAAACGATGAAATAATCTGCGGCGATTTTATGTGGTACCTCTTTTATCGTAAATTAAAATCATAAATATTAAGAAAATGTTGTACACCCGGATTTGTGCAGGGGATTATTCGATCCGTAGTCGAATGCTCTACTTCTGACATATCTAGAGGAAAATAAATCTGTTTCTTAAAGAAATGATTTGCTGAGATTCTATTTTCCTCGGCCCAGATAACGTGTAATATTCTTCTGTAAAAATTATGTTTTTAAGACTATTTTTAAGATCGGATTTTTTTGATTATCGATACTTGTCGAATATATTTCTGTACAAAAGCGACCTACGAACACTGCCAAACATAGAAATAACTTTTGTCTGAAGCTTGCAACAGAAAAGGCTTAGTTGTTTTGAAACCTATATGGAAGGAACACATACACAAATTGATTTATGTAATAGGAAAGATTATATATATAAGTACTTCATTTACTTACATAAAATTAATATACGAAAGATTTAAAACGGGTCAATACACTAGATATCCAGGCTAAATAGAGCATACAAAGAATCAGGTCACCCAGAGGTCAAATGGGCCTTTGTTCTGTAAGTGCATGTTCATTGGCAGAGAGAAAGGGCGCGATGGATACTAGAAAGCGGATTGGCTAACTAAAATCTCAATAGAAGGTGCGTATATAAAAACGACAGACAACAAAATTCGCACATAACCCTGAAGAATTATAGAGTGGATGAAACGCGGAATAGTCGGTGTAGCTTAATCGCCATATATATTTTATAAATTACTAACTAACTACCTACGTATTGAGCACTTTTGAAGTAAATACTTACGCATAAATTTATACTTTCGTATATTAATTTATGCGAGTAAATGTAGTTATGCTTAGCTCCTGAAGCACTAGCAAAAGAATTTATTTCACATTAAAAATAGATATGGAAAGAGTTAATTTCAAAACAAGTAGACCTTTTGATAAACTTTTAAACGTAATTAAAAACTTAAAAGTCCACAATCAACCTAACAATTTCCAGCTGAAACTATAAAAGAGTTCTAAAAGCAGATAAAACTAGAAACTTTTATAAAATAGATACGCAAGAATATAACAAACTTATCACAGAAAACATTCCAAAAAACTACAAAATACTAGACACAAACGAATGCGACTACATAAGATATAAATACTGAACGTAAACAAATTACCGATGAATTAAATTAGCGATAAAGATGGCAAATTGAAACCTAGAGAGGCATATATTCTGCTCAAAGACAACAAATGGGACTTCAATAATAATCCCAGCACCCGCTGGATAAACCCAACTAAACCAAAATTAGCAAATCAATACTTTCTAGAGTAAACAAACAAATCAAACAAGACCTAGAATTAAACCAGAGGGAAAATTTATCTGTAAAGTCAAAGAATGTTTGCATGTTATTAAAATAAATTAAGATCATTAAGATCGCAAATTATAAAAATATATTAAATAAAATAAATTTTTCCTAACTGCGAGACTGTTCGTCATTTCATTTCCGGTAGAAATTAGCCTTTCACGTGCACCACACGTGGACGACTTTCGAATTACATTTATCTAATTAATAGACGGGTAAAAAAAAATCCCTATTTTTAAATTTATATATATATATATATATATATATATATATATATATATATATATATATATTTGTACTTAAACCTTACAATTGAATTTTTTTAAAAAATACAAAAAAACTTTAATGAAACTTGGAAATACGATTTAAAAAATAGCGCGGATCGGTAAGTGCACTAAGCATCATTTGTTTATCTTAATTTTTTTATTTTTAAAAGCTTTCCTTGCGAAGCCTAACAAAAATACATTTGTCTAATTCTTAATTTATTTTATTGGAAAAAAAAGTAAATATGAAGAATTACTCCACCCTCGAAAATTCCTTTAAAATTACCACTCTTATAGGTTTTCGGGGTCGCTGAAAATTTATAATTAAGGCAAACGAGTAGTTTCCAAGATATGAAAAATGTTAGTTTAAAAAAGTGGAGGATCACTTTTCCATAATAATTTAACGTAAAATTATCACCCACTTTGTCGCCACGATTTTTATTTTTTTGGGGGGGGAGTTCTTTCTACCCTTGAAAATTCCTTTTTAATTACCTGTTTAAATTGCAAAATGCAAAAGAAATCAAAACAAAAACCTTTTAGCCAAGAAACACAGAAAAATTTAAAATAGAATCCATTTTTTTTCTATCGAATTCATTTGCTGTTTTTATTAAAAACTATTTTCTCCCGGATTTGATAAAAGTTTTCATAAAGGGCCGTGCGAGACGCGTTCGTATATAAACGTTTTTTCGTAGATTTCGGTGTGCTAAAAACGAATCTGCAAACCGTTTCCGTTGCAAAAAAATAGTTTTTTTGATATGAAGAAATTACTATTCGAAAAGTAGGCGATCACTTTTCCATGTAAATTTAACCTAAAATAAGCACCCACTTTCTAGCCATCTAAGAGGGGGGATTTTTTCCCCATATCTATTGGCTAAACAGCTTTCGTTTATGCTCTCGCGTAGCATAAACGAAGGCTACGGCTGTGAAATGGAAAATAGTCCCATAGTTCAGGGGTTATTACCATGCAAAAGAAATCAAACAAAATCTTTTTAGCCAAGAAACAGAAAAATGTCCCTCTCTCAGGTGGTCAGAAAGTGGGTGCTAATTCTAAGTTAAAATTACATTGTAAAACTGATCACCCACTTTTCGAAAAAGTAATTTCTTCCTATCATGAAAACTTTTTGTGACGGAAACAGTTTGCAGATTCGTTTTTAGTACACCGAAATCTACAATTAAATATTTCGTTATATACGGACATGAGACGGGCCTTAAAGTAAAATAATACCGGATTCGTGGGGCAGATTTGCGCTTAGTTGTACAAATATCCTCAAACTAGTAATCACTAAAATGGACTCTTAAAAGTCACCTGTATCGAGCAAAAGTTTAAAACCACTAGTTATATGTCAGCCTACGTCACAGTAACATATTGAGTGAATTCCTAACAGTATTTGTATAGTTTTTTTTTAGTTTAAACTCATTTTCCCAAAATTTCCCCAAACCTAACCTGTCTGATAGAGTCTGCCGCCATTTGTATATTTTAAATATACCGATAAACACTGCATGTTTTTGAACCGATTGAACATTATACATTACATAAAACACTAAAATATTATCCGGTTAGGTAGAACATTTACTTTTCTTGCCTTTGATAATATTTGTTATATATATTTTTTTTACAACTTCTTTGTACTTGTGTTTTCATTTAATGTAATGTTTAATGTATAGTTTTTAGTTTAAACTTACTTTCCCAAACTTAACGTATTCAACAGAGTCTGCAACCATTTGTTTTTGAGCCGATTAAACATTTTACATTACATAAAAACACTAA
Source organism: Euprymna scolopes (assembly GCF_053919585.1). Classification (NCBI taxonomy): domain Eukaryota; kingdom Metazoa; phylum Mollusca; class Cephalopoda; order Sepiida; family Sepiolidae; genus Euprymna; species Euprymna scolopes. The sequence continues at coordinate 25,722,931 of NC_136518.1, forward strand.
ACAATTATCCAGTAAGGTAGAAACATAACTTACCTTACCATTGCTTTCATTTATTTGTTTTTGGACTACTTTTTCGAATCTATGTATAGTACCCCCCCCATCACTCAAATATCAATTATTAACTCAAATTTTTGTATACGGGGGGAAAAATATTTAGCGCTCCAACATTTTTACTACGTTCAGATTTATCCACTGATTGTTGGTAGAGTCCAAGCCATGATTGACGGTAATCCAGAGGATCAGGATCCAATTCTGCAAGAGTAACATTTTTTTTTAATTTTCGCCTTTTTTACTTTTTGGAGTGGATTGCTGTACTAAGAATATAAGAAACACGCATTTTTCTCTTTTTATTAGAATTTTCCATTACACCAAATTGAGCTACATCAACGCGTGGCAGGGTACAGCTAGTATATATATATATATATATATATATATATATATATATATATATATATATATATATAATCACCCATCCTCACAAATATCTGAAACTCTAAAAAGGAGTCATTAAATGTACAGAAATAAACCGCTCTATAGAAAATTTAAGTTTTAAAAAATTAAAAAACTAATTGGTGCCAAAAACAAAGATATGAATTTGCAAACCTGCAGATAATTTACTGAAATCTAAATTGGATTTATTAATATAAAATTAGAAACTTATATCCCAAGACAACTGTGCAGCACATACCGACATAAATGTGGCCATTACGGAGAATATTGCATTATAAAAGCTGTATTCTCAAAATTTAGCATCAATGGATACCAAGCATCGAAGTGGCAAAGAAACAAAATCCACCAACTGCATTTAAAACCATTCAGCATGCTAACCTGTCCACCAAAATGGGATAAAAACATAAAATATCCCAAAACAATTGCTTCAGCCAGGACGAGCGTTAATTCAGCCTCGAACTATGTTAAATTGCATGCAAATATAAAATACACTAAATGTAGGAATCAAAAAATTACTATCCTAATAAAGATACTTTAAGAACTAATTGAAACAGAAAAAACACCTTACAACTGCCATCAATTCGAATAGCATTTCACAGTAGAAACAGCCATCAGATTTAAAAATCTGAACAACTCAAAATAAAAAGATCACAAGAACTATCAACAAAACCTAACAAAAAAACACTAGCAAGGAAAGAGGAGAACCGAATCTCCCACCTTAACTAAAAAATAATGAATACGAAAAGACATATTCCGCTCTACATCAGGTCAAAAACGACATTTTTGCACAAACTAAAACATTACACAATGGAATTGCAGAGGTGAAACTATGGACAAATAAAATATAGCAAAGTATAGCCCCGATATGTGAATCCTGCTAAAAACTTACAAACCTTAAAAATACTATATCTACAACCAAACACAGATGAAGACGAGACACCCGGCCAATAAGAGACATGACTTATAAAAAACAAAATTCTAAACACGGAGCATTCAACGATAAAAGCTTCATTCCACCGACAACTATTTTTCAATTTTCATCCCACAAAAATACAACTTAAAAAACTGAAAGAGAAAACCAGATAGCACAACTTCGTACTCCCTTAATTTTAATGGACTTCAATGCTAAAAAACAAAAAGTTGAGCTAACTATCCTTTTACAACCGTTATCTTTCACTAGAAACGACATAATATCAGTATTGATAACTTCAATTTTCTTCAAAACTTAAAGCTACAAAAAAATGAAGCCAAAATGACAAATCCATAAAGCTAATTGGTTCAAATTCAAACTTTGCTAAACAATCAACTAAGATAAAAAAATTTTACCAACATACTAAACGAAATAGAAAGTAAAATATATTTGATACCTAAACCTCATCATGACCAAGTAATAAACGGAATGTAAAAAAAAGCAAAATATTACATGCTAATAATATTAGAGTACTTCAAACAACATCCCATAAAAATCTTTCAAAAACACAAACCCAAGTAAAAGCTTTAAACTGATAAATCTATTTCAAACTAATTACACACAACTAAAACAAAATAAAACAAAATACTGAAGATAACTAGGAAAACTTCAAAACACCAGGTTATATAATTTCACCACATTGACAAATCATAGATCAATCGCAAGCAATCACAACAGAACCTAGCCAAAACTAGTATTCCCTTAGTTTCAAAAATATAAAAGTAATGCAGAAAGAGAGACTCAATATCACGCCTAACAAAGTACATGCAACGCCTCATTTATCAGAACAGAACGTAAAATTTCCAAAAACCTCACCATTTATACAATACCTAAAGGACAAAACTGCTCAGACTTTTCTAAACCAAACAGGATCATGAACAACCAACAACTGGATGCCAAGTCAACCGTATAACAGAATCATCATACAGAACTAGACACATGCACACTTTATATAATATCGATATCAAATGCTGCTGCACTGCTGTATACGACACAGTCCCAATAATTAACTGTTGCAATTCTCATTATCATTATTCAGAGACCATCTTTTGGAAGAAGTTGATTTTTTCACATTAGATAACTTCGTTTCTAATTTCTCTCGTGGAAAGGCTATGAATACGGTTTCGTTTTGGGAACAATGTTGTAATTTAAGGAATTTTCTAGTCTTTAGAAGCTTTCTGATGTTAACCACCATTTAAGATAATACTTACCGTTTTTCACTAACTTTCAACTAATGTCTACATTTTTATATTAAAATTTCAAAATTTTGAGCAACCTCATATCCAGGAGAGACAGTCAAAGATAATGTAAAGGAGACTGAACTTAAGGATAGCAGTGAACTTTGTTAACATCAACGCTATTTTATTGTTTATATGCGTTTAAGACTAAAATTTCCTGATGTTAGATTTTAAGTTTTATCAGTATGGCAAGGTGTTCCATAAGTATGAAACCTAAAGGGTAAAGTTATTCAGTTGTGCTAGAGATAAGTGTTATTACTGTGAGGTTTTTCTTGGAAAAGACATTCTTCATAAATTTAATATACAATCTAGACATTACACAATAATGAACACACTCGGTGCATTTCACTATAGCATTTATTCTGCAGTTTACAGTTATTTTAAATTACAATCAATAAGGTTATACTTTCCATCATTCGATTTAAAAATACTAACATTTTAATAAAGTCGAAGTACATTTTATGGGAACGTAATGTGCATATATTTGAAAATACAAACGTTAAATTAGAAATAGTTCACATGTTGATAAGAACTATAGATGGTTATTTCAACAACACATCGTTTTAAATAGTAACATTTAATAAGTGCAATTTTATTTCCATCATTATCAACAGTAATCTAATATTCTTCATCATCGCTAGAGAGTGAATTAATTTCTTCTGAGGCGATTTCTTGGTAGTCCTTTTCTAAAGCTGCCATGTCTTCGCGGGCTTCAGAGAATTCCCCTTCTTCCATACCTTCTCCAATATACCAATGCACAAAAGCACGTTTTGAGTACATCAAATCAAATTTGTAATTAAGGCGAGCCCATGCTTCTGATATAGCTGTTGTGTTACCGAGCATGCAACAAGCCCGCGGAACTTTAGCCATAAGACCAAGAGGTACGTACGAAGGCGGTTGTTGATTGATACCGACTTTAAAACCAGTTGGACACCAGTCCACAAAGTTTACAGTTTTCATGCATTTTATTTTAGCTATGGCATGGTTTATGTCTTTCGAGACCACATCTCCCCGGTAGAGCATGCAACAAGCCATATATTTTCCAACCCGCGGATCGCATTTAACCATCTGGTACTGATGGTCAAAGCACATGCTTGTTATTTCGAGAGTGTCCATTTGTTGGTGATAGGCTTTCTCTGGACTTACGATCGGTGCGTACGTGCTTAACGGAAAATGAATTCTTGGATAGGGCACCAAGTTAGTTTGAAATTCGCCCAAGTCTACATTGAGTTCACCTTTAAATCGCAACGAAGCGGTCACTGAACTCACAACTTGAGCCATCAACTGATTTAAGTGATCATAATAGGGCAATCCGACATCCAGCTTTTTCTGACATATCTCGTACAAGGCTTCATTATCTACCATGAAACAGCAGTCAACGTGATCTAATGTAGCATGGTTAGTCAAGACAGTGTTGTACGGTTCAACCACTGCTGTCGATACTCGGGGTGAAGGATAGATGGAGAATTCAAATTTGCACTTTTTACCGAAATCAACGCTGAGTTTCTCCATGAAAAGAGCTCCAAGGCCCGAACCGGTACCACCACCAAAACTGTGGAAGATGAAGAAACCCTGAAGACTGTCACATTGCTCAGCTATTTTGCGAGTTTGTTCCTGCAATAAGTCGATGACCGTTTTGCCAATCGTATAGTGACCACGAGCATAATTGTTGGCTGCATCCTCCCGACCAGTAATCAAGGAGTTTGGATGAAACAAGGTTCCGTAAGGGCCAGCTTTAATGCAATCTGGAAGAACATAAATTTATCATGAATTTAGATGGTCAGGCAAACTAAGCAAAACAATAGTTTTTATAGCACAAGAATAAGCATTTTATTTTTTTACTGAGAAAAAAAGAAATCGAATTCACAAAGACTTATGAAGGCACATGCAATATTACAGATTCTTCTGGGTGTTTATTACATTGAGTAAAACAATTTCAAAGTTAAGGTAACATATTCATGAATAAAGGTTAATGAGAAAAACAGTTGGGAGAGTTTTATTTCGTCCAAATCCACGGATATATTACTTTGAACATAAATTTAAATCATCTGGGAAACATGTTCACAGTATTTAATGTCAGATTAAAAGTACTTTGTAATAACGTTAAAATCAAATATTTTTGTAATAATTACATTGTATCGACATATTGCAAAGAAAATATCTACATCTTGCAATATTTCAAATCTTCACATTTCATTTTTGGAACCTTCTCATGTAATCTAGATGCAACTAATTTTCGACTAGATTTACACGCTGTGAAATTCTATAACTTAATTTAGAATAAGGTATATATAATATGAACATAATTTCAGATTGATTGTGCATTTAAAACTTGCTTGAAAGTGTTTAAATTGTTCATTTATATTCTGATATTCTCAGAAAGATTAGTTAAAGCATTACACAATAAAATTATGAACATAAATATACAAGCACAAAGGAGTATATAGAGAATCGTACATATAACTCGTTCCTACTTGAAGTAGTCCGGAACTTAAATGGTATTAAGTAATGCACTTTTCAGAGAAAAGATTAAAAAATAAAAAATAAAAAAAAAAACGAGATGTCAGATGTGTTATTAAATCTATAGAAATCAGAACCATAATATCTGCTGCTTATATACATAGACAATTATACATTTTATTTGAGGGTCATCGTTTGAAAATTTCGAGTGAAATCTATCGAAGCTTTACGCTGGATAGATTTCCTCCAAAGTAGCCGATTGTATCAGTGTTTAAAATGAAGCGATATAGCTTTACATTCAACAATCAAATAATTCCACAATCAATAGATTTCGTTATTTTCTATTGTGCGAGGAGTTTGTGATGAAAAGCTTTAATGACTAAACGTCGACTTTACGATTTAAGTCTTAATCGAAAGATAATTTCAACACTAGCGTAAGTACCTGACGTTGTCAGGTTGATTGATATATTTGAATATTCTGTCCTCATAATTCTCTTATTGATTAAACAAATCATTAATTCATAAGGACTTTCACCCCCCCCCCTATTTCTCATGAGGCAGGAATAGGTGTATTTTATTTTAGTCTCGACAGAAGTCTTAATCATCTTTTGTTTTAATCTTTTCTCGTTTAGTTCTTTCAAAAGATATCAGAATTGCAATAACTATTTTATATCAGTGCATATCTTAAAATTCTTAAATATCCTTTTGTTTTAACTGTTTAACATAAAATATATATAAAGATGACAATTCGAATTATTTGGAGTCATCGGATTACAGTTCTCATCTTGAATGTTTTTCACAACGTTTATGGGACGAAGTAAAAATTATAGACAGAGAGGAACGAACGGTGGAGAGTAAGAAGACTGAAAGAAGCAACACATATGCTGAGGAATAACCAATGGCTAAGTAGACCTAGTATAGAATTTAATACATAGAAACCAGTAATCATAAATATATACAAGTAAAAACATTAATATATAGATATACATAAATCTATGCTGATAATCAGCAATAAATAGTGATAAATACAATTTAAAATACAAATAGATTTAAGGCTCCTAAAATTCGTACTAGAATTGTCCGCAAGGACCCGTGGTGCAGTGGTTTGAGTATTTGGAAAAATTGTAAAATGCGATATTCTCCTTAAGGTTGAATTACTCAAGTCCTCTCTCCAGTCATGACTGCCGGAACAAGAGCGTGCTACCCTGTGAAGTAAATGAAGAGTTCCGCTCGAAATTTCGTCAAAATTCGAGTTCGACAAAAACACTCCCAAGTTCGACAAGATACACCTGAAGAATGTCGGAGGTTATATCGACCGAAACGTTGTGAAAAATAACACTCGCTGAGAACAGTAGTTCGATGAATCCAAATATAAATTACTAATCCTCATCTCAAAAATTCTTAAGCGTCATAAAGATGACATTAGAACCCTATTCTGTTCATGAAAATTAAAATTTAGTTTCAGGCGGTGCATATCTGAACACTGGTAAATGTACATGTAGCATTAATTTTGAAGATCTGCATAAACATTTTGGGTGTGACCTTACAAATGTGTTAAGGTAGAGTTTTTTTTAGGACTTCTAATGCGTTAGCAACCAACATACTAGCCATGAGAAAAGCAAGGTGTCAATATTGTGGCAGCTCTTGAATTGTAAATGTCGACTTATGTTTTCGGGTATGCTACAACGAATATCAGTTAAATTTTGGGCTCGTAAGTAGTTTTCCATATACGAAACCATTTTACGTAAAAAGTGTAATTTCTGGCAGCCATTTTGTTTTCACAGCCGAGTAATTAGTAATGCATATGCGTGTAAGTGAAGCAGATGACAAAGCACATTTTCACCCTCCACCAAATAGAACGAAATGGCGTGTTCATTCCGAAAGCCGTTCTTAACATTGAGAGGTCGGGGGGTGTATTCGGAAAACCGTTACATGCGCATTACAAATTCCTTGGTTGTAGAAGAAATAGGTGGCTTTTACGTTGGATAACGAATGTTTTTTTTATCTGGTAAACTACTTACCAGCCCCAAATTTAACTAGTATTCGTTGTCGCCACACCCGAAAATTTATAAAAGTCGACATTTCGAATGTAAGCATCGGGTTGTAAATATAAAAAATGCCGGAAGGTTTTTATTTTAGTCAGATAGACCAATTATGTACAGGGTATCATGGAATTATTTACTTTTGCAAAATATGATTTTATTTTGTATTAAAATAAATCTATTTTAATTTTCTAAGAAATATTTGAATTCAGTAAATGTGTCAAAGTATCTTTCTGAAAACTAGAAGTTTGGTTTGAAATTAAAATGTTTAACTAATAGATTTCTTATTTACACAAAAACAAAAAAAAAACAAATGGAGAAGTTATCGATGGACAAGGAGAAACCATCTATAGTAAAATACGTTATTTAAGGAAATTGAAATCTAAAAGGAAACAGGAGTAATAATTTAATTTTAAATGAACATTAAAGTTAGGCTGACTATAAACATTTCCAATTACAGAATTTCGGCCAATATTTACTCAATTGGAAAAAAAACGCAGAAACCGGACATACGCCTAAGTAAGTTTTTCTATGAAAACTATACTTCGAATTTTTCCCTTGTCGTGGAAGAATTCCTTAAGAAACTGAATATTAACCGATTTCTGTTCGTGAGGGATTTCCGACAAAAAAAAAAAGTTTTCAAAAAATATTTATCGGCTTACAAGACAGCAAAAAACTAAAACATTAAAGCTTATTTTCCCACCCTTTAAGTATTGATTCCGCTTGCCGTAAAATACATTTAAATATATTAAGAACCATACAGATATTCACATTTAATACAATTGGTGTCATCAGTTAAAACGCAAACCAAAACATTTAGGGTTGGAGCCACGTCCTCTACTGATGTTATCGAAAGATAAAGTGTAAATATTAAAAGAAATGAATTTTATATGAGCATGCGCACAAGTAAAAACATGTCAAGCAGTTGAAATGAACATTTTGCATTTCAATTTGCCGATATATATCTAGGTGTTATTCATCAATCCAAAAACAGGTAACCTCTACTAGTCTCAACACTGGAATTAAAAAGAAATAGTAATTATACACCAAGGATGGTTTATAAACAATCCTTGGTGTATAATTACTATTTCTTGTTAATGTCAGCGTTGAGGCTAGTAGAGGTTACCTGTTAAATATTTACACACGTTTAACGTTCTATTTATACAGATTCGCTTCTAAATGGGTTACCTGTTTTAAGTTCTGCTAACAGCATAAATAGAAATTCAATCATCCCGACTACCTTTAGATCTATATTTTATCATAACAGACGAAGATATTGAACATTTAATTCATGGCGGTGACATTCCTCTCATTTTTTCAGACATGATCGGATACAAGTAATTCAGAGTTGCATTTTGTACCTCTCTGAAAATTACCCAACCAGCAGTGTACTCTCATGACTCGACTATATCCGTGACACAAAGCGATAATTCTAATAGAACCTTTTGTTTTATGTTTGTATTACTTTTTCATTGCAATTTTTCACCCCGAACAAGGCACATTACCACTTTGCTGTAGCGGGATACTAACTAGGACATAATTGCAGGGGCACTATTTAAGGAATTTAGCAGCAAGATGACTTAACATTACACTTAAACTTTTGCATGTCAGTACAGTCGGAGAAACAAACGCGTAAGTGAATTGCAAAGTCTAGCAGATCTGGAAAAGCTATTAGTGTAGAAGACTTTCCGGCATCTGAGGATCCGTATAAGGGTGGGAATTTGCTGCTTATCGAGTTTGTCGAGTGTATTTACGTTAAGGGGGTTCAAAGGCGTGTAGTTTATTGGAACATCTATCATTAAAATACTTGTTAAATAGGCAGAGGGATGCAATATTTCGGTGATAGAAAAGAGAATGACGCCTAGCGAACAGTCTCTGACCAATTCGGTAAGCGACTCGTTTGAAACCTGTCTAGGATTTTGAGACTACTATCAGGTGCACCAACTGTGGCAATACTCCATACGTGATCGAATGGATTCCTTAGAGATACCGGATACTTTAAGGCGTAAGTAACTTTCTAGCACGGTAGAGAGACCCCCACCTTCTTCGCAGTAGCGACGGCAATAGCCTTGATGTATCTGTTCCAACTCATGTTCCCTGTGAACGGTAAGCCGAGTAGTTTGAACGAATTACTTTCAGGTAATATATCATTGGGCATAGTTATTGATGGTGGGGAATATTTCTTGTATTTATTAAAGAGTTTTAGCAGCATTGAATGTTACCTTCCAATTCTGTCCCCCATTCCACTACAGCACGGTGGTCCTTCTCTAGGGTTGTTGCGATTGCCTTAGATAAGTGTTTAATCGTTTTCCTGTCGTGCCTGTTACAGAGCGTAGCGTCAGCAGCAAATATACCCATCTTTAAGATAATTTCATCAGACAGGTTATTTATGAATATCAGAAATAATAAAGATCCAAGAATCAACCCCTGATCCGCATTTATATCATCGTTTTGACGTACGACCATCGAGAACAACCTGGATTCTTTTATTTAAGGATTTAATAAAGTATTCGACTAGTAATGCCATTGGATCTGATTTTCCTGAAAGAAAGCCATCGTGCCATGCCTTATTAAATGCCTTAAATATATCGAGAGCTACTGTTCTGCAATCCCCTGGTTTGTCTAGGGTATGGTATGTATCTACGGATACTACAGTTATATCTACAGTAGAACGGGCTTGTCTAAATCCATATTGATTGTCGGACAGAAGTTTAGCACATGTAATGTAGTGAACTAGAGCTTGATTTATTATAGACTCAAATATTTTGGAAAAAAGAGGAAGGAGGATAATAGGGCGATAATTTAATGGGTAAGTTCTTTCGTCGGAATTCTTGTAGACTAGTACCACACTAGCAATTTTACAGTAGTCAGGAAAACTAGATTCGTTAAGGCATTTGTTGAAAAGTTTGAAACGGACTGAAGCAACCTCAGCGGAGTATTTTTTTTAAATAGTACAACCAGGATGAGGTCCACATGCTTTGAGGTGCGTAGTTTTTTATATCATGCACTTAAGGGGTGATTTTCAGATCATCTAGCATGGTGTCTGTCAAAGGAAAACAAGGGAGGGAGTAGTTTGATGCGTCGAATGTAGAGTTTGAGGCAAACCGACTGGCAAGTATGTAAGCCTTCTCGGTTGGCGAGCAAACAACCTTACGATTGTTGAATAGTGAGGAACCTGATTGCCCATTGTTTACTCCACTGGTTTAGATTTTCCAGAAATATCTGGTTCCTAGTTTCTGCGCTTCAAAGTGTTATGGTGGTTTCAGTATAACCTTTCTTAGCTGTCGCTATTTATTTCTTACACTTAATTCTAGGTTCTATAAACTTTTGTCTGTTTGCACTGGACTTATATCGGATAAATCTGCGGTATGCGTGTTTAATTTTAGCAATGGAAGCTGTGCAAGTAGTATGTTTGCTATAGAACTTGCGTGTGGGAACACGTATTTCAATTGCCGCTTTGAACCCCTTAGTAGTCTCATGCGCACTGTCCTGCAGGAAGAGAAAAGATATTTCCCCATAAGACATCTCTGATGAGATTCTTGATGGCTTCCCTGTCAGCCTTCTTATAGTACTTTGTCGTTTTGAGCAAATGTGCTTTATATTATTCAAAATTGTAAATTGCAGAATTATACAAGATGCAGATAAACGCCGGAAATTGCATTGGCTGAAATATTAACCTGCAACATTATACGAAAAATTATTTAAACACCTTATGTGGGAATTTTATTATTGCCCCCATGAAACCCTTGTCCCCTTAGAAGTTATCTCCTCCTGCTGCAATACACTTGTACCATTCAAATTTTTGGAAGGCCCCATGGAAGTTCTCATGCAAGCGTATCAATGACCCTCGCAACATCCTCTTTCATCTCAATGGTCTCATAACCTGAGGTTTTTCTTGAGGTTAAGAAATAACCAAAAATCACAGGGAGCAAGGTTTTCACTATAAAAGAGGGTGACGAACTGTTTTAATATCCATCTTGGTCATGACTACGTCTTTCCTTCATCTTTTGAGCACTCTTGGGACAAACTTCGTGCAAATTTTCCACATCTTCAGTTCCTTGCGAATGATTGTGCGTACGATTCCAACACTGACATCAAACTGTATTTGTCTATAAATACACGACGGACGGTCCTTATCCATAAAATTCCTATAGACTCCCTGCCTTCCTTGAATCTCTTCTCCCACTCAAATGCTGATGCTAAACGAATGTAATGTGGTCTAAAAGCAGTTTGAAGCATATTCTTCAGAAGTCTATGTCAAGGTCGTATTTTCGAAATTCACTAGCTGTGGCAATCAATGATGTATTCCAATTCCTGCTCTAGGTGTTCATTTAAAGCTGAAACCATAAACATTGGCCAGTCATCTCATAAAATGTATAGCAATAACAGTGAATTTTGAAGAATCTAGGACAATTTAAATGTCTGTACGAAAATATGTTTGAAACTTATTGAAGGCACCTTGTAACTTGTCGAAAAATCGAGCGAAGATTAAATTAAGGTTTTCTTTAAAATTTTTAGACAAACTACGTATATACACCATCAATGCAGAATATTGCAGCAAAAAATTTCGCTAGTTTACGATTATTCAAATAATATTTTAATAAGCTCATTTCAGAAATAATTGAGAGCTTTTTCAGAAATAATTATTTACCCACCGAAATTGGGTTAAAATAATGGAAATTATGTTGAGTAACATTTTCATAATTTGACCGAAACAATCTTTTCCGATTGAACTGCTTCCTGTAAATATTTTCACAGAAAATTAAATATTCTACCAATAAATTGTTATGCATTCAACAAAGTAACTTAAGTTATTGAGCAAGGGGTTTTGGTTTTATTTTAGAAATGAAAATGCCCTCTCCCATCTACGAAAAATGTCCTTGTACGAACAGGGCTTTCCAATGGCGAATACCTACCCCTGAAAAAAAAATTATCTCTGGAGGCTGGCAATAATGAACAAAATGGCAGCCATCTTAGACGAAAATTTAAAATCTGTTAAAAGAGTTAATACTTGAGATGTAATAAAATAATTTAAAACTAAACAAAAAAAGTTTGTTGCAAAGTAACTTTTGTTGTACATTTAATTTTGATTTCCAAATCGTGGTGGAAAATTTTGTGGCGACAATTTTGGATGATGGAATATGTTGATAGCCGCATATTTATGCAAAGTTATCAGCAAAAAATTAGATAGTAAGAACTGAGATCGATATATTTGCGTAATGTTACCACGAACGTCTGTATAAGAGTTTCGAGAAAGTTTATACCTGGAAAAAGTTTGGGATGATCACGCATATTAACTCAAGCAGGAATTATATTTAAAGTCATTCTTACTATAGGAGGGGGTTTAATTATTCTGTGCTCAAACGTGCTATAGTAAAACTTAAATTTAACTTGAAACTACTTTTTAAAATACCACGGTATCAAGTGCATAAACACCGGCCGTTCTACTAAAAATGCAAGACAATAGATGACGAGTATTTTTCCAAGATAGTGAGGTTTTTTAATATTTAATTAAAAATGCAAGTTTTAAACCATTTTCTTGACAAACCTGAACGAGACCACACCCAATAATTTTTAATGTGAAAAATTTGAAAAAGCGTTTGGTGGAACTGTATGCGTTAGTCTCAAGATGTTTGCTCATTTGATTATACAAATATTTTTCGGAAAATCATCAATTCAGAATTCCATGGGAGAATACCGCCACTCGCAAACGTTACCGAACTTCACCGACTTTATTAAGCGGAGTTTCCGCATAACAAATTTGATTTTGCTTTATTCAAGTGTGTATTTTTTCTTTGATAAAAATATTTACTTTTGTTCAATTAAAGGAAAATTGTTTGCTTTTGCGAAAATTGTCCTTTCAACTTATGACGCCTTAATAGTTTTCATAAAATAAAAAAGCTATTTTAAAAATAGTTTCAAGCTATTATACTTGAATTGTAATTGATTGCACACAGGTAAATACTTTTATGGGTACAAACAAAAGTGGATGTTTTTTGTGAAAGAGTAAAAACCACAAGAAAATAGAATTTTAAGATGGCGGTGTATACGAGTTCTACTCGTTCAGAGTTAGTTTCATTCGCAAACGAAGCCGTTTTGGGTTCATTGAAGCGTTTTGTTTGGGCGTTGATAGAAGGCTTGGATCAAATGCATGGTCAGATTGAAAATATGTAGAATAGGGCTTCTTCGGAGGAAGAGGGATGATTGCCAAGCGTAGAAATTAGATAAGGCATATTCATTAAATTTTAAAAAAAGTGATGTGCTACTTAGAACTTCAGTCAACAGTAATGCAACCTTTATGAAAAACTGTTGCATGGAAATATATGCAAGATTTCTTTAAATCAAGCAAGTTATAAATTAAGCAAATAATTCAAATGAACAGCTGCCAAAGGAAAACCGGCATTTGATTATTCTAATTGATTAAATATTCGTTTGTGAAAAAACAGGAACTTTTTATATTTCGGAATATATTTGGTTTTCTCAGTTTGTAATTGAAACTGCATATATGTGAATACCTATTCCTAAAATGGGTTCTGATGTAGAATCAGACTTAAAAATACCGAAACATCTTTATCCGCACTTGTCGCCGAATTAAGATCTCATTTCAAAAATCATGTAAATTGGGCATTTTTTATCTTGAAAATTTTCAACGATTTCAAAATTAAATTAAATACTTAGTACTGCATTTTATCTATTAGTCGAATTGAGTTGTAGGATTCAAAAAATGAGATCAAAACTCGTATTATTCATAATTTAAAATGTAACATCTTTGAGTAAATGTTGGTGTTAAAGCACTGATCCGCGCCATTTTTAAAAAATCATTTCCAAGTTTAATGAAAGTTGTTTTTTTTATTCAATTGTAAGGTTAAAGTACAGAATATGTACAAAACACCCTCCCCTCCCCATGTTAATAATGGCTTTTTTTTAAATAACGTTATTTCAGCACGGATCAATACGTGCATGGGAAGGTGTATCAGAATGAGGAACTTGACACCCCTAACACAAAACCTCGAATAAAATATTTTAAAAAATCATAATTTATCTTTTTAAAGTTGGTTGTTTTTCTTTATGGAATATATTTTCAAAATAAACTATTAGAGTGGTTTAAAAAATAGAATTTTTTTTATTTTTTAAAAAACTGTTTACAAAGTGCCGGCGCGCTTTCATGCAGCCACTTTTTTTACGTAATGAAATCAATTGAATTTTACGAGTTTTATATTTTTCAATAACTTTTAAAGTTTAAAAACTCTAAAAATCTATCAATTTTTCTAATGGTTCAATGTTTACGATATTTTCAGGTTCAATGTGAAATTTTATGCTCTTTCCAATAAACCAAATATTTTAGACAAACGTTTTTTTTTAATTCACCCCCTCATTTTGAAATGTCTATAAAAATTTTAATTCACTCAGTTTTATTTATCACAAATTGAAGATAAAAGATCGATAAAATATTCTGATTTAAGTGTTTTTTGTAAATTTACTTGTAAAGTCCAAAGTGTACAACATTTTTAAACCACGTTGATTTTTAAGTGGAAGAATGTTATGCTTAGATGTTCAAATATATTTGGACGCTGACGACATTTCTATTTCATTCAACGTTTTCTGTTTAGATATTGAATTCACTCGATAAAGAATTAAAATATGGAATAAAGAATTCATGTATTTCTTTAAGAGAATAAAAAATAAATCGGTCGAGTGTTTTTTTTTATAAAGGAAAAAAACTTATGAGTGAATGTGTTCATTTTTTCATAACGGAGGCACCAAATACTAACTTTGGTTTACAGCATGCAATAGAAATAGATATGTCCCTCTGAAGCCACCAGAAGATAAAGGCAAACAAAATCAGACGTTTGTCTCCCTTTATTTGAATAGTTAAAAAAATATGAGTTCGCGTTTATTTTTTAATCCTTGTTTTAAAAAAATATTTTATTTAAAAAGGGCATGGAATATAAGTATACATATGGATACCTTCTTAACAGTGATCAATGGGAGTACCCATTGAATAGTAATTTTTATAGGTAAGTGATTTTGGAATTTTTATATATTTTTATAATCGAAGTAGTATAATTTTTCGTTGATTTTCCTCAATTTTTTAAGAAAACCGATTTAAAAAATTGCATAATTTGCTATTAAACCAGTTATTTTTAAAAATTTGGTCATTGCTCCTTTAATTGAAAAAAACAGGGTTTGAATTACATGTTTCAATAAGTTATAAGCTTCGAAAGATAGCAAGTTGAATTATTCAAGTTCATATACGGCATTTTTAATGGCGGCTTCTGATACATCTAGTACATTAGGGTACTAGTGCAGAGAGTGATCCGGACTTAAATAACGTTATTTAAAAAGCCATTATTAACATGGGGAGGGGAGGGTGTTTTGTGCCTATTCTATACTTCAACCTTACAATTGAATAAAACAAAACTTTAAACTTGGAAATACGATTTAAAAAATAGCGCGGATCACTCTGCACTAGCACCTAAAATCTACATTAACTACAACAGAACACCGGCCAATAAAATGTGGTTATTTATAGCTTTTCGCGGTTGCTGACAACGAATCTGATATTCAAACCCTTCGCAAATTTACTGTTTGCACGGCATTAACCCCTGGACCCTCAAACTATTGAGCCATATCACCGTATTCGTCAGCTATGCGTGAGCAGTTCTTGTTGAAACGTGCATACGCACGTAGTCAACTGCCTGTCCACCGCCGCTCCACAATGTAAACATAATTTTTGTGAAAAATTAAGCAGTTCTGCTCGGTGTATGTTGGCGCAGAACTTTTGAAAAACGGTAAATTAAACTGTAGAAGAACCTGTTAAATGTACAAATTCTATAATTGAATACCCCCCTAAAAACAAATCGAATGAAAATGTTTTTGTAAACCGCTCATGAAAACTAATTTTTTTAGATCCATTAAAAAGAATCAAACTACATAACACAGAAAAATGAACGACATTTGTTTTGGAAAAATTTATTATTTCAAATATCTAATAAATTCTGCGATGTGATAAGTCACTTTACTACGCGCGTGCACGCGCTAATGAATCATGTAATACCATAAACGAAAGCGGTGAGATGCCACAAAATAGTGCGACGGTTCAGGGGCTAATACCATTAAACCAGTAAATTTGCGACGGGTGTAATTATCACATTCGTTCTCAGCGACCCCGAAAACTTATGAGAAACCAAGTTTTATTGGTCGGTGTTCTGTAGTAGTTAAAGTAAAGTTATCCATCTTTGTTTCCCGACGCCCTAACTGAAGTCGAATTTAATATAAGAAAAATCGACGCGTCTTTATGTTAAATCGAATTGTAATATAAATAGCATGCTCTTTTTAAATTAAAGTGAGGTAAACAAATGCATAAATACAATTAGTAAATATACTTGAAAATGATAAACTAGAAAGTTTTCGTTTGGTCACTTTATCTTCTAGACATTGTTAACTATGCTGCAGCATCGCTCTAATTATCGACTGCATTTTTAAATTTAATTATGGTCTAATAAAATTGAGGTACTTAAGCGAAATTCATTTGCAAAACAATGAGCAAAAACAAAACTTTGGAAACAAACTTACCAATCACTGACGGTTCCAAATCGATAAATATTGTCCTTGGAACATAACGGTTTGAACCTGTTTCGGTGAAGAAGGTTTCAAAAGATATCTCATTTGCATCTTGCGTCTCTAGAATACCATCGGGACGTATTCCATGTTCTAAGCAGTAGAGCTCCCAACAGGAGTTTCCCACCTGGCACCCAGCTTGTCCCACATGAACACTAATCACTTCTCTCTAACAAAAAGAAATTTAGACATTAAGAATTATGAAAAATATTTTAAACATTCGTGTCAAATTAGTTTAAACACTTCATAAATACTGAACATTTCTAAATGCATAATTTTACGTAACGAAAATATTGACTAAAATTCAATTATAGAAATGTATTAGTCAAAATAAAATTTAAATTTCACCAGGAACGATAAAAATGTAAACTTTTCGGTGCTAATGCAGAGTGATCCGCGCTATTTTTTTTAAATTGTATTTTCACGTATAATTAAAGTTTTTATTCAATTGTAAGGTTTAAGTACAGAATAGGTACAAAACACAGCCCATGTTAAGAATGGTTTTTAAATAACATTTCAGCACGTCACTCTGCATGAGTACCAACTTTTCAATTGAAATATCTGGTACGTATGTTACCGTGCTGAAATAACAATCTGAAATTTCTTAGCATAGTTGAGGGAGACTTGTAACTATTCTGTACTTTCAACTAAAAGATCGTTAAATTTGACCCCCCCCCCAAAAAAAAACAAAAAAAACACGGTAACAAAAGTGTATAAGCAGCAAATATTTTACTGCAGTGTTGATCATGCGTAACGAAATGGAATATTGTAGAATATTTGGTGAAAGTGCGCTGGGGAAACCACCCGAATATTTACTTTCAAGTCGTTTTTTTTTAATACCCAACTGTTTATAGCTCCAGCCGGGTCTGCTGCTTTGAAAAAAAAAAAATAAGTGTCGCGGACTACAATTATGAGTAAACCTGACACATGCATTAGCCCATGGTTTCGAGTCTGCCCGCCATTTTTTCTTGCCTGTCGTCTGGTGAGGTGGGTGCGCATGCGCAAAAATTGTCAGTGATTGTATCAGACGATTTTTTCTTCAGTTCCAGCATTTACTGCAAACAAAAATCCACGCGAAATTAAATTCTTAAAGAAAAAAGAAAGAAAATGTCTTACTCTTGTCTATGCAAAAAGTGTTTTTTTTTCATACATTTATCTCTTTCCAATTTTTTTTATTTCTGTAAAGTTATTAACATTAAAAAGATGAATACCAATACTGTGGATTCCTGCTACGGTTGTAGCAACAAATATTTCGACACAGTAAAGGCATTTCACAAAGACAGGAGCAGGCAATTGTTGCGAAAACATGTTTTGCCGACAAGCGTTACCTTTCCGCAATGCAAAAAGAGTTCATTTCGAGAAGGTAAACGATTCTGGAGGTGCACACACTGCACTGAAGTGGGAAAATCCCAAAAAATCATCGGACAGTACGCGAAAATCTGGACATTTCGCATCACTACTCAGTTGATTGGCGGTCCTTCTGTTCAGAGGTCTGTCAGGACTGGTTTAACCAGGAACCCATTGGAGGCGACGGGATAGCTGTCGAAATCGACGAAACCCTTATCGTGCGCCGAAAGTATAAGAGGCAGGATGGTTAGTCAGATATGGCTTTTCGACTGAATTGAAAGAATTTAAAAGTTTCATCGTCGCGTTGACTGGTCCAGATGAAAAACGGGAGGCCAAAACTGATTCCGTTCGTACACAAGTTTATCCTTCCGGACTCCATATGCAGCGATTGTTGGAAGGCATATACATACCTCGACCGGCATTTTCCACACCATAAACCACTCAGAAAATGTTGTGGCCCCTCAGGATCCCAGCATCCACATAAAATGTAGAACGAATGTGGCTAGACGGAAAACAGTGGATTAAGCAGCCTGGTATTCGAGCAGAATTCATGCAGCAATACCTAGCCAGGTATTTATTTATAAGGAGTGAGACAGACAAGACGAAACTTTTGCATACTTTTTTTTACAGGCTGCTGCATTGTACAGACAAGTCGGAAGTTGGAGATTTGTTAAAAAAAAAAAAAGTCCTTCCCTGAAATAAACCTTCCTTAAAAAAATAAAAAGTAAATAATATTAACCTCAACTTTTAAGAAAAAAAAACATGTTCTTAATGCGTTAAAAGAAAAGGTATTAACCCAAGCCCTTTCTTGGAAAACTAAATGTCTGTACAAAACTAAAATTAAGAGTCTGTACAAATAAAATCTGTACAAAAAATAAATCTGTACAAAAAAATGTTCGCTTGTCTTTTCTTTTAGTCGGGGGTCATGCGCAGTGTTATCGGCTGTCTTGCATGGCAAGAAACATGGTCATTAAATTACCCAAAAGCATTTTTCCGTGTTATTATTGTACATAATTCTAGTCTGCTACACAAATGTTTTTTTTTAACGTAGCAGACCCAACTGGAGTTGTAAACAGTTGGATATTAAAAAAAACGACTTAAGGTAAATATCCGGGTGGTCCCCCAGTGCACTTTCACCGACTATTTTTCGATTCGGTTTGTTTTATCGCGCTATTTTAGTGTTTTCATGTTAAAATCAAGTTTTACGATATCTTAATTTTTTTAGGTAAAAGTACAAAAGATTGTAATGAGTAGCATCTACATTTCATTGTCTGGAAAATTTTGGAACGCCACCGAAAATATTTCACATCGATTTCTTCAATATTTATTACTCGGCACGATAGGGAGTTTTTTTTTTTTTTTTTTTTTTTTTTTTTTTTACATAATTTTAACCGGACAAACTTTTGCCGAACCAATCTTCAGAGCTTAGTTAAAAGTACCTTAGTTCAAATTCTGTAGAATACGAAGACGTTTAAGTTTTCGAATTTTAATTTCATGACTGAGATTTTGTCGATTGACTTTCCTCAGAAAAACAAATTCGGAAAAGGGGGGGGGTGAGTTTTATGATTATAGTTTAGAATAAATCTTAAATTGCAATATTTTAGATCTCATACAAAAAAAAGTTTTGTTTTTTTTAAAACGAGTTCACCTATTCACGTAATCGATATGTTCAAATTTGAGCACGGTTATTAGAAAGTTTTTTTAACGCATGCTAATAAAATATTTCATTACATATTTTAGCTCCTAAAAGTTTGAAATATTTCAGGATGCAGGCAGTTTGGTACTCCCGCATCTTATGGAATATGCAGAAATATTTATAAACATTAGCATATGGAGAGAGGAACTATTTTCTACTGTCAACTAAGCCATTTCATAAAACAAATGTAATATTTTACCTAGATATAAAACGGTCCTTAAAAACAAAAGTAGCAACATTTCATGTTTTCTTTGAAACGAAAGAACCCATTTTATCAATTATTTCTGCATATATATATATATATATATATATATAAAACTTTCCGATTTCGTTGGATTCGTAAAGCTTCCAGTTTACCAATATTCTATTCGACGCATGAGAACGCCATAATATATACTAGTAATTAAAGGAGACAGTTGGTGTTTAAAAAAGATATATATAAATTGGACATAATATAAAAGAAATGGTTTATAAAATAAAACTTACAGGCATTTTTTCGGCCGTCGGAAAAAATGTCCAGCTTTCTCTTGCAAGAAATCAAATAGCATCTTTTATCTCTCATAAATAGTGTTTTCTTTTTTTATATTTGCATATTGCGAGTATGTTTTGTTTATTTAGCATTCTTTTTCCTTATCCCCCCTCTCATAATAAATCCGCTTTATATGTTATCACGGTGTCTTTCTCTTTAAAGAATTATGTTTTTTTTTTTAATGGGAACAACTTTCAAGTCCTTTATTGATTTTATTAAGGAAATCGTCACGGTATATAGCTATTATATACAAATATTTATAAATAAATGCAAGTCATGGGGTTTGTTTAGGTGAATGTGTCTATTTAGGTTAATCAGTGTTAGGCCAACATTAGCTCGCATTCCTCCAATAATACAGGGAACGTAACGATCTATTTTCATAGTATTTACAAATTAAATTCAAGTTTAAGGCATCTTCAATTTATTAAATTGTTGGATAAAAGTACAGATAGTTACAAAAAGTCAACTTCCTATGTTAAGAATGTGTTTTTAAACAATACTTCATGATTTCTCCGCATATTTTTTCTTATTGTTTATATGTCTTATTTACGATTAAAGACAACAGCAAATGCATTAGTGGGAAGTGATATATATATATATATATATATATATATATATATATATATATATATATATATCAAGAACGCACTAAGAGCAGATTGTTTTATTTTTAATCTCTTCTCATCTACTATGGATAGAAGACTGCAAGTGACGCTTAAAAGACCCTATGTAGGGTCTTTAAGCTTTGTTTGAATTTATTCGTCAAAAATATAAAGTTATTTTTTCCTTCTTAATCCCGGAAAGAAACTATTGATGTTGATGCTAAATGTGACTGAGAAACGAGAGCTAAACATTATAATAATTTCAATTCGAATGGAGTTGGGTCGATGAGTTTTAAAGTGTGAGTATTCAAGGAAAGAATGTCCGCCATTGAATGCCAGACGAACAGGTTTCCTTATTTTCCTGTTTTTCATACAATAGTCTGAAAAGAGATTGTCTAGAGCATTAATAAAAATGTTTTAAAATAGTTTCCTCGTTTCTTAATAAATTTAAGGAGGCATTGCAAAGCTAAAAAATGGTGGCGTTTTTACTTAATTATCGTTATTTTAAGCATTATATTTTATAATCTAAAACCAAAAAAATGTACCTTATATTACGGTCGAAGCACGTTTTCTGCCTTTTTATGTTTGTATTACAACCTAATAATGATCAATCATAGAGTTAATCAACATTATGTGTTTAATTTAATCTAAACTTAAATTTGATGTTTGTTGTAATTGATAAAAAATAGCACATTTTAATATAAACTATATTGTAGATTTAACGACCATCATCAACTTTAAGTATCAAATGTGAATATGAAGTCATTAAAACGTAAAACTTTTCATGAATTCTACGACTACATTCGAAGTCAGATTAAAAAGAACACAATTGTCGCTTTCTATTCGGTGATATTGTTAGGGATTGGTCAAATTCTTGGACGCATAAAGGTTAATTATGCCGAAAATAAACGTTTGTATTTAAATAAAAACTGGCATATATATATATATATATATATATATATATATATATATATATACACCTCCGAAATAACTTAGAGACGTGCTTCTGTCTATTTATGCATATATTCATATTGCGAATTTCTATTCACTTAATTCGTTTTTTTTTGTTTTTTTTTTGTTTTCGTGAAAAGAACGCTTCTGTTAATTTACTATGAATATGATGAAATTTTCCAAAGTTCCTCGAGACAAATAGGTTTACATACTTACATCAATTTCGGTATTCAATCAAATTTTATCATTATGCATTTCAGTATTTACATATACCAGTGAACCATATTATTCCATTATAAAAGTCTAAATTATGCAAATGTCTTACTAAATCCATCGAGATGAAATAAAACTGATACTACTTCGCCTATTTCTTTTTTCGTAAAAAAAATTAAAATCAGCCATGATGGATTCAGTTAATTCCTATACAATTCACGCATTTTATTCTTTCGTTGAGTGGGAAATTATAAATGACAACCCTTCCCACGCAACTCTGACAATCAGTGATAAGTATATTTTTATAGATATTTTTTCTTTCCGGGATTTCGGAAAAAATTGTTCGTCCTGAAATCCCAACAAAATATTTCATGACATGTCACTTTACATATATTTTTATGCTTAAAAACTTGGACTTATGCGTAGAAGTAGGCGATCTGCGTTATTTGTAGGAGAGCATGCCACTAATGTACGCAGGAATTTTGCAAAACAATATTCCTACCACTTATGCACAGTAGGCGCACACGTCAATACTTTATTTTTCTAATTCCTATATATACATGCGTCCACTTAGTGCTTGGGTTAAGGTTAACTTAAGGTTAGAATTACGTTGTAAAGATCAGAATCACTGCCACTATCGAACACATTGCGAAATCGTAGACGGTTATCTGAAAAAGATTATTTTATACAAATGCTTATTAATTGAATTGATCCAATCGTATTTAGTAAGTAATGCTACATTTTACTATAATTCGCAGGAAACCCTTTTTTTTAAATATAATACAACCCTACTAAACGAAGTTGTCTATATTTCAGGCTCATAAATTATAGAATCATTTATTTTCATAAAAAATTATTTTCATAAAATAACTTTTCAAACTTAAACTGAAACGTTTAAAATTATAAATGATTTATTTGAGTTATCTAACTTATTTCTATTTGATTTCATGATTTGATAACAAGAATTGAAAAAAAAACTGAAATAATAGATGGACTTTTTTCATAATTTGGGATTGTGAAAACGTACACAATCGAAAGTTCTTATGTGTAATTGTTTTAATTATGAAAAATATATTTAAACAAAACGCATTAATTTGATTTCCACACGTTCTAATTTTCGACGTGCATAAAACGAATGAGTCAGCTTAAGATGATGAACGTAGCAATTACACATTATGCATGGTTGATTCGATAAGCTTCTCTGTCGAACTTGCAACGTGTTCAAATGCAGGTTCACGCTTTAGCATACAGCATAATACCAACTATATGTGTTGCGTTCAAGCTAAATACACAAGATGTTTCCACATTATTTGATTGGCTTCAAATGTAACAGCCATAAGGACTAACATTTATTCTTCTTGTGCAAGTTACCTTCCTGCTATGCGGTTGAATGACACGAGGGTCAATCAGAATTTACAGTGTATTAATTTCAACCGAACATTTGAAGGTCTTCATGCAGATTTTTGTGAGTTGTAAACCATTGTGCACTAAGGAAGATAAACGTCTTCTCTTGCCTCGGTCAACTTCACTCAGACAAAGGTTATCATTCACCGTTTAAAAACTTTAGCAGGTGCACTTACTTCTTACTTCTTTAACTGTGACACTGTTTTATCTTTCGACAACCTACACCGGGCGGTGTAGATCACTCAAGTAAAAGTATTATGTGCTATTTATAGGATGGTTTTGCTTTCCTTTATATTGGCGTCAAGTTGTTTTACAGAATGTTGCGGAAGTTGCTCTTACAGTCCATGCGGAGATCAACGTTGAATGAAACGGTGACTCCGACGTCATCCGAACACATGAACCTCTGATCTAAAGTACTGTCGAATTTAACTCTAGTACGGCAAGGAAACCCCTTGGCAGAATCAATCGAGATCGGCATCTGATAGCGCATGTACTTTGCTAGCTCTGACAACAAATGCATGTTGAACTGCTTAATTTTACTCAACAGACTGAAAATACTGTAAAATATTTAGTACACCATTGAAACAGGAAACTGGGTATACGTGAAATACTAATACTTTACTAACATAAATAATAATACTTTATAATACTAACATAAATAATAATACTTTACTAACTTTTTGGTTATTCTTACGTACACCATAATGAAATCTGATATAATACTAAATATGATACGTTCATAAACATCTCTTATTGGTGCGTACGCGCGTTGGAAAATTCCCATAAGTGTTAATCTCGCGTATCAATTGCTGCCCTTATTTTTATAAACAGCCTATTAATTTATCGCATACATACTTTAAGAGTGTATCTTACTGTCGATTTCGTGTGAATTTAGAATTTGTTTATATGAAGAGGTCAAGGCATTTTAGGTTTACTCATTAAAAGTTTCAGTCCTTTTATGAGAATTATTTTATATTTGAGCTTTTTAACTATTTAAGCACACGGACTAAACAACCCGTAATCATTTCGTTTTAATATCTACATTTATCTTGAGAGTGTTTCATTTATGTCACAGCTGCTTTGATAAGTGAAATTTTAGTTGCGTTTCTAATCCATCATCTCTTTACTCCCAGCATTTTATATTTTAAGTCCACGACAAACGGAGGATGACTTAAATTTCTTGACTGTGCATTGGAGATTATATAAAAACTACATTATTTTCTACTGAAAAAAATCACTATTAATTAAGAAATATGTTTCTAAATTTGGGATTAAAATTATAATTATAAAGTTCTGTAGATTTTCAACTTATGAGTCAGTCTGACTTGGAAAAACACATGAAAATAATGTCTTAATATAAAAATAATTAATTTTTACATATTAAAACAAAATATACGGGTATATTAGACCGGTATAATAATTGAACACACGTTTTTAGCTTCCACGCAAATTTTAACAAATGGTCGAATGTTTTTGATGGAATTTGATCCTTTTCCAGAAGAGCCTCACCAGAAAATAACTCTACCACTCTAAAAATTATTCAATATGATGAGAATTTTAATCGGAAGATTATGTCACTGATAGTGTTCCTTCAACAGTTTTGAAAATAATTCTGAAACATTCCACGACGCATATGAAAAGTGACGTTTATTCTGCATTTTGTGACAAGAAATGCCGTTGTATCGATTTCTTCAGAGTAGCGAGAACAGACACACACTAGCACTAACCACGCGCATATTCTGATATGTTTCATCAAAGTAAGTCAAAGTGTGTGAAAAAACTGTCTATGGCTAACATAGCTATTATTGAGTCAGTTTTAATTAGTGGCTAATCTGCAAAAACGTTAAATTTTCTTTTTATAAACAAATATTATTTCCGTGGCTGATTTCTGACGAAAATAAATACTTCAGTGAATGCATCAAACTGACATAAATTATACACACTCAAGATAACTGTAGATGTTAAAACGAAATGATTCCGAGTTGTTTACACCGTGCGTTGAAACATTTATGAAGTTCAAATATAAAATGTCATATAGGGTGCGTAATGCAGAACCGCAATACGTCTTATAACTGATTAATTCCATACGGTTAAATGAATTAAATAAATGGCTTGGCAAATTTTCATGTTCCCAAGCAGAATTCGTGCGCTTATTTTTTGTTAAAATTTCTATACTTGATAGAATCTTCTATTCATGCACATGATCTATGTGGAACAATGAGTTGAGTGTATCATGTGCTTTTCCATTGTAACAGTCATTCATATTTATGGCATAATCACGTTGACACACCGCTTCCCGCTGGATCACCGAAGTTAAGCAACCTTGGACCTGGACAGTACTAAATGGGTGACCATTTGCGATTTCTAGGTGTTGTATGTGCTCTCCACTTATCTCGGCATCGTTTTCAGCCGTCCTGGAATTATCTTTGTGTGGCTGAGATTGCGCAACCCTTGCCTCACAATTTCACTAGCAGCTGCCTCTACAGGGAGTGTTACAGAATGGATTGAGAGAGAGAGAGAGAGAGAGAGAGAGAGAGAGGAGTAAACGTGGAGTGTAGACACGTTTACCAGAACCGAGGGTCAGCTGACCAGATTACGTATGAGTGACGTGGTCAGGTTGGCTAGATCTGTGAGACTGGATTTGGGCTTTGAAGAAGACGGACGGCTTAATATCTGTTCCCTCCCCTTCACTGGGAGCGGGGGACGCTGACGTGTTAAAAGCAAGCAAGATTTACTTCCATATTCTGTGTCGACATCTGGAAGGAAAATAAAAACTATAAAACCCATTCATCGTCTTGGAGTGATAAATCTTCGTCTAACAGGTACCAGTCTCCCGCTCAAGAGAAGATGAATTCCAGATGGATCACATCGACGATACATGAAGTAAGGTATGTCGAAGAAAATGCATGTAACACACACACACAAAAGCATATGAACAATTAGAGATGAACACACACAACCGCATATGAAACTACGATCATACGCACACGGAATCCTTTTATGTTATACACCAAACGTCAATTTGGTGCCCCTCTATGATAACCCTAGTGATAACTCCAATGATACGCCTATATGTAACAGGAGGTATCCTTTGTCTTTCGAGACTGAATGGAGGCACGAGTCATTCATAGTCTTCTTTGTTCTTTATCTGATACGTGTTGATTACTAGCATTCGTTGTGAGAATAACATTCAAATTAATTGTGGCTTGACTATGCTTCCCAATACCTTTTGAATGATACGGTATGCATACTACACTAACGCATTCTTTATTGGCTGATAAGAACACATCAATAACAACAAAGACGTCACATTTCTCCCTTCGCGGTCAAAGAGAAGAAAAGTCTCATCAGTTTATTAACAACGTGTTTTTTGGTGACAGCAAGTTGAGACACGTGGTTCTATTCAGACAGCAATCACAATGGGAAATGTTAGGTGACAATATAGCACCTAAAAATAATAAAAATATTGAAACATATTTTATTTAAAAGGGAAGTAACTCTTACCTTTTTTGCATCAAAAGTGTTTTGAGAAGCGTTACGTCTCTTACATTTATTTCAGAGAGCAATGATTTAATTGACGTTTGTCGTACAACGGTTTCAATTAATAACCTGACTATGAAAATATCTTTTTATTCAATTTTACCTATATTTACAAATAAACGTCCAATATCTCATATCATTTTACTAACCTATACGTCCAATTTAAACGAAAAAAAAAAACCCAAAACAATATACTTGGAACACGAATAACTGTACCCATATGTAACGCGCATGTAGAAACCAAAAGTATGAAAACCATTGTATTAAATAACAGATGAAAACTTCCCAAGAATCACAATTTTAAACATAATTGCTAATAAAAAAGCAATTAAAGTATTATACTCTTCAATGGAAAATATTAGGAACACAATTATATGACCAAATATGGCATAACTTAAAGTCACATCAAATGAACAACATGAATAATAAATAAATTTGCCTCAATTTCATGAATGTAAAGTTATGATTCAAAACAAAAATAAAAAGACATTTGGATATTAAAAGTTATACATTATTTACAAATCATAAAGTTGTAAATTATATATATATATATATATATATATATATATATAATTTAAAGGAGATTAGAATAATAGTCTAAAGAGCTAAGTGTATTTTAATGTAATAGTGAAATTACTAGTTTAATTAAAATACAGGAAATGCTCGTTGTAATTTAGATATATAATAAGCTCGATAGTTAAATGTCCTAGAGCTAATTCAATATTAAGTAATGTGATTTATAATTTAAAAGTTTTAAATTTTTTTAAATTTAACAATCAAAATTTAATTAAATTAAAAATCAGTTTCATAAGAAGAACAACAACAAAGTCAATTATCTGTACGATCGTTTCGGAAATTCGTGCTTTTTATTTGTGGTATACATGAAGTCACGTAGAATAATTATACATAGTTTTTTTGGTAAGCACGGTCTCCTCATCAGCAAATTTAGGAGGATTTCTATTGAATTGAAAAGACACCAAAAATAAACCTAGCATTAAAAGTAAGGCAGATGAATCTGAAAAATTGAAGTAAAAGGTTTGGATATAAAATTTATAAGAAAATTAATAAGAAAATTTGTATAGGTTAGAGATAGAAATGAGTAGAAAAATATATATTTTTGAATTTACATAATAAATTTGATTTAAAAATATATAGATATATAATTACCTTTTGGTTTTTCTTTTTTTGAAATCAGGAACTGTATTTAAAGTAGTCATTTAGATGTTTGCTATAGCTTTTTATTTTATTGAATAATGAATTTTAAAAGGGCGACGCTCGTGCAGTAAATTGTTTCCGTTAGCGTATTTTGATTTAGAGACGCTACAGTTAATATCTATAGAGAGAGAGTTTTTTTTTTTTTTTTTTTTAAAGTTTTTAAGGGGAGATAATTGTCATGGCTTTATTTATTATTTGATTTACGAGTCTAAGGGCGGTAATTGGTTTAACTTAATTTATTAAAAAACAAAAAAAAAAAAAAAAAAAATCTATTTTTACTAATGAGTAATTTTTAATAATTTAAGGTGGTTTATATTTATTAAATTTAAACCAACGTTTATGATTACACGATAGAAGCTCGTGTCTTGAATTTACTAGTTTGGTTGTGCTTTTTATATCTTCATATTTTAAAATTTTTAGGGTTTCTTTTGTACATAATGTACAAAATTTATCTCCTGGTTTATATGATTTGCAAGTCTCAATTATTTGCCATTTTAAGTTGAAAGAAATATTGCTATTTTTTAGTTGCCAAATATAGTTGGATAGAGTAGTTTGGTTTGATAGAGAGTTATTTTTAAAAGAATGTTTGTGCGTTGAAATTCTATGTTTTATTGGGCCAGATGTGGAACCAATATATATTACCTCTTGATTATTATGATTATTTTCCGTTAGGTCTATTGTTGGATTATAATGTGGTGGGTTGGTTAATAATTGATCGGTAGATTGATTTAAGTTGGTGTTATTATTTAATCTGGTAGTTGAGTTATGGCTGTTGATAGGTTCTTGTATATTTGGAGTTTTTGATACTGTGCAGCTATAGATAACATTTTTAATTTTACATGAGCCTTGTAGGGGACATTTATTTTTTCTTCTACAGTTACAGTCCGATGTATTTTGTATAGTTGCATTTTGTAGTTTATTAATTTTATTATTATTAGAGCTAATTATTTTCTGATGAAGGTTAGGCATAGTAGAGTAAGAGACTTTAATTGTGTTCTTATTGAAAATCTTATTATATCTATGGGGGGCTTTAAAGTTCTTATCTAATATTTTAAAAAATTCTCTAGCTATGTTTGTTTCTAGGTTTTTGGAATACGGGGGGTTGAACCATAGGATCTCCTTGTGTCTATTCTTACGTTTGCGGGTTTTAGTTTGTTGTTTGTTTATATTATTATCTAATATTTGTAGTTTGGTTTTATCTTTTTTTGTCTCCTGGTTATTTTTCTTAACTCGTATACGGGAAGACATTGCCATATTATATGTTATTACGCTCTTAATAGGTTTATTTTTAATGCAGTTTATGTTTCTATCATTTTCATTTATGAATTTAATTTTTTAATTATATCCAGAGTTTTTAAGGGCTTCATTATAGTATTTTTCATTTTTGGTATATATATATATATATATATATATATATATATATATATATATATATATATATATATATATATATATATATATGTTTAAAGAAAAATAGAAAATCCGAATGAAATTATTAAAAAATCAACGTTTCGTCCTTATTTCAGAGGACATCTTCAGGATAATTGAAATAAAAATGTAAGAAAAGAAAAAGTCATAGATCTTGCGAAAAAAGACAGTTTTTGAATCCTACCCATGTCGGGAAGGACAAATATGTGTGCGTATGGGAAGGTTGGGTTGTTCGATGTCTATATATACACTTTAAAAAAAATGCATTTAAATAAATATGTACATTCATTTTTTTTTCTCTTCTGCAAAACTACTCATTTTCCTGAAACATTCAAGGAAAAACGGCTAGCCAGGATCCACCCTGATACCTTGCTCCTTGATTATTATTTTCCCTGTGCTAGGGGTTAAATAGTAGAAGCCTTTTCTTTGCGTAATAGTATTAGTATTCAATATTAGTGCTGATTCTAAAAGTCTTCTTTTAGCTCTATCTATCACGTATTTAATAATTTTCGCTTGATCTAAATTAAATGAGTGATCGTGTTCTGCACAATGGCAAAAGAGTGCATTTAGGGCGTTACCATTCCTTATATCTCTTCTGTGCTCGTTAAGTCTTAATTTCAATTTTCGTTGTGGTTCACCTATGTACGCTTGTTGACAGTTGTTACATGGGATGGAATATATACCGGCATCGGATGTGAGGGCTTTGGGAGAGTGCTTGGTAGTTTTTAATGTCTGTTTTATGGTTGAGGAAGTTGTTTGTATCAGGTGAAAACCAAGTCTATTAAGAGTGTCGTAGATTTTTGTATTTTTGGTGTGGGTGGGAATGAAAAGATGTATGTTTAATAGTGAGGTATTTGTTTTATTTTTCTGTGTGTTTATGTTATAGTGTATATAATAGAATATGCAGTCCCCAATATCTTAATGATGAATTTCAATATATTACGAATTTTTTAAGAAAACTAAAGTATCCATCCTATTTCATTTCTTACGCAAAGAAAAAAGCTACGAAAATACACTATAACATAAACACATATATATATATATTTATATATATATATATATATATATATATATATATACATATATATAAATTTATATACATATATATATATATATATATGGCAATCATGAAAGGAAGACGAAAATTCATGATCAGAACATTAAAATAAGTCTACGTTTAAAATGAAGTTAACGGGGTGAAGAGAATAAAAGGGTGAAACAGAAAATAGGGAAGTCAGCTGACCGGTTTTTCCCTCGTTTATCAAAGCTGTATCGAAGGATCTGAGTAGAAAAAAAAGGAAATAGACGAAAGGAATCGAAATTATGTACTGATAAAAAATAAAAAATTATTTTCCTCCTTTCATTCTCTTCACCTCGTTAACTTTATTTTAAACGTTGACTTTATTTTAACGTTGATTTTATTTTAACGTTGACTTTATTTTAACGTTAACTTTATTTTAACGTTGACTTTAAACGTTGACTTTATTTTAACGTTGATTTTATTTTAACGTTGACTTTAATTTTACGTTAACTTTATTTTAACGTTGACTTTAAACGTTGACTTTATTTTAACGTTGATTTTATTTTAACGTTGACTTTATTTTAACGTTAACTTTATTTTAACGTTGACTTTAAACGTTGACTTTATTTTAACGTTGATTTTATTTTAACGTTGACTTTATTTTAACGTATACTTTATTTTAACGTTGACTTTAAACGTTGACTTTATTTTAACGTTGATTTTATTTTAACGTTGACTTTATTTTAACGGTAACTTTATTTTAACGTTGACTTTAAACGTTGACTTTATTTTAACGTTGATTTTATTTTAACGTTGACTTTATTTTAACGTTGACTTTAAACGTTGACTTTATTTTAACGTTGATTTTATTTTAACGTTAACTTTATTTTAACGTTGACTTTAAACGTTGACTTTATTTTAACGTTGATTTTATTTTTAACGTTAACTTTATTTTAACGTTGACTTTAAACGTTGACTTTATTTTAACGTTGACTTTAAACGTTGACTTTATTTTAACGTTGACTTTATTTTAACGTTAACTTTATTTTAACGTTGACTTTATTTTAACGTTAACTTTATTTTAACGTTGACTTTATTTTAACGTTAACTTTATTTTAACGTTAACTTTATTTTAACGTTGACTTTAAACGTTGACTTTATTTTAACGTTGATTTTATTTTTAACGTTAACTTTATTTTAACGTTGACTTTAAACGCTGACTTTATTTTAACGTTGACTTTAAACGTTGACTTTATTTTAACGTTGACTTTAAACGTTAACTTTATTTTAACGTTGACTTTATTTTAACGTTGACTTTATTTTAACGTTGACTTTAAACGTTAACTTTATTTTAACGTTGACTTTATTTTAACGTTCTAATCAGGAATTTTCGTCTTTCTTTCATTATTGCATTATATAAATTTTGTACCACTCAAAGAATCATGAAATCTCTCTCTCTCTCTCTCTCTCTCTCTATATATATATATATACATATATATATACATATATATATACATGGATTGTATATGTATATATGCATATATATATGGATTGTATATATGTATATATATATGTATATATATATGGATTGTATATATATATATATGTATATATATGGATTGTATATATATATATATATATGGGTATATATATATGGATTATATATATATATGTATATATATGGATTGTATATATATATGGATTGTATATATATATGTATATATATGGATTGTATATATATATATGGATTGTATATATATATATATGTATATATATATGGATTGTATATATATATATATATATATATATATATGTATATATATATATGGATTGTATATATATATGTATATATATGTATATATATATGGATTGTATATATATATATATGTATATATATGTATATATATATGGATTGTATATATATATATGTATATATATATATGGATTGTATATATATATATGTATATATATGGATTGTATATATATATATATATATGTATGTATATATGGATTGTATATATATATAGATATATATGTATGGATTATATATATATATATACATATATGGATTTTATATATATATATGTGGATTGTATATATATATATATAATGATTGTATATATATACATACAATCCATATATATATATGGATTGTATATATATATATATATATATATGGATTGTGTATATATATATATATATATATATTGTATGCATTGCATATATAGATTATATATATATATATTGTATATATGTGTGTGTATTGTATGTATAGATTATATATATATATTGTATATATATATGTATTGTATATATAAATTATATATATATTGTATATATATATATATGTATATATATGTGTGTGTGTGTGTGTTTAGTTCTGCATGAACAAAATGTTCCCCTGCATCATCTTTCTTAAACAAACATATTCTTTTAGCAGAGATGTGTTAACAATTTGTCTTAGTACTCATCACAATATCCTTCAAAACAATGTGATGAAAACAAAATATATATATTAAGAATTATCACAGCCTCAAAACAAAATATATTCATTTAGTATTATGTATTTTTTACAAAAAACTCTGGCTACACATTTGCAGATTTTTAAATTCTGGCTGTGAATGAATTTATTAGCGTAACGGCAAATACTTTGTATGAAGACGGAGATATATAAACAAGTGCACAAAATAAATATAGGATATATATATATATATATATATATATATATATATATATATATATATATATATATATATATATTATTGTTATTATTATTATTTGGAAAGCTAGGGTATAAATATTGAATGCATTAACTCCTATATACAAAAGCTTTACGTATTTTACACATAAGCTGCTGTATGTGTATGTGCGTGTATTACGCATAAACAAATCAATAAATGCATAATTAGTGAATGTAATGAACTTTTTTTTTATTTCGATTTCGATTCTATCGAGAAAGGCGCCAAAGAATCTAAATGTTTCTACACGGTTTGGGGTAAAAAAGAGGTTGGTAGAAATGGTAGATCCGCTACGGCGTTATTCGCTAATGAGTTCTAAAATAATATTTACCGAACTTTTGCCTCAAGTAGGTCGTCTATCAGCAAGGGAAGCAAACTGTTCGGCTGTGCATGGAATATTGCCAAGAAAAGAAAACAGATTAAGCTATCGGTTACATTTTATATAGCATGGACACGATCCCGGACAATAAGCCATGTTGTACTTTTTTTTTACTGGTGCGCACCTAAACATAACGCATTTATTTTTCGTGTCAAAAGCTATCGTAATTTATGAAAAATCTGTTTAAGTAATAGTTTCTCTCTCTCCTTCTCGCTCTTTCTCTCTCTCTCTCCCTTTCTCTCAGTATATGTATATATATATATATATATATGTATATATATGTGTATATATATATATTCATGCATCACATTAAATATTATATGCAGAGTATATATTATAAAAACGTAAGAAACAGCTTGCACACCTACAAGATAAACTGTTTTTTTGTTGTTGTGTTTTCGAAGCACAATATCATTGTTGTCCAATATCTTTATTGACGAGTTTCTGCTACTGTTCTGGCCGTGATTATTGATGCTATAGAGGCATGGTTAGTTCGTTGAATTTCAGAAATAGACTAAATTGCGACTGGGAATAGACCATCTACATTAAGAAAGAATAAATAAACTCACGGGGCCAGCAACCCAGAGTTTTTATAATATAGTCTATATAAAAGTAAAATGCATTGAAGCTCCAGCGACAGGGAGTGGGGATGATAGATCAAAAAGAAATGACCGGAATACAATCTTTTCTCTTCTCTCCTCATATCTTTTCATGTTCATTCTTTACCCGTATAACTGCCTAAGCCTCTATTTTCTCGCCAGTCAATTGAATTCCTCTTTCCCTTCCCTCTCAAGCTTGATTTCTGTATTTCCTGAATAGTTCCTTCAATGATGTAATCCTTTCTTCTCTCTTTCCCTTTGTTTGTATTGTTTTCATTTATTTTTCTAAATAAATACGAACAACTGTTGCGAGTTTTCGCTATCCTGACTAGCTCACCTAGTTTTAAAAAAGGCCTGTTTTGAGCTTGAAATATAATGACATTAGGTTAAGTTGGTGTTGTATTTTAATTATCATATATATATATATATATGTGTGTGTGTGTGTGTGTGTGTGTGTGTGTGTGTGTGTGTGTGTGTGTGTGTGTGTGTGTGTGTGTGTGAGTGTTGGGGCGATTAATCAGAATCAGGAATTTTGGATGTATCGGAATCGGATACATTTTCGATTCCAAAACGATTTTGTTATTGTTTTCTTGGAAATTATAAACAAACAAACAAACAAACAAACAGATTTTTTTTTAAAATTTATGAGAAGAATATTTCTTTATAAAATGAAAGGACGCGGAACCAGGATTTCAGGTTTCAATTTAATTATTTTATTGGTAAATTATGGCAAACAAAGTAAATAATCACGAGTTCACTTACTTTTATTTTCTTAGGAAACCTTTTGAAATACTCCCACTTATTTTAGCACCTAGCTGAAAAAAGTCAAAACGGTCCCCTCAGAGTTCACAGTTAAATTAAAAGAGAAAAGCCGCTCCTTACAAGTTTTATTTTTTAAAAAAAATGTTATCGCCGACCTGGTCTCGTGTTGTCTTGAGTGGTCATCTTTCTAATAATCCAATGTTTTATTGCATCTAAAAAACGTTACCCCTCAGAGTTCATAGTCATAATTAAACTGACAAGTTTTATTTGTAATTTTTCTAGCGCCGACCTGGAATCGTCATCTTTGAGATTTTTTTTTATTATCGCATTTATTTATTTTTTATTTTTATTTTTATATTATTTTATTTTTTATTTATTTTTTTTTCCCCCACAAGTGAAAATCACATCTGAAAATCTCATAATGAGTTAATCAAAACTTGGGATAAAATACGTAAAACGTTTAGAAATTTATCAAATTATAAAAACAGAAATTATATGTGCATAAGATCACCCCTCAATGAGATTCTAATTTTTAGGCCATTATGTATAAACGCACTCAAAAAGAAAAATAATTATTATTGAATTTAGTAGTCGGGTGAATTGCATATATAAATTTAGCGTAAAATGAACCCCTTTTTTGTCCGGGTCATTCTAATTCTTAGGGCAGTTAACCAAATTTTTTACCACTAATCTTAAGTCTGACCGACTATGTCATGAAACTACTTGCAACCGCTTTATGTTTCGCATTACTTAGGCTGTGCAGTGTGCACTATGGGGAAAAAGTGTTTGATATGACTATTTGCAATAACATTTTATACTAAATTTGGATCAGAAATATTAACATGGCTAAGATTTTGAAACAAACAAAATTGACGACATCGTTAAAACGCTGTCTGGTCCGAAAGAGCAATCATTTATCGTTAATTTTATATGCAACACCGACTTTTTGTTGTTTTCTTTCTTTATTTATTATTTTTTTTTAGGTCGCTTACACGTAATCGGCTAAAAAATGAAGCATCACATTTTTATTTTCCGGTGGATTAGCATAGGTTTCAGAATTCTAATGAGAACCTTATTTTTTCACAAGAAAATGTTATAACTGCGAATTGGCGAAAAAAAATCGCGATAACTTGTTCAAAGTTTTCAAATTAATCACATAAAAAGATTTCACGGGAATCGCTTATCGAAGTAGAATCATTTTTTGGGTATCTAAAGATTTTAATCTACACATTTGCTATTATAATTAGTAGTAGTAGTAGTAGTATTTTTTTATTAGTAGTAGTAGTAGTAGTTTTATTAATATCAGTAGTAGCAGCAGCTGTTGTTGTTATTGTTGTTGGTGTGTTTCTACATTATGTTTTCTTTTTACAGTAAAAGAAATGAATAACCGATCAAATTTAATAAGAAATAAGTAAGGGGGTATTTTTTTTGACAGAGAGAAATCAGAAAATATTTTAACACCCATCCCGAAATTTCTGTGTTAAGAATGGTTTTCTAAGAAATTATTTTTATAGTGAAAGAAGGCTTTTGTAAACTATTCTCTTGTTACACCGTTCTCTAATTGTTCATTCAAATTGTCGACTATTTTCAATCATAAAAAATACAAATAACATTAAAAAATGAACCTTGCTAACCAGCTTTGTTTTAAAAGAAATATAAATGTTTTGTGTCTCGTAACTTTCAACGAATTACAAGGAAAACATTTGAGAAAAATATCTAGAAAGACTTACTCATGTAATATATTCCCCCACCTACCCAGGTGTACATTTTACATTTTGCAAAAATAAATACGGTCATTATACAAGGTTTTACAGGAATTAAACACGACTTTTCTTCAGTCAAGAAATCTGTAAGTGAATATTGAGAAAGTGTAAAATATTGATATATAAATTAAAAATGTTAAAAACCATTATACACATATTTTATTTATGTTTTTATTATGTATTCTTTTTATTTATATTTTACTAGCAGCCCGCCCGGTGTTGCCGTTCGTAAAATATGCAAATATGTTCTATTTTTTATTAATGCAGAATTCTTATTTTTTATATAAGCAGAAATACTGTACGTATTAAAAGTATTTAACTTCCTTAAACAAACGAAGTAAAATAAGGAAAGAAACTGAAACATATGCGAATATAAAGTTTTGTTCTAAGTTCACGTCAGTTAAAAATCGAGCTGAGATCGAAACAAAAACCTGAAGAAAGTGCGTCAAGTACAATAACGATTAGGCCAGCTTGACACGATCTTTCACAAGTGTTTACAAACTTATGGGAACAATTCATGCATGCACATTCGTTAAAATCCGATTCCAACCATTTTTTTTTATTTTTGACCACTTAGAAGCCCTTTTCCTGAGTAAAAACCGACTAAAAAATTGTCCACATCCCTGAATACCTTTATACCGTAGATAAAATATTCGTTGACTATATAGTTTGAGAAGTGTCCTCACAAACATTCTCACTTTAATTTTCATTCATTCATTTATTATTATTATTATTATTATTATTATTATTATTATTATTATTATTTATATTATTAATATTATTATTATATTATTATTATTTATTTTACTTTTTTCTCCTTTCTTTTCCATTTTTCTTCTACGTTCATAGCGAGGACTAAATCTTCACAGAGAAAATAAGGACGCCTTCCTCTATAATGTCGTGATCATGATGGTGTTGCTGCTAGGATGCAATGTAGCATTTTATTATAACGACTTAATGTGTCTAAAATTGTGTTCGAAAATTACAGAAGATAGTGGCAAATAGCCTAGACGTAATGTGGCATATGTTATTCCAAACCTTCGATACTTTGGTCCAGAGGGGAATTTTGCAAAATACTATATATGAGATAATACAAAACGAATTTAGGAAACTTATCCCCGGAAAACTCGTCCCCGGAAAACCCGTCTCCGGAAAACTCGTACCCGGAAAACTCGCCCCCGGAAAATTCGTTCCCTTTTGCTAGGTAGGAAAACTGGTCCCTTATTGAATAAATATCGATTGAAAACACATTTTATGATCGTTCTTGAAGAAGATATTGTCTTTAAAAGAGAATACACATCCCATAATATTTAAAAAAAATATTTTTACTTGTTTACTGTTGTTAAAAAAATTAAATTAATTTTTCTAAGTTTTAGTTTTCTACCTAGCTTTGAAAGTGTTTGTGTCTTTCAACTTATTTTAAAGGGTTTATTTAGTTTTAAAAAAAAAGTAATTTCGAGTGTTACTTATGAACAAAAAATGTCCGACATAAGAGGATCAGTCTTAGGAGGATAATTGCTTCAAAAATAGAAAAATAAAGAATATATTAAGGTAGATATAGTTTTAAAACGACCTCCCCTCCAAAAGAAAATAAATGTGTATATTTTTAGGTAATAATGCACATCCCATAATATTTTTAAAAAATATTTTTACATGTCTATTGTTTTAAAAAAATTAAATTGATTTTTCTAAGTTTTCGTTTTCTACCTAGCTTTGTAAGTTTTTGTGTTTAAACTTATTTTAAAGAGTTTATTTAATTAAAAAGAAATAACAAGTAATGTCAGACTCGACATTACTTAGTAAATAATTTTTAATAAAACATGTCCGAAAATTAAAGAAAACAATGAGGTAGAAATAGTTTTAAAACGAGCCTCCCCCACCTCCAAAAGAAAATAAATTTGTATATTTTTAAGTACTGCACAAGTGCCCCCGAAATGACTTTTAAACGATACCCTCCCCTCCCCATGTTAAGAATGACTTTCGAAATAATAACGTTATTATTTCAGCCCGGCACCAAAATTACATAAGACCGTGTTTTCTTTTTTGTTGTTTTGTAATTTTTTTATTTATTGAATTATTTAAACTGAATTAACTCTTCTAAATAAAATAATTGCTTTCTTTGATAATGCGTGTTTTCTTTCTTTATTTTTGTTTTGTAATGACACAAAAAGTGTTAAAACTAGAGTATTTTTTTGATAAATATTTGGTTTCGTTTTTCGTATCTTGACTCCGTAATCAAGTTTATTTTTTTCAAGCAAGAGTTAAAAATAATTTGTAAAAATATTATGGGGGTGCATATTCTCTATTAAAAACAATAGCTCCTTCAAGAACGGTAATAAAATGTGTTTTCAATCGATGTTTATTCAATAAGGGACCAGTTTTCCTACCTAGTAAAAAGGGGGGGTACGAGTTTTCCGGGTACGGGTTTTCCTGAGACGAGTTTTCCCGGGACGAGATTTCGGGGCACCTACAAAACATATGCTAAAATATTTTTTTCTTTTGGGATAAAGTAATGGTTGAAAGAAGCTATGGTTGAATTATTGTAATCAATCGTATTTATGAATGCATTTCTCGTGTATTTTATCATTTCATTTTGATTTACCCATGATCTAAGGTGTCTCTTTTTTGTCAACAGCATTATATAATTTACTTCTATATAATAATAAAATGAACACAAAATTAAAGAGATGTATTTTTAGATATATTCGTGTAACATCTTTGCAGATTTGTCACAGTGTATACTTTTTCTAATGAAACCAAAGTAGGAAAATAATTGTAACAGTCTAGGGTCATTGCTGGTAATCGACGAAAAGACTCATTCATTTATTCATTTTATGATATCTTATCAGATAGTGATTCCTCAAGCCGAGCTCAACACTTTAAAAACTTCATCATTCTTCGATACACAGTCACACATACACACACACTACATATATATATATACATATATATATGACTACTTCATTTACTCACATAAAATTAATATACGAAAGTATAGATTTATGCGTGAACTTTAAGTATTTACTTCAAAAGTGCTCAATACGTAGGTAGAACTAGTTAGTAATTTATAAATCGCCATATATATTTTATAAATTACTATATATATATATATATATATATATATATATATATATATATACAAGCAAAAGTACCCATCGTTGACTGGGTTAAAAAGCAACCTACAGAAAATGGACTCTGATTTATTAAAGTACTAGCGGGGGTACCCGGCGTTGCCCGGGTGTTTGGAGGTGTGTTAGCTGTTAAATAAAAAAGAAACCGGGGTGGGGGGTAAAAGTTGGTAGGATCGAACCCGAAGCCTTGAGGCGAAGTTTGAAAATAAAATCGGCTACCCAGAATGAGTTACTGTTTGAATTTATTTAAGTAAGAACCAAATTGAAAGGTGCGCGCACGACGACGACGACGACGACGTAAGGAATAGCTATTTAGCAAATGATGTCAATGACCAGGCTTGTTTGTTATAAGCGAAGTAAAAAAAAAGAAAACAACGTTAAAACTTAAGCGGGTGGTGGTAATCAAAACATAAAAAAAAACACAAAACAAACTAACGTAAGGTAAACGAACGATGTTAAATGTAAAAATCGAAAAACCAAAAAAGAAAACAGAAAGACGAACACGTGAAAAATTGCTTAAATAAGCCTGTTTCGATATTAAAATTTAAAAAATCGGTGGGTACCCGGGTGTTTTTGTGTGTGTGGTCGGGGTGGATAAGCGAAGTAAAAAAAAAACCCCAGAAAAACAAACGTTACGTGAAAAATGGCTTAAATAACACTGGTTCAATATTTAAATGAAAAAAAATCGAGAAAAAGACATCTCACACCCAAAATGTTTACATAACGAATCAACGCGCTAACCAACTGAGCTAAGGCGACGTACATGAAATTTACTCAGTTTTCAACTATTTAAAGTAAATCAGGTCATGACGTCATCTGACGCATGCGAAGAACCGGTCGTCTCGTAACGACGACCGTTTTTGTAGATTTCGGGGTGAAAAAAATGAACATTTTTGGCCAATTTTTCGATATTTTTCGAGCGAAAGATGGAGTTTCAATATGATACCGAGTTGGTGAATTTTCGTCGTGTCTGTCGACAGTTTTTAGCGGGCACACAAACAAACATATATACATACATACACACATTTTCGCTTATATATATATATATATATATATATATATATATATATATATATATATATATATATATATATATATATATATATATAGATGATAAGTTATGAAACTGAAGGGTTGTAAAGAGATAGCTTCGAATTCGGGGGTATCAAAACCAAAGCAAAATGTGATGAAAGTAAAAATAAAATAGATAAACCTCATAATTTATTATACCATACCTGTTCGCGCTGAAACACTTATCACAATATTCTGTGGATCTATATTAAAAAACCTTGTTAAACTTTGTGAAATATTTCCATTCTATGGAGGTCAGGCGCGAACGAACACCCCATAATTTTATTATACCATATTTCTTCAAACTGAAACATAATTATCAAAGTATACTTACGCAGATAGATATGAAAAGTCTTTCTTAAAGTGTGTGCCTATTTCCATTCTATGGCGGCCAGGCCCCACAATTTTATTATACCATCCCTATTTAAGTTAAAGCATACTTATAAAGTATTTCTATGTGCATCTATATCAAAAACACTTGTAAAAGTTTTTTTTTATTTTTATTTCCATACATTGTGGTCCAGGCGCGAACGCAGACCCCACAATTTTTATGAACCACTGTTCTGCAGGATCAAACATACCCATTCCTGTGTCTCGATACATCTTCTATCATTATAAATGATCAGTTTTTTTTTTAAATAGTCAACCATATAGGAGCCTATTCGTGACCAGACAAACACACACACACATCCAGCTTTATATATATATATATATATATATATATATATATATATATATATATATATATATATATTAGACTGAAAAATAAGGATCAACATAGAATTATACCCTTTTAATTTAAGGCGCGTTTTCTTTTACAATTAAAAAACCTACACTTTACAACGTAGGTTTTTTATATGTAGAATATACACTTTTTATATGTACAACTTTATATGCACAATTTACAATGTATGTTTTTGATCTACAATTATATATATATATATATATATATATATATATATATATTAGTAATTTATAAAATATATATGGCGACTAAGCTACACTGAATATTCTGCGTTTCATCCACTGTAGGATTCGTCAGGCTTATGAGCGAATTTTTTGGTTGCTTCTTGATTTATATATGTTGAGGATTTCTAGTTAGCCAATCAGCTTTCTAGTATCCACCGCGCCCTCTCCTATCAGCTAATGGGCATGCATTTTATCGAACAAAGGATCTGTTTTTGAACTAGGTTAGTGGTTTAAAGTAAAAAATGAAAAAAGGAAAGAAATATTTTAATGGTCATAAAAAATGAAAAAAGGAAAGAAATATTTTAATGGTCATAAAAAATGAAAAAAGGAAAGAAATATTTTAATGGTCATAAAAAATGAAAAAAGGAAAGAAATAATTTAATGGTCATAAAAAATGAAAAAAGGAAAGAAATATTTTAATGGTCATAAAAAATGAAAAAAGGAAAGAAATATTTTAATGGTCATAAAAAATGAAAAAAGGAAAGAAATATTTTAAAGGAGATGAAAGAAAAATAGCCAGAACAAGAATTACTTAACAGCAATAACAGCAAATAAATACATATTTTTTTTACAAATTGAGGAAATAAAATGATAGCTGACATAAAAACATGTAATAATAATTTTGCTTCCCCGGCATGTCGTAATGTTATGTTTAACAGTGCAAAGCGTAACTGATAATGTTCTGGAGGATGATGGTTTAATTAATTAATTAATTAAGTGTTGCTGATACTAAGAATACAATTACAACTCATTAAAAGCTTCTAACTTACGAAATGAAATCATCCCATCCCCATGGATTAAGAAAAATTTCCATTCGAAAATCTGCACTGATTCCCGGATTTGACAGAAAGATTCCCGAGTTGACAGAAAGATTTCCGAGTGTGCAACGTTGCATCCGAAGTAGGTCTGATGTTTTCTCGGTCAAAACGTGATAATAATAACACTCAAGACGAGAGCAAAATCCGAATAATTTAAATACCACAAAAGCAAAAACAATTATGTTTTCTTCGATGAAAGAAACAGTCAAAAATATATAGATCAAAAATATATAGATCAAAAATATATAGATAAAAAATATATAGATCAAAAATATACAGATCAAAAATATATAGATCAAAAATATATAGATCAAAAATATATAGATGAAAAATATATAGATCAAAAATATATAGACCAAAAATATATAGGTAAAAAATATACGGATCAAAAATATATAGATCAAAAATATATAGATAAAAAATATATAGGTCAAAAATATATAGATCAAAAATATATAGATCAAAAATGTGATCATCAACTTAGAAATGTTCTAGTCATTTTGAGGACACAAATGAAACAAACATTGGATTTTTATTGAAGGATTAAAGACTCTTTGCTAATTGTCTTGCACACTTTACAAGATCTCTACTGTCTATTCACCAAAATTCTCCAAGTGCATCACTTATTATTGCCCTTGTACAAACCTGAGATTTCGACTGGATATTCCATGAGATTTGGCATAAACATTACTTAGAATTCCCATTATAAACTCATCGAAATTGTACATATACAGTCCCCAAAATATACACTCCCACGTTTTCTTCTGCACAAACTACAAGTTTTTATTTACCCGAGATTTCTGATGTACATTGCAGATTTACCTCATACACACCTAGAATTTGTCTTGTACATTACATAAGATATAACCTGTTCTCTCTAAAGAAAGATAAACGATGAGAGAGCTTCGATAAAAGCACTAGATAACACAGGCAGCTCAGTTGTCAAAGTAGATCTTTTTCTCTACTTCACTATGTCTACTTTGCAAACTGTCAAACTTTGATACGTTGCTTAAACTGAGTTTTAACATCTCAGAAAATTTGCTGACGTCACATATCAACAGTCAACGTATGAAAACTATATTTAAATGTGTGTTAAATGAAAATATGTGTCGTCTAAGATTGTGTATATTCAGAAATAATTCTAAAGACATCCTCTTATTCATCACGCAATATGGACAAATTAAAAACCTTAATTAAATACTCGATTCATACTTCTCTATATAACATGATTATTTTCACTTTACATGACGATATTAGAAGAGATATTTGGTGTTGGTATAATAATAGTGTAAAATCTTTTAATATAATCTTATGCTGACACCTAACTAATATCACATAAGTGTGCCACAGCGGATTTCTAAGAAATTCATGCTAAATGGTTTCAAACGAATTTATTGCTAAATATAAATACGATTGTTGTATTTTTCGTCAAATTGAAACAAAAATATTTGAGGTTTGTGTATGTCATTGAGGTAAATTGCATTGCCGTACAAATATATATATATATATATATATATATATATATATATATATATATATATATATATATATATATATAGTCATCAACATACAGTACTGTTTCGCTGTTTCACAGCTCATCAGTGCGGCTAGACAGGCAACTACCTCAAGCCAGGATTTAAACCCGACCGTCTGTACGACAGTCAACGCTCCTAACCACTACGCTATCGGCGGCTGCTGAATGAGTCGTGAGATTAACGATGTTTTACATCGTCCGAAATACCTAAGCTCCATTTGTTTATACAAAGAGCATCGCTTTATACGCTAATGGTAATTCGTGTATCACTA
This sequence comes from Euprymna scolopes, assembly GCF_053919585.1. Taxonomy (NCBI): domain Eukaryota; kingdom Metazoa; phylum Mollusca; class Cephalopoda; order Sepiida; family Sepiolidae; genus Euprymna; species Euprymna scolopes. Next base: position 25,767,694 of record NC_136518.1, read on the forward strand.
TTCAATATGCTCAACTCAAGATTAGGAGCATTATAGTCATCCACATATAGTACTGTTTCGCTGTTTCACACACACACACACACACATACACACACACACACACACACATATATATATATATATATATATATATATATATATGCACTACATGTATAGTAAAAGATGTATGCAAAACAAATAATTCTGCATTTCACATATTACTTAAATTGTTTGCATGTATACATATTTTATGAAAATATTTTAGCCTCTGCGTAAGTGTGAGATAATTAATCTATTGGTGTATATTAATCACAGAATGCGCGAGTCTCCAGATATATGTGTGTGCATATGTGAGTTATTAAAGTAGAGGTGTTTTTTATTCAACAACGAAGACACATATAAATAATTATTTTGCATTTTTTTCCTTCTGTCCACTTGTGCAGATTCTGTTTATTTTGTCATTTTTTTTTTACCGAAGAAGGCGAGATCCACGTTGGGATTTCATCAGTTTAATGATATTCCCGCCATTTCAGCCACTCCAACACCTGCTCAGCAATCCGAACATCGTTTTGCCGTCGCTTGCAGATTTTTCATAACATAAATAAAACATTGCCTTCAGATTGAATGGCACGTACATTTTATGGTATTCTCTGTTCCAGGTCATATTGTTCATATGCATGCATATACGCACGCGTGCGAAGTCAAGTTTGCATGTGTGTGCATGCATAGGAAAGACACGGTGTGATCAGGAATGAATTGAATATATATCCATTTAGATTAAAATCACCTTCATGAGTTTTAGAACATCAAATCTATTTACTTTCAATGGACGACCTTTTACTATCAGAATGGAGTTTTCCATTATATTTCTCATAAGTTATTACTACTAGTGTGACCTGTGGAAATTTTACAGTTACTTACAGAATATTATTTATAGTTTTATATTAAATTATTACTTTTTTTTTTTTAAAATAACGAATGCTCACTTATCAGGGCCAAAACTTCCAAGAAGGTAAAGATAAATAAGATACATAGATAAACAATGACTGGTGATGAATATTAGCGTTTAGCATCTCTGACGCTACCTACCGGAAATAGTAGCCGAACTAGAAAACTTCAACAACGCCCATGAACAGTGAAAACTAAGGAGAATTAGAAAGAAGTAATATTATCGATGCTGCGGAAGTACGGCATTCGTTTTTACACTCTCTTTCTATATATTACATTCAAATCTTTATAATTATATATGGAAAAAAACTACGAGAAAGCTACACATTTGATAATTGCATTTTGATTGTTATTTACAATGCATTAGTTATTTGTTTGAATGAAAATTATAATTACGTAGAAATTAAACGAAATTAAAACATCAAAACAAATCAGAATGCATTTCGCTTTTTTCATTAACGAATTAGTTATATTTCTTTTATATTGAGAAAAGAATAAATCCATAGTGGACATCAAAACGCGTTGATTTGGTTCAGTGTTGTTAAACAAAAAATAAAGCATAAAAAAGAACGAACATGTTTATGCGAAATTTCACAATACTTTTGACAATCTCTGAGAACTGCGCTACCAAAACGAAGATGGTAGAAATAGATACAGTTGATGCAAATACAAAACGGAAGCCACCGAGCATGAAACGAAACACGAAATCATAAGAAACAACCTATTTAATAAAACCTATCCCTGTTTCAAGCCTGATTGAATTAATGTATTTAATACAATATTTAAAAAACACTCTCTTTATAGAAATGTAAATAATAAATATTTTATGTATTTTATTGTTTGGTGTGCAAAGTGCGAAACCATATTTGGTGCTTTGTTTCAAGAGATTGTTTTTGCTTTTACACTGTTTGTGTTATCGCGAACCAATAAAGAAAAGATAAACTTAAATTTTACATTGCTTTACGGATTTTTTTTTTAGTTTTAACAACAAAAAATACGCTTTTATTCTATGCATTTCTTTAAATAACGTTTGTTTTTTAGTTTTAACAATAAAAATATGAAACATTTATTGTCTCATAGTTCTTAAAGTAGTTTTTTTAACACTTGTGTCATCACGAAACAATAAAAAATAAACAAAATTCTTTTATGTTTTTTTTATTTATTACAAATCAAGTTTTTTGAAATCATATACACACTATATTAACCAAATAAGTAATGAAATTGTGATAGTTTTTTAATGTTTTTTTTAAATTGGTTTTTCTGTATTTTTTCATGTTTCGTTTCATACTTAGTAGCTTTCATTTCATATTTGCATAAGCTGTAAATATTTTCGTCATCTTTCTTTTGGGGGCGCAATTTTTAGAGATTGCCCAATAGTTTTTTTATTGTTTATTGTTTGTGTATTTAAAAGAGTGTCTGCTGTGCCCACTCTATACAAGCAACATGTAATTGACCATGTGAGAGGCATGTGAGTTTCTATGTAAACCATGCAATTGTAAAGATTGTCACTTAGTTTTGTAAAGTAATGCCAAAGTAATATGTTTTTAACTCTGGCATCGCAAAAAGCATTTTATTCTATATTTATAAAGAAAAATAAAAAGAACTGAATAAATATTTAATAACTTAATATATTTTTATTATTCTAAACACGTGCAAAAATACTGTAAAAACATTCATGCATAATATTATCAAGTATTACATATTTCTGTAAAGTTATTTTTGTATACTAAAACATGGAATCTCGTATGGTAAACGGAACATTTTTATATCAATTCTAAAGTTTTACCTGACATCAGTCTCCTAAGCTTCTTTCTGCTTTTTCTTTTCTTTTTATTATTTTAAAGCCTACATTTTCGTTTTTAATGTAATAAATTTTGATACATTAACTAAAATACTTCAAACAGAAGTGTAAGAAAAAGTTGTTGCGTCTTTTTTTTACAATACATTGAATGTTCTGTTTAATAAAAATTAGAATTCTGCAGCAATTTGCGCCACATTTGCCGCTGGATTATTATTATTATTATTATTATTATTATTATTATTATTATTATTATTATTATTATTATCATCATTATTAGTATTATTGTTGTTGTTGTTGTTGTTGTCGTTGCCGTTGTTTTTGTTGTTGTTTATGATGATGATGTTTTTTTGGGGGGGGTATCCCAGTTAAAGCAAATATAAAATAACAACCTACTTTCAGTGATTGCAAGAGAAGAGATTCAATTAATGGTTAGGAATGAAATGCATAACGAAAGTAAAATTGACGAAACTAGCTCTGATGAAAGAACTGAGAGAGTGCAAGTGCAGAATGGAAATGTAGACGATGATGGGAGGCGGACAACTGAGGAGGTATGGAATCCTATGCTTAGGGAAAGTAATGAGAAAGAGTTTGAAGGCAGAGGAGATCATTGACTCTGAGACAATGGAGCCAGTTAAAGGAGCAGATGTATGGAGAAGTGGTGATGTAGTTCGAACTTTGACTTCTGTAGAAAAAGAAGTACTTCAGAAGTTAAAAGAGGTTCTTCTTAGAAACGATATCATAGAGATTCCAAGTATGAAAAGTAGTGATAAGCGGAAGATGAAAAACGAGGTAAACATAGTTCAAGGAGTAATTCACAACATCATAAGAAAGAACATGTCTATTACGGAACTTCACAGGCTTTTGTATGCAGCGTCATACGTTATTGCGAATCGTCTTGGCTTATTACAGAAGAAAAGGGGAAAAATAAAGGATAGAAGGCCACACTGGAAGAGGCGGCTTGAAGAAAGTATTAAACGGTGGCGGAAAGACATTGGTAGAATCGAAGAAATAAGAAAAGGAGTTAAACTAGGACGGAAACCTAAAGACGAGCATGAAAGGAGGTATAGATTGCTGGAAAAGGGAACGATGAACGTTCTAACAATGTTGAAAGAGAAGGTCCACACTGGTGGTAAAAGATTACGAACTATGTTGGAAAAAGTGTTGCATTTCGACAGAACAACCTTTTCCGGAACAAACAGTCTCAGCTGTATAAAGAATTATATGGTTGTAAACAGGCGGGAAATAACAACACTCCAAACGCAAAAGATGCAAGGAAGTTCTGGAGTGGGATTTGGGCCGTCGAAGGGCGATATAATGAGAAAGCTAGCTGGTTGGGAGAGGCCAGAGAAAGGCTATCAGAAATGCAGTAGATGAAGAACGTTGAGATAATCATCGATGACGTTAAAGCTGGCATACGAAGGATGACAAACTGGAAGGCACCTGGTCCAGATTGAGTGATGGGCTTCTGGTTTAAACAGTTCCCATGCCTTTATCCACCTATAGCTGCTGCTCTGCAAAGGGTTGTAGAGTCGGGAGATGTCTCTGATTGGCTTGTGAAGGGAAAAACAACACGGATTAAGAAAGATCCTACAAAAAGGACAGATGCCAATAATTATAGACCAATTACATGTCTGCCATTGATGTGGAAACTGTTGACTGGAATATTTGCGGAGAAAATTTATGAACACCTAGAGAGTAATGGTGTTTTTCCTGACGAACAAAAGGGGTACCGGAAAGGCTTGAGAGGTACTAAACAGCACCTACTAATTGATAAAGCAATAATGCAGGATGCGAAAAAGAAGAAAAAGAAGAAGAAGAGAAATCTGAGCGTAGCATGGATCGATTACAGAAAAGCTTATGACATGGTTCCTCATTCATGGATACGTGAAATACTATTGATGATGAAGATTGCTGAAAATGTGGTAGGGCTTTTCGATACAAGTATGGCTCAATGGAAAACGGTGCTGACAGCACACAGAGAGGAGATGGGGCAGGTTGGCATTAAACGTGGGATATTTCAAGGAGATTCGTTATCCCCACTTCTTTTTGTAATGATAATAATGCCATTGAGCATCCTCTTGAAGAAAGAAAAACTGGGGTATAAATTGGGATCTGGTGACAGACGCCCCAAATATCTACTGTTTATGGATGATTTGAAAATATTCGGTAAAAATGAAAAGGAAATGGAGAGACTGGTAGACCTTGTGGGGAAATACTCAGAAGACATTGGGATGGAGTTTGGGATTAGTAAATGCGCGGTGCTGATGATGAAAAGAGGTGTAAATGTTCATTCGAATGGAATACTGCTGCCAAATGGAGAAATCATGAAAAAATAGAAGATACAGGATATAAGTAGTAAAGAATGCTGGAGGGTGTAGGCATCATGAACATAGAAATGAAAGAAAAAGTCAGGAAGGAGTATCTTAGAAAAATGAAACTAATTGCAAAGTCGAAACTGTATAGAGGAAATCTAATGAAAGCAGTAAATACATGGGCCGTCAGTGATTTGAGATACAGTGCGGGAATTTTAGAATGGTCTGACAAGGATTTGCATGTCATGGATATCAAAACAAGAAAATTTGTAGCAATGTTTGGTATATTTCACATTCGAAGTAGCGTAGCAAGGTTGTATCAAAAGAGGAAAGATGGTGGGAGTGGATTGACAAGTGTAACAATTGTGTTAGAACCGAGGAGATGTCGTTGAAGGAGCATGTGGTTAGAAGTGGGAAGTGGATGCTTAAGGTTGTGGCCAATGAAGTGGAGGTATATGAAACCAAGGCTGATTATGTGAAACGTATGGATAGAGAAAGGTCAGAGAAACTGGCTAGGAAGAATATGCATGGAAGGTTCTTACAAGATATAGCAAAAGTGGCTGATGAAAGATCATGGCAATGGCTTAGAGCTGGGTATCTGGCTAAGAGTACTGAAGCTTTTGTTTGTGCAGCACAAGAGCAGGCATTAGGAATACGATTGTTCAAAAAAGTGGTTCTAGGAGAGGAAATTGCTGCAGAATGCAGATTTGTGGTAATACTTCAGAATCAATTGCGCACCTTGCAGCAGTGTGTAGTGGACTGGCCCAGAGAGAGTAACGCAAAAGACATGATCGGATGAGATTTCGGATATATTTGGAGGTGTGTTAGAGGGTTGGGGTGAAGTGTGCTGGAAAATGGTTTGAAGAGGTGCCTAATGAAGTGGGAACAAGTGAGGATGGCAAAGTAGAGGTATAGTTGGGCAAAAGTGTCATCACGACCAGGCAATTGGAACATAATCGTCCGGATTTGGTCGTCATTGACAAGGTCTCAAAAAACTGGCAGATTGTAGACTTCTCAGTTCCCTTGGACAGGAATGTGAGAGAGAAGGAGAATGAGAAGTGGAGCAATTATGCTGCATTGGCCTTGGAGATAAGGCGTATACATGGGGTTAAAACACGATATAATCCCGGTCATAGTTGGTACACTGGGAGTAGTATCAAGTCGTCTGGAAGGACAATTGAAAAAAACTACAAATCCTCGATGTTTTAGGCGGCCTTCAAACCTCTGCAATATAGGTACCACCAACATCCTTAGGAAAACCCTTGATCTTTGAAGCTCCTGGTTTGAAGCCGGGATTAATCCTCTGGAAATGAATCCAATCCCTTTCCAGAGAGACATTCATAAGTGAAATCAGAATTAATATTATTATTATTATTATTATTATTATCATTATTATTATTATTATTATTATTATCATCATTATTCCTCATTTATTTATTTTTTATTTATGATTTTTTTAGTTGTGAAGTTTAGATTTGGTCGTGAAGGCAAACATTAATAGTTAACGAAATTACTTGGTCGTGAAGGCACAAATTAATAGTTAACGAAATTATTTTTTTTCTAATAATGTTAAAAACTAAAGCGTTGGCGTTAAAGTTTGAAATTAATGTCGTGGAATGTGAGCAATTGAACCCGAAAAATATGTTAAAACAGCAAATCAAGTTATTTTTCGTTATGTACATGAACGTTTGGTGTTTTATAGGTGAAGTACACCCAGAAAGAAAGGGAAGAAAATGTCTAGTCAATCAAGAAAGTAAATAGTGAGCAGGAAAGGTTTAAGTACTAAGGGTATCACGTGACCGGTGATAATCCACTTATAATAAAATGGCCAGTCCATATATAAAGAAAGCAAATGATTTATTACATAAAAAAAATAGTAGGACGCTATAATAAAAAGTGATGTATAAAAGCCCGCATGTATCCGATAAAAATTCTATAACACAATTTCAAGTTAATCAGTAAATTAGATTTTTTAAAGATTAAAATAATCTTTATTCCACTAATCTTATTAGTACCAGACAATGTACATGATTGTAATGCAAACAGTACAAGAGATTCCGTCTCGTAATCTTTCATTCAATTCAGAACCTTACTACTCGTCTGCTTGACAAGCGGAAATGTGCAGCTTTTTCAGCTTGGATTATCAAAGAGGACAACATCTATGCATACAACATTCTCTCATACCAAAGTTCTCATTGTTAGAAGAAAAATCCCTTAAATGTTCCCTATGGGCTCGCAGTGGCCGCCTCGACAGTCCATGATTCGGGGTCGAAGGTTCTTCAGTGCGAGCCTGCCTTTGAGCCCTAAAATCCCTCCCCTCGAAATGTTTCTTCTTAGAGGAGCAGGCCATTCCGTGTCAGAGTCAGTCTCTAGATGAACATGTTTTTTTAGTGCTAATCCTTCATCTGTCAGTTGGCCCATACGATGTGTTATTAGACGATATGTCAGGAGCAATTCTAGTACCATGATTTTCGGGAGGGGCTTCAATGTCAGGGGGATGTTGGTTTGTCCTCTAGGCTTGTCCACAGTTTTGTTACGTCTCCGGCAGGTGCTAGATCTCTGAAAGACACATTAGATTCTATACCATCTGCATGTCGTACTAGAACATACCAGGAGTTTGCCTCTATGAGTTCTATCTCGTCTATTAAGAAGTGGTTCTTGGGGTAACGTGTAAGTCGTCTTAGAAACACAGTACCGCTGGACTCCGTCGCTGAAAAGGTAAAAACCTTTCGTGTGAGGTGGCATACGTGAATGCGCACAATAGGGATCGATGCGACAGGAAGAAGATTTTCCCAATTATCAATCCCATCAATTCTATGCCATCAAATAATGAAGCAGCTAATTGAACGTTTTTCCAATTCGCATTGGCCGTTACCCTAAGGGTTGTAGGGGGTTGTTCGGCTGATAGGAACTCTTCGTTTCTGTAGAAATTGTCGAAGCTGCTCTGACATAAAGAAGTCCTCGGTCAGAATGTATAGAGGCAGGGACTCCAAAGACGGCGAATAGTGAGCAGAGGCATTGCATAATGGCAGTTGCCAATATGTCTGAGCAAGGAAAGGTAAAGGAAAACCGTGAATATTCGTCGACAAAAGTATATATATATATATATATATATATATATATATATATATATATATATATATATATATATATATCGGTTCCTTGGTTTTCTTGGTAGCTTAAAAACCAAGACTGATTCTTTCAAATGGTTGTGTTGCTTTTATTAAAATGCCAGTTTTCTGGCTTATTAGATCGAGTCTTTATTTCAGCACAAATTCGTCAGGAATGTGGAATTCTTTTTACCTCCTCTACTGAGAAAGGTAAGTTTCTACACCGCACGGCATGAACCATTCGAGTAATATCGGGGTGATAGAGATTGTTGTGTAGCGTTCAGCGTTCGTCCCCGCTTGATGCCATACAGCATACTCTTGGCAGTGTATCACCTGTCAAGTTCTTGCGTCTCGGTGGTTGATGTTAAAGGAGAAACAACATAGTTCAATTCTCCACCTCGCTATTTTCTCATTTTATATTTTGCTTGTAGTCTTAGAGTTGAACAAAAAAGCAATTGGTACTGATAGTACGTTTAAAGTGGCGTCTGATCAGGTAGTGTCGCCATTTTCCTGTGACCTTGACTATGGCGTAGCCTTCTATTTCAATTGTAAGGTGGTGGCTGTTACAGGGTCCTTGATAAAATGGTACTGGATGATCAGCTTGTCTCAAAGATGTAGCAATAGCATCTCTTTCAACAACCAGAGGAATATTTTGGTCTATTATTGTAATTACTGATTTCGAAATATCCCTTTTCAGCCACTTGAATGCCTCAACGGTTTGACAGAACAGAGGAAACGTCTCTACTTGTATTAATGGATATATCTTTTCTGAGAACAATGCAATCCATTGGGATTAGTGAGTAAGCATGCCCATAGCGTGTCGAAGAGAAGACCGATTGTGAGGGACAGGCATCTGGAGAAGAGGTTTTAATCGATCTGCGTCTAGTGCCGTAAAACTTTGCTTATGGTATACCCCAGTGTGTTTATTTTGTCCAGTTAGAACGAACATTTGTCGTTTAGGGTAAGGCTGTATTTGTCGATGGCGTTCTTTTTTATTATGGCCACGTACTGTGCCGTTGTCAATGTACGCAAATGTGCATTCCAGTTTCTCATAAGTTATGATTTGGTCGACTATCCTTTGAAAGCTGGCTACCCCATTTGTAACGCCAAAAGGAATCCTGCGTAATTCATATAGTCGACCGTTCGCCTCGAAAGCTATGTATAGCTTGTTTCTAGTTGTAATGGTGATCTGATAGTACGCGAATTTAAAGTTTAGAATGTTAAACATACGATATTTGTCTATTTCGCCTACCATTTCATCTGTCCTGAGTAGAGAAAGGCGTCTAAAAGAGTAAATCAATTTATGGGTTGGGACTAACATATAACTATTCTCTTTTTATGATATTCAGAAGTGGTTATACCTACCTTATCAATCCAGAATGATTTGCCAGGCTCACTTGTACCTTCCTCGAATAGTATTTTTATCTCAGTCCATTATTTTTTTTATTATTATTATAAGAAAAACGTCTGCTTCCCACTGCTATGGGTTTTTAGTTTTCCGTAAGGTTTTCGAAAAATGAAGGGTATTTTCTTATTGCTGTCGCCGATAAACACATTTTCAATGCGAGCATTGAACAGCTAAACGGAATTTCAATATGTGAGTGTTGCTGCAAAAAATCGTGTCCCAGTACTATTTGGCAACAAGTTTTTCATTACGGATAAGTTGGTGGTTTTATAGGAAATGTCATTAAATAAATGTCAGTCCATCAAACAATAACCACTTACTTGTGCAGACAATTACGTGTTTGCCACTGTTACCTGCTGTAGGGGAGGAGAGGCAAATACAATTTGTTGGTTTTTACTAAAAAAATTTTAATAATATTTTCTGTGCTCCCCGTATCAAGCAGAGCTTTCGTAGATCTCCCGTTAATTTTCACGTTTACCATACTTTTGAAAGACAATCAAAGAAGGCGGTTAACGTTGCAGATGTGTTTTGACGTGTGGCTTTATATAAGGTTTAGAAGACCTTTAAAAAATGTATAGGATTTTAGAAGACCTTTAAAAAAATGGCCAAGTTTCCACATTTATGACAAAGAGTATCTCTGGCAAGACATGAAACTCGTAGGTGTTTAGATAAGCCGCAAAAATTGCAGGTGTCCTTTTTTAAAGCAGCAGTAGTCGATTGTTCTTATAGCTTCGGCGAACTATCGTCATGAGAGGGGCAGTAGGAGCAGGTATCTGGCTGTAAACAGGAACTAGACTGCTGTATAGCACATTCGAAGGTATAGTAAGCTGTTCTAAGTTTAAAGGTCTTATTCTCAAGAAGACGTTCTCTTACCTGAGCATTACGTAAGACGTTAATGAATGAAGGCGTTCAATATGTGTTGCTCTTGGACCTCTAATGTTCTATTGATAGGGCAGAAGTTACAATCTTTGTCCAGTGTCCAAAGACTCTTAAGGGAATAGTCCAATGTTTCACCTGATTCTTGTTGGCGAGGTGCAAGTAGATATTTTGAAAATATCTAATTTTGTGGCTTTTTGTATGTAGTGTTCAATAAATCGACTGCTTCTTAGTAGATAACGCAATCCAAGATAATTTCGTTGACTGTTGAGTCAGGTAATTGGTTAGAAGCGTACGTTTATTGATGGGGCGTCCCCGTTTTTCTGAATGTAGAACATCAATGAAATTTATAAATGTCTCCAATGTTTCCAGCACTTATCGACTGAATTGCTTTCTGGATCTGTGGTAAATCGCTTCGGTCATACAAATTGTTCAATGATATTTTCATTTGTGCAGATTTCATATTTATCATTATATAGCCAATATTAATATATTATACCCACCATTAAGTCATGATTTTAACAGTTAAAAATGTGACTTGGGTGTCATCAGTTTGAATTCCCACGCAGCATTCGTTTCTGTCTGACCATACGCAAGTAAACCTTTTTAAAATAAGTAACGCTGTTAAGGTTATAAATGAATATTGCGCTTGCGTAAATAATAAAATTTATTCAAATTACATCTGCAAAATTTTATTTTAGTTTTTACCTTTTAGCGGCTATCGAATCTGTTCCACAGTTTCAAATTTCCTGTTTATAAATTCTAATTATGTCGATCAACACTTGGCAGAGTTCTTTGGTGGAGACCGTACCCCATACAGATAACAAGATAACTCGCTACCATGTATACATAACACTATGGCGTTATGCATACGAAAATGAAGCTGGTTTTTACAGTTTGCAAAGGTGAAGTGGTTGCTTAATTTGCTGTTTCGTAAGGAAGCGGCAACAAATCTATCTTTGATACTAATGCAGAGAAAGTAACGAACTATATCCATAGTATTTGCAACTTAAATTGAAATTTCACGCCATCTTCAATATATCAAATGTTAAGTGAAAGTACAGATAGTACAAAAACGAACTCCCTAAGTTAAGAATGTGTTTTTAAGTAAAATGTTTTTCTTTTACATTTCTTATACACAATTAAAGACATCAGCGAATGCATTAGAAATATAAATGTGTTAATGTCGTTTTTTACTTCTTTTCTTCTACTATGGATAGAATATTATAAGTGACGCTTAAAAGACCCTATGTAAGGTTTGTTTCGATTGATTCATCCCAAAATATACAAGTTATTTCTTCCTTCTTAATTCCGAAAAGAAGCTATTGATGTTAATGCTTAATATGACTGAGAACTGGGAGCTTTACATTATAATAATTTCAATGTTAATGCAGTTGGATCGATGCGTTTTAAAGTGTGAGCGATTAACAAAAAAGTCCTCGCCATTTAATGTTAGACCCCAAAAAAGTTTCGCCTTTTATCGATTTGTCATACGATAGGTTGAAAATCAATTGCCAAGACTATTAATAAAGATCCCCCCAAAATAGTTTCCTTGTTTCATAATTAATTTAAGGAGGCATTGTAATGCTTAAAAATGTTGGAGTTTTTACTCAATTCTATTTCTTTTTATTATTATATTTATAATTTAGATACCGGTCGTAAGCATGTTTTCAAATTTTAGTATAAAATGCCAATGTAAAGTTGAGCAAAAAAGAATTGTCGCTTTCTATTCGGCAGCATATTTTGTTATGGATTGTTCAAATTGTTGGGCGCTTAAAGGTTAATTCTGCCCCCCCCCCCAAAAAAAAACTTTATATTTTAATATAAATACTACAGTTTCTGACATAGCATCGTCAAACTGTTCGCATTTGAGTTTCTCATTCGCCTTCAGCCAGTTTATTTTTTGGCTTTCGTGCTTTTACTTTTGGTGCCTTGTTTTTCTCAACGGTAGTATGACTCATACTGTGTTTGTTTGACTCATACTGTGGTTTGTCTCCTGATGAGTACGGCCAGGCGTCTTTTGATCAGTTTTATCTGCGCTGTTCAGAAACCTTCTTTGGTTGATAGATATTCGTATTTCTTTCACTTGCGAAGGTTTTGTTGCAACAGCAGAATTGTTCAGTGTTTTTGTGTTCTGTATAATTGTCCGTTTTGAATTGCCGGCTAGAATGCTATTAGCGATGGCGATCGATGGTTGAAAGAGCGTTTTTTTTTTAGTTATTGAAAGAAAGGAGCTTTGTTTTAGAGCCATTAATTATTACCATCAATTTACGACCTTATTTCACTATAAACTGGAATTTAATTTGCCTAGGTTTCAGTAAGGTTTAGATGCGTGTGCATAATGAATTCACCTGTTTATAATAGTGTTACTTTACCACCAAATATACCCATCTCAGACATGATCTCATTAGAAATAAAAGGTCTAAGGATCGCCCCGTAGATTACACCCGCAGTAATGCCATGTTGTTTAGTTGTACCACAATTGAGAGCAGCCATAAATGTTATTTTGTCTAAAAACTATCTGATTATATTTAGTGTTGGTCTACTAGTAATGTACTTTTATGTATTTTTTACAAAAAGGCCTTCATGCCAAACATTATCTTAACTCGAAGGCTACCGTGCTAGCTATCCATGCCTTGTCTAATTCACGGTGTATGCATTCAGAGAATTGTTAGGATATATGCAGTTAAACGGACTTGTTTATATCTAGAGACGGAGAGAAAGATATTTAGCTATTATGAGGTGGTGAACTAGTGCTCGATTAATTTACGATTTGAAGAGGGAGAGAATGAAAGACTGATGCAGCAATAATAGGTTTTGGAGAGAAAAGGACTAAATCAACAGAACATGTTTTATTAGTTTAGCAGGGATGGGAGCAGACAAACAGAATTTGAAGGTGTCAAGAGTTTTATTATTTTACAGACATGGGAGGGGGTGATGATCATCGAGTATGGTATCTATACTCAAAGCAAAATTTAGACGGAAGCGGTTTATGGGTTATAAGCTGATGTTCAAAGCAAACCGCCAGACACGCCTTCTCGACATTAATGTTGGGGAAATTGTTGTCATTCTTCAATCTTATTATAAATTTTCTTGAAATCGCGAGTTCCTGCGACTCTGCGTTTTGTGATCATTTCCTTATAGCCACTTTTAGCTAGTTTACTCTATTTTCTAACTTCTATAAATATTCACCTATTTGTACCTGACTTATGGATGACAGATCATCGGAATGCTTTATAACTTTAAAGAATTGAATCATGACAGGTGGAAGTGAAGTGTTGGGATAACTAATTTTCGTGTGGGAACATATGCTTCAATAACTGTTTTAACCCATTCAGCTGTCATTTACGCACTGTTCTGTAGAAATAGAAAATATTTTAGTTTGTTGTCTCCGATAGATTGCAAATCCAGTTTTTAAGTGTCTAACCGATTTAAACAACCGAGGATGCACTTTATTTTCAACATATACTGACAAATACGCACACACATACAAAACACACATACTAAAATATAGAATATATAATTTAGTATTATGCATTTCTATTTGTATTTGTATGCATACACATACTTGTATCTACTGAGTAGCTACAGAGGTGTGATTTGGTTTATATCTAAGCCACTATTAGGCGTACAAACTCCGTCTTTGCAAGCCAACAACCGCCAGGTTTGAGATCACCACTGACACCAATCCTCGTCTGCCTGCCTCTCGCCGATCTAACCTGTCAACTTCTTTTTTACGTGTCTCCCAACGTGATTTCACGTGATTACCGTGACTTCCACCAGAGCACACCTTTTAAAACTATGGGCGCCATCTTGATTTCTCTCTCCCTCTCTTTCGCCCAATCTCGCCCGACACACACGCGGTAAGACCTATGTTCGTTTGATCTGTTTTCACCTTTCTTTTTCTCCTTTCCTTCTGCTAACTTTAAATAACAGGATGTTTTTAGTGAAACATTTAAAAAGTCAGCACTGACCTTCAGTAGAATTCAAGATACAACATCGTTTCTGGGAGAGCTTTCTAACTCTCTTAGCAAAATTTCAACGTCTGCGTGCTGTCCCAAAATTGAAGACATTGATCACAATATGACCGAGGGCAGCGAGACGAGCTATCTATCTCTCAATTTATCTATTTATCTATCTATATATGGTGTGACGATTAAATATCATTTTCAAAACCAAGTCTAATAGAACTTAAATGTTATCCGGGATTTACAGCTAGGAAAGCAACAGCGTTTAAACCACTATTGACATGCAACTATTTTGAACGTACAGTTCGTTTGAATTATCTTAGTTTTTTACTCTGCTCACAATGCTGACAATAATTCACACACATGACTTGAGAGCTACTTTACACCATCTTGTCTTCTCAAACCGTTTACTATTGAAATACTATATTATACAAGAATACAATATCGTTTTACTCTGAAGTACTCGTATGTAAGCGTGGGTTAGTTCTGTACTCACACAAAAATGCCATTACAGTATTGGGCACTGGTGAGTTTGCAATAGAATTGCAAATGATTAAATAACGGCTTCGGACATAGAACGAGTATTGTTTTCTACCTAAAATAAATATTCATATCTGTTTTCTTTTGTAATATAATTTATCACAACTAAATGCACAATCTGAACACAGATAATAAAAGTATCATTAAAATGTCATTAGACGCATTACATTAGCATCTGAACTACGTAAATGCATCACAGAGATATATCAGTGGTCATATTATATTTAATAATTGATCACTCATGAAACTAGACATTCATAAATATGTGGTGTTATTCACTTAAATAGTTGTTATTTTAAACAAGTGAAATTTTCTTTAATTGGTGTTCTGTTAAAATGGAACAAATCGTGAGAACCAAGAAACTGAATTAAAATCAATGTTCATATGATATCAGTATATTATAGTAGAGATTGGTTTTCATCTGGTTATAATGCCTACCGACTGTAAAATAAAAAAAATAAAAACAAATAATTAAATATAACATTCCACTTATTTTCTTGCAACATATTTTATTTTTATAAACTAAATTGGAATCGCCATATTTGCCCGTAGTCATGAATGTTCTCGAAAATGAATGTATTACTAATCCAGATTTTGTATCCGCCTGTCTAAAACTGCATACTATGAGTTCTACAGTCGATATTTTACTATCATTCAATGCGCGACTAGGAGGAGGGATAATATATTTTCCATTCGGAATCTATGGAACACGTTGCATGAAGAACTTCACCGGTGTGATTGTGGTTTGCCCCTGAATGAAGAAAGCGTCCGATAGAGCTCTCTGCACGTGTTTTTTATTTTATTACATTTTCACCCCAAATAAGGTATATTGCCACTTTGTTGTAGGGGGCTACTATCAGGGACATAAGCATCAGGGGTACTGTGAAGGAAGTTGGGCAGCAAGATGTCGGTTCATGTTGCACTTGAACTTCTGCATGTCAGTACAGTCGGGGAAGCAGGGACCCAGAAGGGCATACCAAAGTCTAGCTGTTCTGGGGAAGAAACTACTGGAGTAGAAGGCTCCCTTGCATCTAGGGATCTCTACTGTGAAGGGGTGGGATTTAGCTGTTTGTCGGGTTTGTCTGGGGTATTTACGTCGATGGGGTACAAGTGCTTGCAGTTCGTCAGAGCATTCAGCGTTAAAGTATTTGTAGAACAGGCAGAGGGATGCAACATTTCGTCGTTAGGACAGAGGCTGAAGTTTAGCTGACAGTTCAGGACCTATCAGATTGGCGACTCTCTTTTAAACCTTGTCAAGGAGCGAGAGACTAATGGCAGATGCACGAGCTCAAATATGATAACAATACTCCATACATGAGCGAATTGTGGCCTTATAGAGGTATAGGATACTTTCAGGCGTTAATAGCTTTTAGCACGGTAGAGAGAACCCACCTTCTTCGCGGCGGCCCTGGCAATGTTCTCAATGTAATTGTTCCAACTCATGTTTCCTGTGAATATTAGGCCGAGGAGTTTAAAAGATGTACTTTCAGATAAAGAGTCCTTGGCCATTGCTATTGGCGATAGGGAAGGTTTCTTGTAATTATTGAAGGAAACAAGTTTAGTCTTGGCAGCATTAAAGGTGGCCATCCATTTTTGTCTCCATTCCACTACGGATCAGAGGTCTTCCTCTATTGTTTCTGCCATTTCTTTAGATATGTGTGCATTTGTTTTCCTGTCGTGTCTGTTATAGAGCGTGGTGTCGTCAGCATATATACCCATATCACAGACAATTTTGTCAGGGAAGTCAGTTATGAATATTAGGAAGACCAGAGGTCCAAGGATAGACCCTTGAGGCACTCTCGCATTGTTATCATATTGTTTAGATGTACGACCGTCAAGGACAACTTGAATTTTTCTCTTATCTAAAAAGGATCTAATTATGTTATGTATTCTTCCAGTGATGCCGTATGATCTGCTTTTCTTGAGAAGACCCTCATACCATGCCCTGTCAAAAGCCTTAGATATATCTAGAGCTACCGCTCTACCCTCCCCGCTTTGTCCAGTGACTGTTTTATACGTTCTGCGATTACAGTTAGGATGTCTGCTCTGGAACGAGCTTACTTAAATCCATATTGTTGGTCAGTCAGAAGTTTAGCATCCGTAAGGTGATGGACTATAGCTTGGTTAATTAAGGTCTCAAATATTTTGGCGAAAAATGGGAGAAGGCTAATGGGGCGATAATTTACTGGGTCAGTTCTTTCGCCAGAATTCTTGAAAACTGACACTACAGAAGCAGTTTTCCAGCAGGCAGGAAAGCAAGATTCATTAAGGCATTTGTTGTAAAGTTTGGAGAGAACTGGAGTTACTTCGGCGGTGCAAGTTTTTAATAGCATAGCCGGGATGAGATCAGGTCCACATGCTTTTGCTGTGTCAAGCTTTCTTATGATAACATGCACCTGGGCAGGGGTGATTTTCAGATCGTCTAGTGTGACAAGGAGGGGGTGGTGCGCAGAGTTCAGTTTGGATTTTCGGGAAAACCGTCTGGCAAGCATGTTAGCCTTCTCAGTTGCTGAGAAAACAACCTCATGATTGTTGGATAGTGGGGGAATTGTTCATTGCCCATTATTTACTGCACTGTTGTAGAATTTCTTTCTTACACTTATTTCTGGTTTCTATGTATTTATGTCTGTTTGAACTGGACGGTTAAATTTGCGGTACGCATGCTGCCTTTGCGCTATAGCTGCTGCACAAGGTGAAGTTGAAGTGAACCATTGGGGAGACTGGGGTTTGCTATAGAATTTGCATGTGGGAACCTCTGCTTCATTTGCCGCTTTTAACCATTCAGTGGTCTCATTTTTGCAATGCTCAGCAGGAAGTGAAAAGATATTTTGCCATGGAGCGTCCCTGATGAGGTCCCTGATGGCTTCCCAGTCAGCCTTTTTATAATATCTCGTTGTTTTGACCAGCGGCTCTTCAGTTTTTGCACTAGAGTTTAGGGTGATTTCAACCATTAACACTGCACGATCGGCGTTCCCAAGAGGTATGTGAGCATTCGTTACACAGTCGCCGGGAACTGTGGTCAGAAACAGATCTAGAAGTGATGAATGTTGTTCTTGCTGGTCTGGGAAACGGGTTGGAAACGTAACCATCTGTGATAGGGAATGAGATATAGAGAAGTTAAGTGTTGTGGTACCAGCTGCATCTGTGTAAATAGAAAATCCAAGCTAGTTTCTGTGGTGGACATTGAAGTCACCGAATACATGCACTTGTGCGCTAGTGTCGAGGGAAAATGCTGTATCTATACTGTCAGAGACTTTGTTTATTAGGGTACAGTCCTGAGTCGAGGGGGAGCGGTAGAGAAAATAAAAGTAGCTAATTCTAAAGCACATAAAGTATTGATCGCCCTATTCTAGTTTAGTTTCTCTAGTCAAGGGGAGGGTGTTTCGAATGTAGACTCCAAGCCCATGCATATGTCTATCAGAGTCCTTACGGAAGTGTGGGAGGTATCCGGGCATGTTAAAGTAGTTAGAGGAGATGGAGGAGTTTAGCTTAGGTGTTTGTGAGGAGAAATGCTTCCACATCATTTAAATTAGTTCTAAGCACACGGATGTTCGTAAATGCGAGCCTCAAGAGAGAAGGCAGGTTGTTTTTGTTTGAATTTGGCCTGGTTTTTTGCGTACTTTTTGAATGGATTGTCATTTTTATTTTAAATAGTTTCAGTTTAGGTAATGGGTGCTGAGCAAGTGGTTATGCAGAATACCAGATATGCAACACAGATAGCTCTTATCTATTGCCATCCACGTATAAAGGATAATGAAACATGTTGGCAGCGGTGATATCAAAGTGTTTTCGAGCATGAAGAAGGAAATACGTAATGGAAGACGACATAAGGTTTCATTGTTTTATTTTATTTGTATGCATACAGAGTAAAACATGACTTAACTCGGCATGTAAATATGGACCTCTGGCCTGCATAAGTCCCTCAACACCCTTGTGTATGGAAAATAATTTATCAGCGAATTAACAAATTTCTAAGCTGAAATGGCACAATCATGCTATTATTACATATCTGGTATAACAATCAGTACAATACAAAACGGCAATTTTGCTTCATATGCTGGGATACTAAGCATTAAAAGTCTATTATGGGATCCGACATTTAATTCCATGAAAATGATACAACCCTCAAGGAATAAATTCTGGCGTCTGATAAATATGCTATAGTAGAAACCATACGAACGTTACGTTTTCCATACAAGAAGAAAAAGAGAATTAGAAACTGTTGAAGCATTTATTATGTCGATTTGTACGTTGGTAAAAACATGTAATTTATATGACATGTGTCTCATTCATATGACGGAATCAGATAATTCTTGAAATACATAATACACAAGCGGAATTACTAAAAATGAGATAGATTTACAAAGATACATAGAAATATGGAAACTGTCAGAAAACGGTACGTTACAGTCCAAAATTCTGAAGTCTGAGGAAATGAACAATTTTCAAGCTAACATACAATCTAATAGACACAAATCACAGGGAGGGTATGGCATGTACGTTGCGACATGAAACCATGTAAAGATCTTGCATTTGGCGAGACATGTTTCAACTGTAATGGGAAGAACCACAGGTTCAGACTATTGACACGTAGACATGGTTAAAACAAAAGAAAAAAAATCAATTCTGTATGACAAGAACTAAGAAAAACTTAAACGATTTGTCTAATCATTTCTTACTTTTGTTTTATACGCAGAAACGGAGGTGATTTGGTTTTGATCATATTTTTGCGGGGTGGATCACAGGAAGATACCTTAGCTTTTGTTAAATTCGAAAGCCTCGTCTCGTATATTAAAAATATTCATTAGTAATCCAGCTCGCGGACCGATCAAAATGCCTTGTCGGGCCAAATAATATCCTAAGCAACCCACCCCTATTTCAAGGTAAGGCAGTATCTGTTCTGTTATCATAATACCGCCCTCCAATGCAGTATATGCTAAATCGGGGTAAGTAGTGTACATTAACAAGGCTTTGTCAGTTAGCAAACTTTACATTTATGCTGCAAGAATACGCGATCAGACAGGACATATTTTTACTAGTAATAATAAAGAAGTTGGTGTGGAACTGGTCTGTGCCGTAGGCAGAAAAAACACAGTGTCTGTACAAAAATATTCAAAATGTTTTTTTAAGCGCAGAATATAAAAATGTTTGAAAGAAACAATAATAAATGCATATTATTTTCATACAAAATATTAAAACTAACGTGACGAAGGGTAGATTTAACATTAGCAATCATACCGGTTGCTTCTGTTGAAAACTAATACTTTTTACACTCATAAGTCAAGTTTTGTTTAAACATAATAACAATGAGTATACCCTATTCCGAGGTGAGATGACGTCACAGCTGATTCACTTTTGAACACAAATCTTTTTTTATCTTTTTGCTGATTTGTTTGTGGCGAATAGAAAAAACAGTATTGAATCATAACGAGAAACACAATTCGTTCACATGTTGATTCTTTTGAAGAAATCAATCAAGGGAAGAAACATCCTTCGAAAATGTGTTTTTAAGTTACAGGATTATCGATTTTTAGAAGACCTTGAATTTTACAGTGTTGTCATTTTTTAACGATGAATCATCACATCAAAATATTCTCTTATACATTAAAAATGAGACGAGAATTATAAACCGAATCGAACATTTTTGACAGAACTATTCAGCCGAAAATGTGCACATGTCGCTATATTCATATTTGTATGCGTGTCCGTTATCTCTTATGCCTAAATTATTATTTAATGTTTAAAAACCTATTTTATTTAATGTTTAAAAACCTATTTTATTTAATGTTTAAAAACGTATTTGATATTCGTTTTTTAAATTATGAACCCCATCTCATTAAAGTCTGTTACAAATACACTGTCATATTGAACGATTGACAAATACATCAAAAGTTAACTAATTTTCAATAAATGTTATAAAGATGTTATAAAGGATACAGAAATCCTAATCGCTGCGAAATGGCGCTCAACATTTGTTTCCTGTTATAGCAGCACTAACTATTGAGATTTGGGGGAATATTCCACAGTTCTCATTGGAATGGCAGGTTTAAAAGTACATATAATTAGACCACATTAGAATAACTTAATGTCCGAAACATTTGAACAATTATGTATTTGCTAGCGAACATTGAACTCAAGATACATAGCTTTGCTTTTAAATAATGCCTCAAATAAGAGACTAAAAATTATACTCTTTTAAGAAAAACCTGCAACGACAAGAATCTTCATTCATTATAACAAATGTTTTACAATAAGTTTTAATATCATTCTAAAATAGTGACGTTCAAATAGAAAGTTGTGCTCATATGCAGCCAGATAAAAACCTTTAAATACTCAAAGATATAAGCAATCCCGGATATATTTATATTTTTAAAAAATCGTAGATATCTAATACTTTCACCAATTCTTATTCACTTTGTCCAAAATGTCATTGAACTAAACATTACCAGCCATTACGTTCAATAGTTGTGTTCATAAATCGATATTGGTTAATAGTTTAGGATATCTTATACAACATTATTATTTAGATCATATACTACAAATGAATTCATACTTAAATCGATCAAATCTAAATGCACTAGAAAAATATCAAAATTCTATTTTCTTTTTAAATATTTTTGTTCAATAAACAGTTGTTTCATATCTGTTTATTGAAGCCAGATATTGGTAATACGAAATTGATGTATATCAAATAATTTATTTATATGAAAATAATGTATTTATATAAAAATAATGTATTCATATGAAAATAATGTATTTATATAAAAATATTGTATATATGTCAAAATAATGTATTTATCTAAATATAATGTATTTATATCAAAATAATGTATTTATGTCAATACAATACATTTTTATCGAAAAATGTATATATTTTAAAATAATGTATTCATGTCAAATCAATGTATTTATGTCAAAATAATATATTTATATGAAAATAACGTATTTATGTAAAAATAATGTATTAATATCAAAATAATGCATTTATTTAATATCATGTATTTATATCAAAACAATGTATTTATATCAATATAATGTATGTATATCAAAATAATGTATTTATGTCAAAATAATGTATTTTTTCAAAATAACGTATCCATCTAAAAATAATGTATTTATGTCAAAATAATGTATTTATGTCAAAATAATGTTTTTATGTCAATATAATGTATTTATATGAATATAATGTATTTATATCAAAATAATGTATTTATGTCAAAATAATGTATATAAAAATATTATTTTGACATAAATACATTATTTTGATAAAAATAAAGTATTTTATCAAAATAATGTATTTTTATAAAATGATTGTATTTATATCAATATAATGTATTTATATGAAAAGATGTATTTAGATCAAAATAATTAATTTATGTAAAAAATAATGTACTTATGCAAAAATAACGTATTTATATCCAAATAATGTCATCATATCAAAATAATTTATTCAATTCCAAGGATGTATTTATGTAAGAATTATATATTTATATCAAAATAATGCAGTTATGTACAAAATAATGTATTTATATGAAAGCAATGTATTTATATCAAAACTATGTATTCATATAAAAATCATGTATTTTTATCAAAACATTTATGTTTACCAAAAAAATGTATTTCTGTCAAAATAATGTAATGATGTCAAAATAATGTATTGATGTCAAAATAATGTACTGATGTAAAAATAATGTATTACTATCAAAATAATGTATTTATATTAAAATAATGTATTCATATCGAAATAATGTATTTATATCAAAATAATGTATTTATATCAAAATAATGTATTTATGTTAAAATAATGCATTTATACTAAAATAATCTATTTATGTAATAATAATGTATTTGTTCCAAAGTAATGTATTTATATCAAAATACTGTTTTCTTTCAACATAATGTATTTATGTCAATATAATGTATTTATATTAAAATAATGTTTTATGTCAAAATCATGTATTTATATCGAAATAGTGTATTTATTTAAAAAATAATTTATTTATATAAATATATATATATATGTTAAAAGAAAGTATTTATATAAATTTCATGTATTTTTATCAAAATAATATATTTATATCCGAATAATGTATTCATGTCAAAATAATGTATTTTTCAAATCATGTATATTTTCAAAATAATTTATTTGTATCAAAAAATCTATTTATAGCAAAATATTATATTTATATCAAAATAATATATTTACATTAAAATAATATTTTGTATCAAAGTAATATATTTGTATCAAAATAATGTATTTTAATCAGATTCATATATTTTTATCAAAATAAGTTATTTATATCAAAATAATGTATTATTTCAAAACAATGTATTTATATCAAAGTAATGTATTCATATCAAAATCATGTATCTATAACAAAATTATGTCTTTATGTCAAAATAATGTATTCATATCAAATTAATGTATTATGTCAAAATAAAGTATTATGTAAAAATCGTGTATTTTATCAAAATAATATATTTATATAAAATAATGTCGTTATATCAAAATAATATATTTATATCAAAATAATGTATTTATGTCAAAATAATATATTTATGTTAAAATAATGTATTTATGTCAAAATACTGTATTTATGATAAAATAATGTTTTTATATCAAAGTAGTGTATCTCAAAGTAATGTGTTTATGTAAAAATAATGTATTTATGTCAAAATAATGTATTATTTCAAAATCGTGTATTATTATCAAAATGATGTATTTATGTAAAAATAAGGTATTTATGTCAAAATGATGTATTAATCTCATAAATTGTTTTCAGGTAAGTAATATAAAATATATTAATTTTTATATTTGACTAATGCAGTTATCGATTAGCCCATTAAATCCATATTCAATAATATTATGGGTGGATTAACAAGTAGCTTGAAAAATCACATAATTAGTATTTCTCATAATCTGTTTTTAAATATTATTTTTTTAAATATTTCGTGAAGCAAAAAAAATTGCATCATAATGTAATATATTGTTTCATAACATGAAACCTATACGATTTTCTAAATTTTACGAAATGTCAAATAATAAATATTTGTTAGGGATTTTTTCGTATAAAATGCAGACTAAAATAACAAAAGCCAATTATTAAAAAAAGGTCATCTTTTTTCGCATTTTGACTTCTATTTGAATCGTTTATATCATTTGATGATATTTACAACGGTGACCTGGCTCACTCTGATAAAAACGGTTACTTAATTATGAAGCCATTACACTTGGTTCGGTATTATCGAGGAATGCTGATAAGGTTGTCCGGAGATTCTTTCCCAAATGGAGTCCACCTTTTAATTTGATAGCTTTTCAAAAAGCTATTAAAAAAATGAAAATTATTGAATATTTGAATAAACTGAACACCCAAGAAATTTAATTTTACTCCAAGATAATTCAATAGAAAATTTTAATTAATTTCTTTTCAATGTTAAAATGATTTCATTTTAGGAAAAACAGAATTTAAATATATAATAGATTTTGTTTCATGAAAAATATGGATTATATTCGGACGATTGGTTACTTGTGCATTCTATATATATGGCAATCAATATATATATAAATTACTTTAAAAGTATATCAAAATTAAAGTGACATTTTTAAAATGAAAATCCTAAAGTATAGAATGGGAAAAGAATTTATAGGCTGTTTTTGTTTTTGGTAGTTCATACAACTAAAACGGATTTGAATCCATCGATAGTGACGACTAACGTAAGATATATATTAGCTGCTAATCATAAGTATTTAATTCGCATCAGAAAAGCAACTTAAATGTTTTAGATTTGTAAGTGTTAAATTTTATTCTATTTATTGCTGCTTATTATAATAATTAATATTTTCTTAATATTGTGGTTAATGTTAATAATTTATACAACATGCGGCAGAATATTTTTATTACAAATTGTTTTGTTTTATAAATTAGCACGTGTTAATATTTTATATTACATTTTTCAAACCTTCAAAAATAGTGTACATATTAAAACATCGATGTATATCTGGTCAATTATCTTTACAGTTTGATTAAATGGAACATTTCGATCAAGCAAAATTGTTTCATTATCAAAAGTTATTTTGAACTAAAAATTACCTATTATTTATATATCTTATTCTGTTTTATAATTTATTATATTTATTCATTTTTAATTTCTTCATGAATGTTTTACTTTAGATTTTACATAAAATAAGAAAATACGTGTGTTTTTTTCCATTCATCTAGTAGTTATAGTTACTGATTGTCGAGATCTATTTGCCAGATGATTGTGTGTGGATGTAATTTTTCTACGTAATTACATTGATGCAATCTAGCAAGCTCATTTGTTTAGAGCTTACATTAACAAACTTGTTATGCAAGGTTTTAATCTAATTATGGTGGCGTGGCTCCCGATGCTATGCCATACCTAAAAAGGCAATCCTTAATTTTGTTCAACACTTTCAATGTATGGGGTTGTTCTCTCCACATACAAATGGGCACTTCTTCTGTACTTACCAGACTCAACATCCCACTACTTTAGAATTTCAATGATAACCGTTGTTCCAATGTTATTATGCCGTAATAAGTTTAAATATATTTAGTTTTTGAGAAGTTTAATTATTTCCTTTTGTGAGAGTTAAAAAATATTTCCACATTGTTTGATCACTCGGCAGCAAACAAGTCAAATTACTGATCAAATCAGAACTGATTTAATTATGAGATAATGAGTTTAAAGGCCAAGGTTAATGTCTCAATTGTGGCGAGAAGTTCACCATAACGGCGCTTTATTTACATTTCCATTGATATTTACCTTGACATTTGACTTTAAATCGTTCGGTCATGGTCGAATTTTGACGAAATCTTAACACATTATTTTTCAAAATTTTTACGCATGAATAGGATGCTCTTTGATAGTAGTACGCAGTGCAAAACGTTTTCAGATCAATATGTTTTGTGTTATTAAAGATTCTGTATATATATATATATATATATATATATATATATATATATATATATATATACTTTGCGAATATCTCATACGATATGGAGAAGTGAAACTCAAATAAAAACTGTGCCCCATCATGACGTTTTCAAACGAAGGTATGCAGTCTCATGACTTATTGTGCTCTTGTTAACGAAGGTAACCTGTACGCCCCACATATTCATTCCTAATGTCTCATCGAGTTTTTCCACATGTTTCCTATTAACTATAACAGCGAAGGAAAGCTCATCTGTGAGTTTTATTTTCGAAAATATATTCCCGAATTGAAATTCTAACTCAAACGAACGCATTGATCTCTTGTTGAATTAAATAAAAATAGGTTCGACTACGATGAACGACGATTTCCATAGATTTATTTCGTGATCACTTCAAATAGATTTGATCTTTTGTGCAACTTCAATGCAGAGTAATGTTTTAAATTTCCGACTTCCAATTAATTAAAAAGTAATATTTTTATCGCCAACGCTTTCAAATATATTTGATTCCAATTAAAGCAGGAAAGCTGCAACAAATTTGAAAATAATTGCAAGACGCGTAATGAAGTATTTTGTGCAGGGAGGAGAGATAGATTGCGGCATTGTAAAGTCATTGTTTCTTTATAAGCGAAGTTTTAATTTGAAGTGAAGATGTTTTATCGCGAAAACGGAAAATGTTCATGACAAAATAATGACTTGGATCTGATGATGTTAGTGGATCGAAAATGTCATCTACATAATTTGATACGTACGCTCAAATATATATATATATATGGGGGGTGTTTGTGTGTGTGTTTGTGTGTGTGTGTTTGTGTGTGGGTGTGTACGTGTTTGTGAGTGAAGGGGGTAATAACTTTAGATACGAATGCACTAAGATTCATTTGTTTAAATATGATGGCAAACTGTATCTTATTTACGCTCGAAGTTTTGATGATTTTTAAAATACATTTTCCAAAACCAAATGACATCAAGAAATTAAAAAGCGCAAAAAATACAAAAGCAAAAACCTAAAACAATACAAGAACAAAATCAAGAACATTTGTAATTGTGTGTGTGTGTATCCTAGGCTAACTATTCAA
This sequence comes from Euprymna scolopes, assembly GCF_053919585.1. Taxonomy (NCBI): domain Eukaryota; kingdom Metazoa; phylum Mollusca; class Cephalopoda; order Sepiida; family Sepiolidae; genus Euprymna; species Euprymna scolopes. The sequence goes on from NC_136518.1 coordinate 25,794,664, forward strand.
TCTTAGCGTTCTCCTCCTGCCTCTAACTCTTGCTAGCCCACCTTCATTAGCCGCTCATCCATGTCCATGTATATAGAATTAATGCATAAAAACGCATAAAAATGCAAGTGATTATATAGAATTAATGTATAAACGCGCAAAAATTGAATGCAACTCGCGCGACAACAAACATAGCGACCTATGAAAGCAATACTCAATTTCGCGCGAGCAAAACAAAAAAAACATGCGCACCATTACAAACATGGCGACTAGTAAAAACAGTACCGAATACATTGGATAATAAAGGTATTAACATCATTGTTTTAAACGAAAAATACTTTACGTAAGAGAGTTAATATTTTGAAAAAGATTGAAAGGGACGAACAGAAAAAATACATGTGAGAGTGTCCATCCTATTTTTTGTGTGTGTTAACAGCCTTAAAAATATCAGGAAATAATTGACTGAGTAATATATATATATATATATATATATATATATATATATATATATATACAAATGCACACACACACATAAAGATATATATATATATATATATAACTACTTAATTTACTCACATAAAATTAATATACGAAAGTATAGATTTATGCGTAAGTTAGTAAGTTATAAAATGTATATGGCGATTAAGCTACACTGAATGTTCTGCGTTTCACAAAGTACATTCAACAATAAAAAAAAGTCCGTATGAAAACAACACTAGCAAATAAATACTGGGAACTCAAGGAAAGCGGACACTCGCCTCTAGTCGAATGGAAAATAATAAGACAATCTACCACGTATATGGACCTAGACGACCCATGAAGATTATGCCTTCATGAAAAATTTGCTATCCTGTACTTTAAAGAACCTCAACATCTGTTAAACTGTAGAAGAGAAATAGAAAACAACTGTGTTCACAAGATAAAAGTACATTCTTTTTTACAGCTTCTTCTCTTCAACTGCCTCAGATTTGACCATAGAATATAGAATATAGAAGGTTTTCAGGCAGTAAACAAAAATGCATTACCTTGTATGTTTTTTTAATGCGATCTGCTTAATTTCATAAGGCTGCTCCTTAATCCTTTGGATCATATAAAAAATATGCAATTGCTGATTGTGGTATTTATTTTTATTTGATTTCAAACCAACAAATGGCATACACATTTATAATAAAATGCATTTATCTATGGAATTTTGTTGTGAGCCTTTGTGGGTATGCATAAACACAAAAAGTTAGCCATCTTGCCTGGTTTAAAGGACCAATCTTCCACGAAGCATATCTAGAGTCAACCTTACCTTACAGTAATTTTTGGTCACAACTGAAGTCATTTATTTCATTAATTGTCAAAATTAAATCCAGAGGACTAGTGGAAAATGATATTTGGGGTAAATCATGACACTCATTTGAGCATAATTTCCCCAGGGGCCCGCTGAATATTGTAGGGCCTTTTATGCAACCATCCATGTTGGGGCAGGTTGTAAAATAATACCAAATGAATAAATAAATAAGTCGACGTTATAACTGATATATTTGGGTGATGTCAATTAAAAAATACATAATTTAAAAAAATAATAAATAAAATTATAACCAAACATTTTAATGGCAGAAACAAATATAAAATAACTGACTTGTTTGGATTTTTGCGACCAAGATTAATTGTTATGTACTGTGCGTGTTTTTCTTTTCTTTTTTCTTTATATCTGCGTTTATAATACAATTCCATATTTATTTAAAGTTCGGTGTATGTAGGTGGTCAGTGGAGGAGAAATCCTTCAAGACCGAGGCATTTTTGTTTGCATAATAAAATCACAAGTATAAGCAACAAGTATAAACAATCGAGATTAAAAAATAGCCTTTATTCATATATCTTTTTTAACTTTTATTTTTATAATATGAAGGGTAGTATCACAAAATACAAATCTTTATAATTCTCATAAAAAAACTTGCTATTTACTTACTTCTCAACAAAGGCAAATTAAATACATGTAAGTTTAGCGTCCGAAATTCTCAGTTTCTAATGTTTTGTAATTTATATAGGTCATTCTTTTTATATTTTAAAAAAATTATTTTAATTATAATAATACTTATTATTATTAAAGTTCTGTAAATATATTTAAAAAAAAAACGCTCTCAGAAAGACACCCATTTATTTAAATATACTTTTTTAAATTTACGTTCGTTTTGTTACTTACACTTAAAATTTGTGTATAAATAAAAAAGTTGCTTTTTTAATCCGTAAAACTGTTGTAAATATTTAATATTAAAAACATGTTTTGTAAATATATATTTTTGTCTTTTAAATTTTAAAAAGTTTTGTAAATATATTTTTTAAATATCTGGTCGCGATAATTCGACCATGTCTGCTATTTGACGTGTTTACAAACAACCAACGGCAATGTCAAGGTCGAACAACCGGTGTCACTTGAAATGTTCGCCAGTATTCGTCTTCTGCTACGTGTTATCTAATCTTTACTGGATCCCATTTTGCATACAAGAATAAACAAAAAAAATGTCGATTTAGTGTTTTAACATTTGAACAACGCTCGGCTTAATTCGGTGATCGCCGGTCGAGCACTAATCATAACTGACGGAAAATTCAATATTAAAATATTTGGAGGGATCGCTCAGTTTCTACAGCAATGTAAGACATTGAAGTCTGTGGTGATTTCGCGATGAAACTTGTTATAACTTAGCGTATTAATGTTATTTTTAAATAAATAATAATATTTATGTTTAGAAATAAATTCCAAAATTCATTTCACCTTTAAAAATGTAGAAATCTGGAATAGGAATTTCATGAATCAAATGTACATCAAATTACATTTGAATTATTCCTTTTTTGAGCTAATATCCATTTTCGAAAAATAATTAGCAGGAAAGCAATCACACGTGGTTAATTTAAATTTTAATCACGTGATTACATTTTCAATGATCACGTAAATAAATGTTTCCCATTTGAAAATTGTGAACTAATTAAGTATAAAGTTACTATTAAAAAGGCATGTATTAAAACTCGCATGAGTACAATGAAAATAACATACTAAAATGTCGAAGCAATCGGTCTAGATTACGGTTAGTAACAAATATCAAACTTTTACATTTTTATTATGAATTATTCAGAGCTTATTGTAAATTGCATTGTTTTAATGATTTAACCTATGCATTCATGACCTGGAAGTTTCATCTTTCTGGTTCAGAATATGACTGTATGAGACTCTAGGAAAGCACCCCCTCTTATGAACGGGCATCAGAATTCGAGATGCATAATCGAATTCCTGCAAGAATGCTTTGAAAACAGTACAAAGTATTTAAGGCATAGTATTAACAAACGGTGAAACTAAAAGTAGTTGGAATAGAAAATGCGTTGTCTGTTCAACAGTGATCTATCGTCGCGGATGGAGTAATTATTCCGCAACTTATAGAGGTGTATGTTGCTTTCTTTTCTCAACTGGGGAAAATTAATTGTTTCGCAACTTCACTATCCAGACGTTAATTATCTTTGATTATTCTTCTTTCCCAGTGTCTTTATAAAACGAACAGGAAACGATATAAAACAAAATGGCGTCATCATGAAATGTAATGATGTAGCCAAACGGATTTTTACTTTTATTTTTATTATCTTTTTAATATTACAGTTAGAAATACAGTTTTCCTGTTACTAAATTTTTAAATAAATGAAAACTTTTGAACAGTCTGTATATAAAATATTGATCATACACATACGCTAATGATACAATTCGGTAGGCAATCCTTTCAGAGTGGTTGATATAAAGAGACCGCATACATATTGAAGATATTATCAGCTGTTTAGTCGTTATTAGTAACATGACAATGCCGAGATTTGAAACCGAATCCACTAGTATTGTAGTCCGACATCTTTAAATGTGTTTCCTTTGTTTATATTTTATGCTAGTGATAAGCTTGCATGAAATATTCTATCAAAGAGAAAGAGAGAGAGGAGAGATATAAATAGACAGAGAGCACGTATATAAAATATTGCTTATCTTAGACAGGTGTTTCGTCGTTATTAGATCTCATATTCACATCTCGTACATCAATGCCGTAATTGGGAGTATCATAGTCCACCATATTTATGTATTTTCTTTCTTTTCTTTTCATGTGGATCTCATAAACTGATGAGCCTTTTCCTGCAACACGCATTTGATTGCTATATGAGTGTCGTTAAAACAATCACGTGTTAAATGTTCTACACTTTCCCTGATGGATTGGTAACTATGCATCGCTTCCAAGTAACGATTTCTAGAGTTAAATGCGCCACTGCTGTCCAAATTAACTCCTCAACATTCAACATTGCTGCCAAAAACTCGCTATTCAAAAACTCAATGCTCTGCAGTCAAAAAGTTAACTCCAAAACACGGTGCACTGCTGACAAAACTCCAACATCTAAATTCCAAATTAACTCAGTCTTCGAAATTTTTTTAGGCTATTGATTTCAATCAGGGAACATTTCAATTTATTATTAGCCGACAATATCGGAACCATATAAAGAAAATAGGCGGTCATTTTATTTTATTTTTTCTTCAACGTTGCACGGGACACTACAGGTAGCACAAATCATGTTTTTCCTATTTATTTATTTCAGACAATCAGATACATATCTGTATGTTCAGCAACCGCCCTCTTTTTCGTCTCCGACATTTAGTAATAAAATGAGGAGCAAATTAATTATTTTACAACATCTGTTTTTGTTGTCTCTTGATCTTGCTATAATCTAGGACAAGAAAGCATCTAGTCGGGTGGAGTATTCAGCTTAGTACTCCTATGTGAGGTCACATAACTTAGTCAAAACGCACCATTCATCGCATAAGATGGCATGTAGTTATACGTATGGGACAGAATTAGTGTCTCGAGGACTATTATTTTTATATATTTGTGCAGGGTTTACTTGTAGGACAAAGAATACTTATGTATAGTTTTTTCTGAAAAACACCAATGCAAAGAGGCCGAACCTACCTGGGATTGGTTGTATTAATAGATGACATTCAAACTGTCTTCTATATGTCTGTGTATGTGTGTGGGTGTTATGTAAGGATATTATTCAGTAGATAATAATAAATGGAAGAGTATAACAACGGCAGCATACAGAATGAGTTTCTCAAATTTAAACCATATTTTTTCCAAGTAATATTTCGTTTTTTTTTTGTGAAACGTTATCTAAGTAGATACAATTTACACGTTCAAATATTTTATTATTATTATAGTAAATGCTATTTATACAAACTCGCATTTGCTTTTCACACTTTTTTACATTTAGTGTGTCTTATTGAAAAGTATTTCGCAGGTAATATGTGAACGTCGTGCACGAAAATACATGCATGTGTACATAGTATTTATAGTTACATATGAATATTTTTATATAATGAACACGTTATACTTTCGGAAGTTTTTATGATTTCTTTTATACCTACTTCTCATGTTTTAAACATCGGTGCAATTAAAACAAAAAGATAATGATGGGATAAAATCGTGTTTCAAATAAGATAAGACGAAGAGGCGCTCAAATATGTTCGAGTTTTTAAATAAAAGTTTAAATATTTGAACGTAAAATCACCAGAATAAAATGGAATTTGTTATCGTCAGAAAATTAGATATTTACTATATAAATGAGATTATATATATATATATATATATATATATATATGAGATTATATATATATATATATATATATATATATATATATATATATATGAGATTATTTACAATATATATAGCAAGCAAATATGATGCGGAACCTTCGAGTATTTTTGTTTTGCGGCTTATACAAATGATGCGATTACAAATAAAGTTAAGACAGATATCGATCCGTATTAAGGCAATGGGCCAAACATTTCTGTGATGCCTTTGTAAACTGTTCGATTCGTCCAGAAATTTAATTGGATTGGTTGTTGCTATCAATTATTAGGAATCGAACAAAAGAAAATCAATTTATATTTTAAATGATCAGATTAGCATCATACGTTTTATGGTGATTAGTAAGACTGAAAAACAACGTCTAGAAATTTATTTCAATAATATTGTTCATAAAAAAACTGTTATCTGATAACTTTCCGTAAACATAGAGCGGAAGAAAACACATTTACCTTACTGATTCTATAGAAAACAAAACCTATATTTAATATGTGAATATTTTACGTATCTTCCTTTCAAACCAATTAAGCATGTCTATTTACGCACAAATCTGATCGGTTACATTAATAATCCTGTCCAAATATATACAATGAAAAACTGTACAAGGTCTGATGCTTTTACAACATCCAAGGCGCATATCGCAGGATCAAATGAGTTGGCCATTTTTGTTTTAACCCATCTGCTGTTATTATTGATTCTTATCTTCTACATTTTTTACTGATGTGGATTTCATCTTTGGATATGTTGATATTTATCCCGGCAAACTCCAAGGCAGTATTAAAAAGTTTTTTTTCCAGATATCGATGAATAGAAGACCCTCATGTCCAACTGCAGGAACGTGTATGTTTTTCTTGTTTCTGATTTGATACTTTTAAACAAAGCGATTAATTCGGAAGTATTCTTCTTTCTTTTTTGCTTGTTGATTCTAGAAAATATGTTACAACTAATTCTACCTATTTCGAGTTTGTATACACATGTTTGTTGTTTTATAGATTAAAAAAATTCGGCGTTATATAAAGTTTAGTATACTTAATTTCTAATTCAAACATAGTCTACGCGGATCGTCTCAGTTTCTACATGTGTTGGTTTGCCATACTAGTTCCCACTCTACAATCAAAGATTGTCCACTTTCTATGAGATTTTAGGTATCGAGCACTGTCGAAATATTGAAAATAGATACATAAAATAATATATGTATTGATATCATGAAAATTATTACAAAAATAATATACATATGTGCATATGTATATCTATGTATTAATACCAATGAAACATATCGCTAAAAAAGAGAAAAAAAAACATATTACAACATAAGTTTATATGCAGTAAATTAATAGGAATTTTAGGAAAACTCAACTTGACGTAAGGATTAACGCACTAGTTGTCATAGTCGGACATACTGATGAGTCGTAGTGACGGCGTAACACGTGTTAGTGGATAACTATTTCATTCATAAATAAATTAAAAAAACATATACATTCGTATAGTGCAATTTTCCTGTGTGCAGTTTCTATTTGCCCGTTTTATAAATAGAGTGTACAGTTGTTTCCGATATTTATCTTTGCTTGGTTTTGTTTGACTTTTAACTGCTTTTTGATCGTCTAAGTATTTTCTATAGATGCACCCACAGAAGAAAGTTATTTTTTAATTCTAAAAATGTATGTTTTAGTGTTCAGATCATTTACCTGAATGTTTTCTTTAGCTTGTCAATATAATTTCACTATCATTTAGACTAATTTAACATTTATATCCTATCTAGTTGTATTACTGAGTATTGAGTGTTTTTATCAATATCAAACTTTCAATCTTTTAGTAAAACACAAACCAATTTGTTTTAATTATTTTTTAACTATTTTTACATATACAAACATCCTTTTCTATGATTAAATATATTTTCACATATACAAATATCCTTTTCTATGATTAAATATATTTTTACATATACAAACATCCTTTCTATGATTAAATATATTTTTACGTATACAAACATCCTTTTCTATGATTAAATATATTTTCACATATACAAATATCCTTTTCTATGATTAAATATACTTTTACATATACAAATATCCTTTTCTATGATTAAATATATTTTTACATATACAAACATCCTTTTCTATGATTAAATATATTTTTACATATACAAATAACCTTTTTATATGATTAAATATATTTTTAACTATACAAACATCATTTTCTATGATTAAATATATTTTACATATACAAATATCCTTTTTGTATGATTAAATATATTTTTACATATACAAATATCCTTTTCTATATTAAATATATTTTTACATATACAAATATCCTTTTCTATGATTAAATATATTTTTACATATACAAATATCCTTTTCTATGATTAAATATATTTTTACATATACAAATATTCTTTTATATGATTAAATATATTTTCACATATACAGATATCCTTTTCTATGATTAAATATATTTTTACATATACAAATATCCTTTTATATGATTAAATATATTTTTACATAACAAATATCCTTTTATATGATTAAATATATTTTTACATATACAAATATCCTTTTCTATGATTAAATATATTTTTACATATACAAACATCATTTTCTATGATTAAATATATTTTTACGTATACAAAAATCATTTTCTATGATTAAATATATATTCACATATACACACATCCTTTTCTATGAGTAAACATATTTTTACATATACAAATATCCTTTTCTATGATTAAATATATTTTAACATATACAAACATCCGTTTCTATGATTAAATATATTTTACATATACAAATATCCTTTTCTATGATTAAATATATTTTCACATATACAAATATCCTTTTCTATGATTAAATATATTTTTACATATACAAATATCCTTTTCTATGATTAAATATATTTTCACATATACAAACATCCTTTTCTATGATTAAATATATTTTACATATACAAACATCATTTTCTATGATTAAATGCATTAAAAAATTCGCACAAACCTGATTATATGCAACCTGTATTCCCCGTTAGCAAAAATGAAAAGAAAAGCATTGCTGTATGTGTTTGTGATTTTGTGATCTTATATGCAAACAAAATGCTGCCGATTTTTAATAAAAAATTGTTTTTTCACACACTCTATTAGTTTGAAATTGTATGTTAGTAGCAAGGATTTACAGAAAAATATCAAGTGTGGGAGTTGCGAGTTTTGACAGAAGAGTAACGAGTTCGAGAGCAGTGTGTCAAAATTAGTACATTGTTACTTGGAAAGTGTACAATAGTTATCTATTGATCACAAACCATTTCGGTAAAACAGAAAAATGGGCGAGCGAGTGAGAGTAAGTGCCTATACTTCGAGGTTGTTTACTTGAGAAAATTAAGCTGGTTGCAAATGACAAAAAATTGGTGAGGTAGCACCATTGATTCAGATTTATCTCGACATTAGCGATATATTTAGATATATTTGAGAGAATTATAAAAACCTACGCCGAGATCATTCGAAAGGATTGAAGACGGCATTCTTGAAAGGTGTTCATGAGGCCTATAATGAGCCCAGAAGCCTTACCTGGAGAAGCAGTGGACGTTTATACAGCAGATATAAGGCGACTAGAGGGATTGGCTGGCTATGCTAAGCGAAGCGTTGATACGACTGTTTTTCGTGAATGGTTTTCCTGGCCGCATCTCTACAACGATTAACTAATATTAAAATTATGGAGGTAGAATAAATTTGCAGGATGCCAGAGTGCTGGCGAAACATTCCAGTGAACTAGGAGCAGTTGCATCTTTTACCACAAACAAGCCAAGTAAAGGGGGACAGACAGTTAGGGAAGAGACGAAGATTTACTGGAAAATGTTTCAGATGGCAGGGGTCTCACATGATGAGAGATTGTCGAGAATCAAGACCAGATTATCTATTCCAGGTATGACAAAATTGAGCACAAGGAAAGGTGGTGCTATTGTACCAGTAGCTACCGCTTTACCTCTGAAAAGGGGTATGGATGTTTGTTGCCACAGATAATGGTTACTGTAAACGGAAAGAAATTTAGAGCCCTTATTGAAACCGCCTGTACAACTACACTTGCCTCTACATATGTTTCTGACTCTGGGTCTGACGTAAGTCCATGAAAGGGATTGCTTTTTAAAGTCTTACCTCGTCAATATCTGTAACAGAAAAGTGAAACTTTCAAGTCATGAATGTATCAGTTTAATAATTATAACAATGCAAATTGCAGTCTCCTCTGATTCATTATTGTGAAATAAAAATAGGTTTTCCTTTTTGAACGTCATATATATATATATACATATACACTAGCAAAAGTACCCGTCCTTGACTGGGTTCAAAAACAGCCTACAGAAAATGGGCTCAGATTTATGAAAGTATAATAGGTTATGAAAAGGAAGGGTTGTAAAGAGATAGCTCGGAATTTGGGGGTATCAAAACCAAAGCAAAATATGATGAAAGTAAAAATAAAATAGATAAATCCCATAATTTATTATACCATACCTGTTTACACTGAAACACTTATCACAATATTCTGTGGATCTATATTAAAAAATACTTGTTAAACTTTGTGACATATTTCCATTCTATGGAGGTCAGGTGCGAACGAACACCCCATAATTTTATTATACCATATTTCTTCAAACTGAAACATAATTACCAAAGTAAACTTATGCAGATAGATATGAAAAGTCTTTATTAAAGTGTGTGCCTATTTCCATTCTATGGAGGCCAGGCGCGAACGTAGACACCACAATTTCATTATATCATCCATATTTAAGTTAAAATATACTTATCAAAATATCATTATGTGCATCTATATCAAAAACATTTGTAAACGTTTTTTTTTAATTTTTTTATTTCCATACTTTGTGGACGAGGCGCGAACGCAGACCCCCACATTTTTTATGAACCACCCTTCTGCGAGATCAAACATACCCATTCCTGTGTCCTGATACATCTTCTATCATTACATGTAATCAGTTTTTTTTTTAAATAGTCAACCATATAGGAGCCTATTCGTGACACACACACACACATTCAGCTTCATATTATATATATATATATATATATATATATATATATATATATATATATATATATATATATATATATATATATATATATATATATTCTGTGTAAGGCAACCTTTTGGGACTAACCTCAATTTATGTGCTATTTGATATTCAACTGTTTATACAATTCGATCAAGATAGAGGACAAAATATTTTTATTTTAGTTACTTAATTTTTAATGTGGAGGTTTTATATTCAAACCATGATAAACATAATCATTTATATTGAAGAAGTTTTAGGACGAAATAATTTTAACAGTTTTTTCAAATATCCGAATTCAAAACGAGGCTGAAATCTTTTGTACTGCTTCACACGCAGAATGCACTCATTTTAGAGGGGGGGACACAAAGTGAAACCATACAAGCAAAATGATGATAAATAAAAAAAAAGCAAAAGGGATATAAAAGAAATGGTAGAGGAAAATGAAATCTGGCTTTGAATTATTTTGTTTACAAGCTGGAAATCAGTTTTGGGGCAAATATTACTACAAAAAAGAGGCCTTACATTTTGGAGTATCCTATATAGATAGCACTTATATGTTATATGTTGGTTTAAGTGAGATTAAGTAAAATTAAGTTTTTTAATGTTATTGTCCTTTCATGATTATTCTTTGTTAAATGGGGCATTTGTTTTAATATTCTGTTATTTTAATTTTGTGTTCATTTTTCTTTATGCTTGTTTATCCGTATACTTTTGTTAGGTTTCTGATAAAATATCTGTTATTATTTACTTTCGTAATTTGGTCTCAGGATAAAATGGCCTAGATTCTTGCAATTTGTATTTGTATTTTTTCTCTTATTTTTGCTTGTGGAGAAATATCATTTTTTGATGTGTTTTAATATAATAGTCGAGAATTTTGAATTTTCTCATTTTTTCTGTATTTTGTGAAAATAAAATAGCATAAATAAATGTGAAAATATATAAACTAAACATCTAAAACATAATAAAGTTGCTTATTAAGATAAAATAATTTATGACTCATTTTCTCGAAAAAGGTCTTAAAAAGTGTTGACTTTTTTACATTGAAGTTTAGCATAATAATAGGAAAAATAATGCTAATAATACCAGTTTGCTCACAAAATGGAAAACATCATTTAAAATAGTTTTCAATGACTGTCCCACGCCTACTTTTGAATACGGTGGCATCTTTGAAATCTGTACACACAATCATTTAATAAAATTTACAGTCATTCTCAGCATTTCCACATGTTTCCTGCGACTTTTGTTCATCAAGTAAATTAGTGTTCATTTTACGTGTTGGGGTGTGTCTCAAAAAATCAAGAATAAACTATATAATTAGACTAATGTTTTCATTTAATGTCGAATATGGTCAAAATAAGCAAAGAGCTAATGTTATAGAAGTTTAAAATTGAAGTTGTTCACACTTACATTATTAGTTTGTCGAGGTTCCTGCAATTTTCAGGATATTTCTAATTGAGGTTCCTGAGGACCTTTGTTTGTCAAATGTTCGAAACTTTGCCAGTATTATATTGCTTAGGGTATTATCCCTCACAGGATTTTATATATATATCTCATAGCTAAACATATTATTTTATATATATATATATATATATATATATATATATATATATCTCATAGCTAAACGTATTATTTTATGTATATCTCATAGCTAGAAATATTATTTTATATATATCTCTCATAGCTAAACATATTATTTTATATATATATATATATATCTCATAGCTAAACGTATTATTTTATGTATATCTCATAGCTAGACATAGTATTTTATATATATCTCTCATAGCTAAACATATTATTTTATATATATCTCAGCTAAACATATTATTTTATATATATATATATATATCTCATAGCTAAACATATTATATATATATATATCTCATAGCTAAACATATCATTTTATGTATATCTCATAGCTAAACATATTATTTTATATATATATCTCATAGCTAAACATATTATTTTATATATATATATATATCATAGCTAAACATATTATTTTATATATATATCTCATAGCTAAACATATTATTTTATATATATATCTCATAGCTAAACATATTAGAGGCAAACGCTGTCAAATATCAAATTAAATAATCTCATCCTGATACATTTTCGTATCGACAAAAAATTGTCAAAAGATTATAATACGGAATGATGTTTTGCCTTTATTTCACCACGCTTTTACTTAATCCTGTTGTACAAATGACTTCATGAATTGCGAATATGCTTATTGTACTAAATATGGCGCGCATAGTAAAAGTATTGGGATTTTCAAAGTATTTTCACTTATTGACATGTCAAAGTATGTGATAATTTCTGTATTAATTATTCAAAATTCAACCTGTACGACCTTACTAGGGTTTTTTTGGATGATGTTTGTGATAAGCAATTTTCGTTACGCTTCACAAATTCAGAAAGTTTAAAACTATTTTATGGGAGTACTTTGAAGCTGACGAGGGTGAGAACACGTTCAACAATATTTGTTTAACTTATTACGAGTGCATCTCCATTTGCAGCTCAAATTCGATGTGCTTATCAGTGTTGCGAAAATCTACAGAAAAATGTTCTTGTTTCATTGCTGAAAAGTTTAAACCAGTTGGAAAGATTTTTGCAAACGAACGTTCAGTACTGCAATTTCTGGGAATATTATCATTGCATAGCATCAACGGTTCTTTGCATATACTGAAATTAATGTGCACTTTCTGTACTCCCTCCGTCGTTTGCTTCAAATGAATGACGATTTATACGAATACAGGAGTGAACGTGTGGATTATTCTGCGGTTGAAAATCTTCTAAGGAAGACTTTAATATTTTGATTCTGGAATGTATATAACAGAAGATTTGTGTTTGTCTATGTAATTTCGACTAAGTACATGAAGATCTCATATCCAACGTCGCACTAGCAAGTTAAATTAATTCCTGTTAAATTAAGTAGACAGTGTTTACGTCGAAAACACGGTACTTGTGTTCTAATACGGATTGAATAATCGCAGCCTTGGCCAAGGGCGTTTCGTTGACCATATCCCGCAGACGAGTAATAAGTATTGATACTGAAAAGTGCATTCGTTGTTAAATAAGATGAAGCAGATCCTGATTTAAGAAATTATTAATAGAGAAAATGAAAAATGTTATGAATTTGAAACAATAATTGTTGTTTCGTTCATGTTTTTGTTTTGTCTCATGCCCCAATTGATGATTTTATTTGTTGCCTTGATGGTTTCAGGCGTGTAAACCCTTAGGATGTCTCCGTGGTTTTTTATACTGGAACAGAGACAAACTAAAAAAAAACATAAATTTTAATTTCGATTTTTGTAAGGAAATGTTTGCAGTATCAAAATTCAAGGTTAGATAACCAACCCAAACTGTCACAACCAGCATGGTTGTATTCATTCAAAATAGCAAAAGTATTCATCTTTCAGGACGTTACGCTGCATTTTAAATTAAAATGTAATTGTTCATTCCACTTTGGTCCAGGATCTTGTATAATAAAATGTAAATGAAATGACGAAAAGTCTTCTCAATTATTAAATCATTTCTTTTTGATAGGTTTATAAGAGTAGTGGTTGATGGGCAGAAATCAGAAGCTCACAGTATTAATGCTGGAGCCCTTCAGGGCTCCATGCTGGGCACATTTTATTCCTGATCTACATCAATGACCTTCCAAATCACATCGTAAGATCAGTCGTAGACATTTATGCTGACACACTAGCATCTATGTCAACACTTTAACGGGCATAAATGACCGATTTATTTTTGATTCTCTCTCCTCAGACCTTGAGACTCTGGTGTAATTGGGGAAAAGGTGGCTGGTTAATTTTAATTCTCTAAACCCAACCAAGCTTTGTTTTAGATCCATTAATGCTCAGATACATCAACGCGCTGATCCATGTCTGACATCAACTGAAATGAATCTCTAGTCGTGGGGAGGCTCTATGTTTTGACAAGCTTCTGGGTAGGACCTTTACTCCTGATCTGAAGTAGAACACATGCATGAAATCCGTTGTCAAGATCGCTGGAAAAATGGTAGGATCATTATAGCGCTCTAGTAGATATCTCAGTGTTGATGACATTCTCTACCTGTATAAGAGCCATATATATCCGAGGATGGACTACTGTTTCCACATCCTGGCAGAAGCTTCTTCAAGCATCTTATCCTGACTTGAAGGGGTCAAAATAAATTTCGTAGCTTAGTGGCTTTCCTCTTCCCTTCAATCTCTTTTCCACAGCAAAGACGTTGCGAGCCTGTCTGCTTTATCGTTTTTTTTATGCAAAGTTAAAGTCTGGTCCCCCTTAGTCAAATTTTCACGAAAAAGACTCCCCTAGCTGAAACCACTATTAATAACTTTCCCGAATCTGTATCAAAATATAAATGTAGATTCTATGAACAAAGCGTTTTCTTAGAATTGCACGCCTGATAAACTTTCTTCCGACACCCAGCTTTCCAGTTGACTACAAAATACAGTTGGCTTAAAGTTCAAACTGAACAATTTCTTGATCAGCGGACGCATTAAGTAATCTAATCATCGAGTGACCCCCGGCCCTTGATTAGTGGTGACTCGTTTCTAAGAAAAAAATAATTTAAAAAAATATTTTAAAATAGTACTAAAAAATAGCAAGAATAAATTATTTTAACAGATATTTAAAAATAGTATAAAAAAGAACAATAATAATTAATTTTAAAGGATATTTTTAAATAGTATAAGAAAAATAACAAAAAAAAATGTTTTTTAAAAATATGTTAAATTGTATTAAAAAATAAAATTAATAATTAATTTAAATAAGTATTTAAAAACGTTTAAAAATAACAAGTATAATCATTTAAAAGATAGTATAGAAAAATATTTCAATATAACAATCATAATTAATTTTAAAAGAAATGTAAATAAGTATTAAAAACAACAAAATTAATTTTAAAAGATATTTCAAAACAGTGGTTTTCAAATCACAACAATATTTACTTTTATAATATATTTAAAAATAATATTAAATGCAATACCAATAATAATTAATTATTTTAAAACAGAAAAAATAGAAATAGACATTAATTTTAAAGACATTTTATAAAACTATAAAGAAAAAATAATGAATTTAAGAAGATATTTTTAAAATTATTTAAAAATAGTAGTTTATTTTAAAAGAAAAACAAAAATAGTATTAAAAAGATGATAATAATAATGAGTTAATATAACAGATACTTTAAAAACTTATTAAATGATAACATGAAGGATTAATTTTAAACGATATATTTTATTAACAAAGTAAATAAAATAATTCATTATGAATTCTTTTGAAAAAGTATTAAAGGAAATAAAGAAAATAATAAATTTTCAAAGATATTTTAAAATATTATAAAAAATACTAATAAAAATTAATTTTCAAAGATATTTTAAAATATTATAAAAAATACTAATAAAAATTAATTTTCAAAGATATTTTAAAATATAAAAAATACTAATAAAAATTAATTTTCAAAGATATTTAAAAATATTATAAAAATATTTATAAAAATTAATTTTAAAAGATATTTTAAAATATAAAAAATACTAATAAAAATTAATTTTCAAAGATATTTTAAAATATTATAAAAAATACTAATAAAAATTAATTTTCAAAGATATTTAAAAATATAAAAAATACTAATAAAAATTAATTTTAAAAGATATTTTAAAATATTATAAAAAATACTAATAAAAATTAATTTTAAAAGATATTTTAAAATATTATAAAAAATACTAATAAAAATTATTTTAAAAGATATAATTAATTAATACAAATGTTTTCCAATATTTATTGTTACAGATTGAATATAGATTTAAGGTTATGACATTTTACAATTCAAATATATATATATAGTAAGTATTTTAAATTTGAATAATTCATAGCTCAAGATTAGAGTTATTAAATTATAAAGTAGTGGTAAAACACTATAGGAGTATTGCTAACTAGCAGTTCAGCCCGGCTTTGCCCGGGCTCTATCTACTGTTCATAATATTACGTGCATTTATATAACTACTTAATATATATATATATATATATATATATATATATATATATATATATATAATTATATATATATATAACAATAAGTAAAATTAACATACGAAAGTATAGATTTAGGTGTAAACTTTAAGTATTTTCTTCAAAAGTGCTCAATACGTAGGTAGAGCTAGTTAGTAATATATAAGATATATATGTCGATTAAGCTACACTGAATATTTCGCGTTTCATCCACTTTAGTCCTAGAGTGGATGAAACGCGGAATATTTAGTGTAGCTTAATCGACATATATATTTTATAAATTACTATATATATATATATATATAGATAGATAGATAGATAGATGTATATATATATATGTGTGTGTGTGTGTGTGTGTGTGTGTGTGTGTGTGTGTGTGTGTGTGTGTGTGTGATTGTGTTAAAACGTTTGACTTATGCTCAGATAACCTATATCGAAATTTTTAATTATTTTTACCCATAATTGGCGGAAGGTCGCCTCTTTTCAACTTACCTCTTGCCAGCCTATTTATCGCCCAAAACTGGGTAATCTGTAAGTATATATGTGGACGTATCTCGGTAAATCCCATAATTCTTGGATTGTTACAAATTTCGACAATTTAACCCACATTATCGCTCACTTGTCTAAAATAATAACTTTGAGACATTGTCTTGGCTGGTTTTTCATTACAAACGCATCATCCAAATAACTCACATTTCATCATTTTTTTATAATTTTTGGATATGTTACTAATTTCAACAACCATGTCACATGATTTAACTTACATTATCGCCGCCACTCTTACTAAAATAAAAACATTGATACATAGACTATGGTATGTTACTAATTTTTCCTATCAATTTTCTTGAGTAAATCCATATTATCGTCCCCTTCTATCACTAAAATAATACATTTTAGACATGGTATGACTGGTTATTTCATTACAACCCCACCAAAGAAGTAACTCACATTATATCATTTTTCATAATTCCTGGATATGTTACTGATTTCGACACTTACTTTTAATGAAGTAGCGAAAATAATTGCGACCTCTTACTAAAATAATAACTTCCATAAATTGTCTGATCTGTCTACTTCATTACGAATACACCAATCAAATAACTCACATTTCACCATTTTTCATTATTTTTGGATATGTTGCTAATTTCAAACGTCATTTTTTCTGAGTTCAATCACATAAACCCTCTCCTCTTACTAAAATAATACCTTTGAGATATTTACGGGCTGTTTATTTCATTAGAAACACATTAATAATATACCTCGCATTTTATCATTTTTTATAATTCTTGGATATGTTATGAATTTCGACAATCAAATTTAATGAGCGCGCACATCTAATCAGCCAATTCTTACTAAAATCATAAATTTGCTACATTGACTGGGCTGTTTATTTCATTATAAATACACCAATAAAATAACTAAAACTTAATTTTTCATAATTCTTGGATATGTTACTAATTTCGACAATAATTGTTCATGAGTTAATCCACATTATCGCCACCTCCTATCAATAAAATAATAACTTTCAGGCATTGTATGGCTGTTTTTTTTTCATTACAAGTTACTCACATTTGACCATTTTTCATAATTCTTGGATATGTTAGTAATTTCGACAATAATTTTTAATGAAGTAACCAAAATAAACGCTCCCCACTTTAACCGACACGACCCCTTTCCTCTTACAAAAATAACAACTTTGATACAGCTTCTAGCCTGTCTATTTAATTACGAACACACCAATCAAATAACTCACATTTAATCATTTTTCATAATTCTTGGATATGTTACTAATTTCGCCAATCATTGTTTATGATTTAACCCACATAATCGACCCCCTCTTACTAAAATACTAACTTTGAGGCAATATATGGTCTGTTTATTTCATTATAAACACACCAATCAAATAACTTACATTTAATAACTTTTCATAATTCTTTGATATGTAACTAATTTAGACAATCGTTTTTCATGAGTTAACCGACATAATCTCCTGTCCTGTTGCTAAAATAATAACTTTGAGACATTGTCTCTGGTTATTTCATGATAAACACACCAATCAAATAACTCACATTTTATCATTTTCATCACTCTTGAATATGTTAATTATTTCTACAATCATTTTCCGTGATTTAACACACATAATCGCCCCTCTCTTACTAAAATAACAACCATGCAACATTGTCTAGCGTGTCTATTTCATTGCAAACATACACATCAAATAACTATCATTTCATCATTTATCATAATTCTTGGATATGTTACTAACTTCGACAATCATATTTCATGAGTTAACCCACATAACCCCCTTCCTCTTACTAAAATAATACATTTGGCACATTGTCTGTGGTGGTAATTTCATTACAAACACACCAGTCACATAACTCACATTTCATCCTTTTTTCGCTTTTCTTGGATATGTTATTAATTTCTACAATCATTTTTAATGATGTAACCCACATAATCGACCTTCTCTTATTAAAATATGAACTTTAAGACTATATCTGGGCTGTTCCTTTCATTATAAACACACTAATCCAATAACTTACATTTAATCACTTTTAATAATTCTTGGATATGTTACTAATTTCGACAATTGTTTTTTTTTATAATTTAACCACATACTATCCTTTCCTTTTGCTAAAATAATTACTTTGTGACATTGTCTGGCGTGTTATTTTATTACAAATACACCAAAAAATAACTCGCAGTTCATCATTTTCCATAATTCTTGGATATGTTACTAATTTGGACAATAATTTTTCATGATTTTACGACATAATCGCACCATCTTCCTATATGGGGTATTCTGTTAGCACAAATATCCACCTATCTGATCCTATCCCAGGTATTATCCTAGGAAACATCCCATCTATTACATCCAATCCCAGGAAACGTCGGGTATTTTGCTAGTGCATATATCCACCTTTCTTATACAATCCCCGGCAACGTTGTGTATTATGCTAGTACAAATATCCAGCTATGAAGCCATATCCAAGAGCGTTCACTGGCATAATATTACATTGATTGCTTATTAATCTAATGGTATTCGACAATGAGGCTACATCCAAGGGAGGTCACTTGCATATTATAACAATCATTGTATATTAATCTAATGGTACTTGAAAATGAAACTACATCAAAGGGAGGCCACTTGCGTAATCTAATGGTAGTCGATAATGAAGTTACATCAAAGGGAGGTCACTCGCATGTTGTAAGAATGATTGTATATTAATCTAAATGAATTCGACAATGAAGCTACACCCAAAGGAGGTAACAATGATTGTATATTATTCTAAAGGTATTCTACAATGAAGCTACATCCAAGGGAGGTAACTTGCATATTATAACAACGATTGTATATTATTCTAATGGTATTCGACAATAAAGCTACATCCAAGGGAGGTCATTTGCATATTATTACAATGATTGTATATTAATCTAATGGTATTCGAGAATGAAGGTACATCCAAGGGAGGTCACTTACATATTATGACAATACATGTATATTAATCTAATGGTATTCGAGAATGAGCTGCACCCAAGGGAGATCACTTGCCTAATACGACAATAATTGTATATAATATAATGGAATTCTAAAATGAAGGTACACTCAATGGAGGTCATTTACATATTATGACAATAATTCTATATTAATCTAATGGTATTCGACAATGAAGCTACATCCAAGGGAGATCACTTGCATATTATGAGAATGATTGGATATTAATTCAATGGAATTCGACAATGAGGCTACACCCAAGGGAGGTCACTCGGATATTAAAACAATGATTGTATATTAATCTAATGGAATTCGACAATTAAGCTACACCAAGGGGAGGTAACTTGCATATTATAATGATGGAATATTAATCTAATAGAATTTGACAATGTAGCTACCTCCAAGAGAGGTAACTGACATATCATAACAATTATTTTATATTAATCTAATGGTATTCGACAATGAAGCTACATCCAAGGGAGGGCACTTACATATTATGACAATGATCGTATATTAATCTAATGAAATTCGATAATGAAGCTACATCCAAGGGAGGACACTCGCATATTATAACAATGATTGTATATTAATCTAATGGTATTTGACAATGGAGCTACATCAAAAGGAGGTCACTCGCATATATAAAAATGATTGTATATTAGTCTAATGGTATTCGAGAATAAAACTACATACAAGGGAGATGACTTGCATATTATGGCAATAATTATATATATATATATATATATATATATATATATATATACTAGCATGGGCGCCCGGCGTTGCCCGGGTGTTTGGATGTGTATGCTGAGCAAAAAAAAAAGTGGTAGTAGGAAGGCAGGCTCGAACCCGTACCGCAAAGGAGGAAAAGAACGAAGTAAAACCTAACGTTTATGCTGTTACGACCACCGCTAAACCGGAAGCGACATTTTTAAAAATTAAGGCTAGATAATATAAAGGAGATATAACTTTCAAAAATATCGGCGAAAAAAGTGACCCCCCTGTAGAAAAGTGCCTAGTTGAAGGGGAAGATATTAATGTTTTTAGACAATTTTTCGATATTTGTCGTATGAAATATCGAACTTTAAAACGATACTGATCATGAAAAAATCCGTCGCCCCTTTTGAAAGTTTAAGGCAGACATGCAAACAGGCATACATACATACATTTATATATTGGTAACTAAAAATTTTCGACCCAAACTGATAAAAAAGCTTGCCCTATCTCTGAATACACTTTATGTAAAATTTCAAATGTTTAGACCAGAAATTGTGTGAGTAATTTGGTATAGACCGCAGACGTCAATTTTTTTTTTAAATTTGACCCCTATTATGACCCCTTAAAATTTATAGTTTCGGGCTCAAATCAGTTTATTAAGTAAGACCCAGGTTCAAGGAACCTATATCTAAAATTTCAAGTGTCTAGACACAAAATTGTCGGAGGAGTTTGGTAGAGTTCTTAAAGGTCAAATCGTTGAAATTTGACCCCTTAACAGCCAAATTTGTGGCTGACACCTGTCACATCGATTTTCCCAAATCTCAGTACCCGGAATTTCAAATTTCGAGTCTATAGACTAAAAATTGACAGAGTTATTGCGTAGGGAAATGTACACAGACAGACAGACACACATACACACAGACAGACAGACAGACACGTTCACTTTTATAGATATATAGATAGATATATAATGGATATCTAGAATGAAGCTACATCCAAGGGAGGTCACTTACATATAATGGCAATGAATGTATATTAATCTAATGGTATTCGAGAATGAAACTAAATCAAAGGGAGATTACTTGCATATTATGACAATAATCATATAATAATATAATGGATATCTAGAATGAAGCTACACTCAATGGAGGTCACTTGCATATTATTCCATTTATGGGGTGTTAGTTTTATAGTATACAACAATGACTCTACATTCAAGAGAGGTTACTTCCATGTTATGACAATGATTGCATATCAATCTAATGTAATTCGACAAATATGCTACATCCAAGGGAAGACACTCGCATATTGTAACTATGATTGTATATTAATCTAATGGAATTCGACAATGAAGCTACATCCAAGGGAGGTTACCAGATATTATAGCAATGACTATGTATTAATCTAATGGAATTCGACAATGTAGCTACATTCAAGGGAGGTTTCTTGCATAGTATAACGATGATTATATATTAATCTAATGTAATTCGACAATGAAGCTACATCCAAGGGAGGTCACTTGCATATAATAACAATGATTGTGTATTAAATTAATGGAATTCCATAATGAAGCTACATCCAAGGGAGGTCACTTGCATATTATAACACCGAGTGTATATTAATCTAAATGAATTTTACAATGAAGCTACACCCAAGGGAGGCCACTTGCATATTATAAAATATATACTGCGCAAGCACCTTCTAAATTGTTAAAATCGGACATATACTGCACAAGCACCTTCTTAATTTTTCAAATTGGACATATACTGCACAAGCACCTTCAAAATGTTTAAATGGGACCCATATTGCACAATCATCTTCAAAATTGTCAAATCGGACCTATAATGCACAAGCAGCATCAAAATTTTTCAAATCGGACCTATACTGCACAAGAACTTTCAAAATTGTCGAATCGGACCTATACTTCACCTATGTCATACAATCCCAGGCGACGCTTGGTATTCTGCTAGTACACATCCACCTATGTCATACAATCCCGGGCGACGCCGGCTGTTCTGCTATGCCTATACACCTACTTTATCCAATCCTGGGCTATGCTAGGTATTTTGCTAGTACAATATCTACCTATGTAATCTATCCCGAGCGACGCTGGGCATTTGGCTAGTACATATATCAACCAATTTTTTCCAATCCCAGGCATCGCCGAGTGTTCTGCTAGGAAAAATTCCATGAATGTTATCCAATCCCAGGCCATGCCGGGTAATCAGCTAGTATATATGTCGTGCTAGTGCTATGTCATACAATTCAGGGCGACGCTGGGTATTTTGATCGTACATATACACCAATTTTATCCAATAAGCATGTTTTTTACTTGGTCTTTTGACTAAGATAAAAGTGTAGTATCTGTTCTTAGAAATAAAGCGGTTTCATCTTTCGCGCCCTCCCACTAACTCATATTATGCCTGCCACCTTCCTCCCTCTAAATAGAATTAATTAATATACGAAAAATATATAACACGCGTCTTTAAATCACGTTTCCTGTCTAGACATCTCTCTCTGTTTGTGTGTGTGTCTCTATCTCTATCTCTCTACCTCCCCTCTCTCTCTATCTCTCACTTCGTCTTCCTTACTCTAAAGAGTGTTACTAAAAAAGAAAATGGTGTTTGTTTGTTCTTTGTAAAAACATCGATCGTTAATATTTTTTGTAAGCGTATTTTTTTGTTTTACTTCACATTTTTAGCTTGTTATTTTTCGTTTAACTATCTAACTATTTTTAAACCTGCTAATAACTTTGGTAACGTTTTCCTAACGTTAAATTTTTGTATTTTGATGTGTATGATAGTCGTCTTTTTTACCGATAACAAACTCTCTCAAATCAATGGCTTCATATACATATCGCCATTACAGCTTGCTTACGTCAAGGTCACGTGACATGACTCAGCGTTTATTAAATTACGTATAAATATCGTTAAAATGTCACTTTTGGGGGGTCCCTGTAGAAAATGGGTCTGCTGAGTAACTTAGATTGGACCTTTCGGGCCCAAAATTCGATATTTGTCGTCCGGAGTGTGGGGCTTTCATATGAGACCAAATTTGTGATTTTTTCTGCCTGTCAAAAGTTTTAGCAGACATACAAACATACACACATACATACATACATACATACATACATTTTCCCTTTTATATATATGGATAGATAATCGAGATTTATGAGTAATTAAAGGATATTATTTTACTTATAAACATAACTTAGCCAATAATCAATAAGTTAGGATTAAAATTGAAAATTAAACATTAAAAATATATAAGTAGAGGTGGACCATACACAATGTGCAATGGGTGCTTACATCTTTAAAATTAAAGCATCAACATCACACACATAAATTTACACTTAGCAGATATATGACGTAAACAAGAGTATACAATACTAACCATAATAATTTATCAGATAGCAAATAATAATATATAAGAATATAAAAAGTACACCACTATAAAGAAAAAAAAATCAGGAAATAAATAAATATACAAAACATATAAGCTTAAAAACAAAAAAAAAAAACAGAGTAAAACAGACAGAGTAAAAATAAAGTAACGGTATTAAAAATTTTAATTTGGAGCCATAATTACAGATTCATAATAAATTGTTTAAAAAATTAATAAAGAGAGTGCAATTAGAAGTTTGGTAGATTTACTAGTTTGTGAAGATGTCTTGATCAGAAGAGGTAGTACTATAAAATATATTGTGTAAGTTTTACAAGAAATGGATTAAATTAGATTAAACTGTGACAGTAATAAATTAAGGGAGTCGAGTAAGTAGGTGTCTTGTGTTATTTATAGTGACTACAATTAATCGATGACGCTTGTTTGTATTTTTATTTCGAAGCCAATCCCTATCCTAACATTTCGTGAAAACAGCTTTCAATTAAACAAAGAAAGCAGGGGAGATTTAATGATTTACAGGTTTTCATTTTTTTAATTTCCTAGTGAACAATTGTCGTTAGATTATTTCTTGTTAGTTCTCTGTAATACAAAGCAAGTGATGCTTTATCATTATACTTTGGATTGATGAAGAAGTATATCTTTGTTTGAAAGTATTATTTCTTTGACCAATATAGTATTTACTGATGATAAGATCTTCTTGTGCTCTAATGTTGGCTGGATAAATAACAGAAGTTGTTAGACAATTTTTTTGAGCGAATATTCAGACATATTAATACTGCTTCAAGTTTTAGATTCTGTGCTATCTTTTGGTATTGTATTATTGCGATTTTATATTTTGTTTCCAAATAATTACTGCAGTTATAGCTTGTATTTTTATTTAAAATATTGTGAGGAATATGATTGCTGACGGAGAAATGTAACTTAATAAGATTTAATATTAATGTTAACAATTCGGTTGAACCAAGGTGCAAACCAAATGATTGTTACGTTTTTTTTTTGTGTATTCCATTTTAACCTTTATATAACCGGTGTTTTAACGGCTTTTTTTACGATAATTCTTATGATTGTCTGCTAATAGATTTGGGGATCAATTTGATGATCGATTTTGGGTGGTTTAAGTATGTTTGGACATAAAAATGGTTTATATATTTCCTTTTTATGAGGACCAAACATTCCTTTTATAAGGTTTATATGTGTCTTTGTTAAGGTTCAGGGTTACATCGAGTTTAAGACTAATTGCTTTCATTTCTTATATATTATGTTTTTCTAAATTTTTCACATTTAGGTCCATCAGTGTGTTTGTCTACAAGGAAGTCATCATACCTATTCAGGCCGATAGTTTCCACATCTGCATCTTTAGTGAGGTTATGCAATATATATATATAGGTAAACTGTATCAGTAAATACTGCTGAATCAAGAAATCCCATAGAAATATCAGCTCATTCAGCATGATTTTTAACCAATTGTCCATGTCCTGCTAATACAGTAGTTCGATATTTTATAATAATATTTTTAATCATTACATATGTCTAATTGAAAAGGTAAATTGATGGCATCATTGAAAAGTTCCTTTGTTATAAAGGGATAATAGTTTATAATGTCGGATTGAATGAAAGAACAGTGTGCCTAAACTTAAACGTAGATTCCATGAACAAAGCATCATTTCTTACAACTGCACACCCATTGAACTTTCTTTCGTCTCCCAGCTTTCCAGCTGACTACAATATGGTCGTCTTCAAGGCCAACGTAAACAAGTTCTTGGTGAGCTGTTCCCCTTAACTAATTTATATTTATATATAAATATGTGTAAGCATACGTGTGTGTACAACTAGGTATGTATATATATATATATATATATATATATATATATATATATATATATATATATATATATATATTAAAATCGATGCATTACGATGCTTACGGTAACATATGTGGAAATATGAGAGCGTATTATGTAATATTTTTACATATCTGTACCAATACAAAAATATACATACTAATGCATACTAATTTATGATATATATCTATTATATATTTATATATATATATATATATATATATATATATATATATATATATATATATATATATATATAAGTGAACGAGTCCGTGTGTGTTAGTGTGTGTGTCTTTGTACATTTTCGTACGCAATAACTCTGTCAATTTTCAGTCTACACACTCGAAATTTTATACACAGGGTAATGAGATTTGGGAAATTCTTTGTAATCCATTTTCGGCCAGAAATTTGTCTGTTAAGGGGTCAAATTTAACGATTTGACCTTTGAGAACCCTACCAAACTCCTCCGACAATTTTGGGTTAAAACACTTGAAATTTTAGATATAGGTTCTTTTTACATGGACCTTACTTAATAACTTGATTTGAGCCAAAAACAATAAGTGTTAAGGGGTCATAATAGGGGTAAAATTTTTAAAAATTGACCTTTTTCTTTTTTTTTTTTTTTTGCTCAGCCGGGCTGAAATGCTAGTATATATATAAAGAAAGAAAGAGAGAGAGGGGAGAGAGAGAGAGAGAGTATTGCTTTGAAAAATTGATTAAAGCTTGCTTAAAATGAGGATGACTTGATGGATAATAGGAACGACAAACAGTAGCATCAAGCATAAAATCAGGTGATGAGGGTTGAGTGTGTGTTTATTTCTACATAAAAAGCTGATAGAAATAACTAGAATGAGATTCATTTCAATACAAAATAAGAACAAACTATGGGTTAAGCTTTTTAATCATTGTTTCATTTGTTTGCAATTATCCTAATTATCTAAATATCCGAGGAAACGTTTTACAATAACCGATACAGTTTTTCGTTTTGTTTGCAGAAATCCGTAGAATTGCGATTTAATAGTGGATTATCATGATTATGATTACTTTACGGGTTCGATACA
The DNA here is from genome assembly GCF_053919585.1 of Euprymna scolopes. Classification (NCBI taxonomy): domain Eukaryota; kingdom Metazoa; phylum Mollusca; class Cephalopoda; order Sepiida; family Sepiolidae; genus Euprymna; species Euprymna scolopes. Next base: position 25,821,879 of record NC_136518.1, read on the forward strand.
CACGGCTCTAACTGCTTTGAAAGCCTTGTGCAAGGTATTCGCTAAACTTCCACTTGACCACAACTTACAAATCTGTTTGCCTTCTTTTTATTTTGAGATTCTTCTTCTTCTCTCTTTTTTCTCTCCCTTTCTCTATCTATCCGTGTCTCTCGAAATCGTATTCCATACACTTGCTTGAACTAAGTTAATTCTATCTTGCTGTGAAATTATTTCAATCTGCTTCTCGGTAGCAACTACATTTTCATGCTATTTAACTTGGCTCATGAGAAAGGAAGTATTCACATGTTAGTGAACTATAAAGAGGAAGTAAAACGTTATTACTCTTATTTTGCAGGGTAATTCAGAGCGACTTCTGGAGTTTTTCTGGAAGAGATGTATATCTCGGTGCATTCTTGCATGCTATATTGCTAAATTTTATGGTTTTTAAATGCCTATAGTTTTAAAGAAAATAACGTCAATTGTCGTCCTTGCAGTCAGGTTTTAATGCAGTCGCAAAGACATTCTAGTGGAAACACCAATACAAAACGAATAACATTACTGCATTCTTCATAAATTACACTAGATGGAAGGTGTGCTTACTTGTTGAATAGAAATTTAGTTTCAATTCAATTCTGAACGGCAAAGAAATGCGAGGAAGAAACAGAAGAAATAAAAATTAAAATTAAGTTTTCCAGTGACGTTTTTTAAACTTGAGAAAGAAAAAAATACACAGAGAAAGAATTGAATAAGGATTTCAACAAATATAAATATATAAGCTACAGTGGCGTCATTAAGAACTTATCACAAATGATAATAATATTGTGTAGTAGATTAATTTTTTATCGTCTGGCATCTTTTTTTCTTTTTTCAATTTCTTCTCAGCCTAAAATTATGCCGATTTCCAAACTAACATACGATTATAAATCGTAGATTTTAAAGTAATATTTTTTTACAATAAATTGTTAGATGATAGCGAGGGTAGGGTAATTTAGAAACGGTAAAAATCTATTTTGCTAATAATTGGAGAGCATATTTAATAGAATTTCATATGCACTGTATTATTAATCCCTTTTAGTAATAAATTTTAAATTGCGTACAGCTTCCCAACTTTTATATGATGTTGCCCTGTTAAAAAAACATCTACAAAAGATCGAAAGTTTCGTTTTAGAATCAAAGTGTCAATAGTAGTCGATATAGTATGAAACTATTCCATAACATAATAGACTTGTGGTGTATTTGCATCTCTGTACAAATATATAATCTATATATCTATAAAACTGAAATTGTCTGGGGTTTTATTAAATTTTCTTCCTTTAATAAGGGGCAGCCAAACCAGCTTCCAACATTGCCCTGCTTTTTATTGAAACCAACCGAGAGCTCTTTTTAGCATCCTTGTTGTTCCCTTAAGTGCAATTGTCTGGATCTATTTTGCACTTGGTTCACTGGAATATTGGTTAGGTAGGACTTCAGGTTCTTCTTTATAAACCCTGTCTCACCTATACTAACTGGTATGATTGATATCTCTTTAAGATTCCAGTTTCTTTTCATATCATACATGATACCTTAATATTTACTCTGTTTCTCCCTTTTAGCTCTATTCAGGCCTTCATCATTAGGGGCACTCACTTCAGCCAAGGTTGCAACTCTCTCTGACTTTTTCTATATAACTATGTCAGGTTTCACAGCAACAATTTCAAGGTAGAGTGCTTTAGGAATTACTTGGTCGTAATGTATGGTGTATAAGTCATTTCTAACTGATCTTTCAGGTTAATGTTCTTCGGATTTGCTGCTACATTGGATGTTTAATCTTTTACAAATGGTCCAGTAAAGGTATTTACATACACCATCATGTCTTGCTGTGTAGTAGCCCCCCCCGAAAGAACCTTGCAACTTGATACTAGATGACTCACACTTTCCAATTCCGTGTGGCAGAATCTGCATTTGTTGTCATTACTGATACTTGACATCTTCGTGAATGCATTGGTCATCAATCTCTGGTCTTGAGCAGCCATATTTGTCTGTGTGTGTCTGTGTGTGTACATTTCCTTACCAACTTAATCTGTCAATTTCAAGTCAATAGACTCGATATTTAAAATAAGGGCTACTGAGATTTTAGAAAATTTTTTTAATCGGTTTTCGGCCCGAAATTTGGCTGTCAAATAGTCAAAGTTCAATGATTTGACATTTGAAAACTCTACCAAACTCCTCCGCCAATTTGGGTCTAAACACTTGAAATTTTAGATGTAGATCACTTGAACGTCGATCAAACTTTTTAACGTGATTTGAGCTCAAAGCAATAAATGCTAAGGGGTAAAAATTAAGGTCAAAGTTTTAAAAAATTGACCTCTGCCAATGTTTAATCTAAAAATTTGAAAGTTTACATAAAGGTATGCAGCCAGCTTTTTAATCAGCTGTAGCGCGAAAATTGGTCTGCGAAGCGGTTAAAGCTGAAAGAGTTGATTTTTGCAGACTTTACCAAACCCCTCCGCCAATTTTGGGTCTAAACACTTGGAATTTTAGATGTAGGTTACCTGTACATGAGTCAAACTTTTTAATATATATATATATATATATATATATATATATATATATATATATATATATATATATATGCCAATTTTCCATAGTTAATTTTAGGATAGGAAAGATGGCGATGTAATCTTACATCAGTTTTTTTCAATAATACTAATGAATCTCTGTTTATGTCAAAGACGTCGTTTTAATTTATATTATTTTATTTGTATGTTAAAAATAGAAGCGTATGAAACTATAAAACATTAAATAGTAATAAAACTTTACACGTGGAAGTTGGTTGTGTATACAGATGAATGATTTTCATTTTTTATTTCGTTAAAAAAAAATTACGGCAATTTATTTAATGTGTTTGATTTTAATGTGTAGATGAAAATGCGAAATTTGAATCGAATCTTTCTGTTTTCATTCGATCAATTTCAGCAAAAACAAAATAACAACAACAAAATTATCAAAAAAGAAAAAAATTAACAGTGAATCAAGTTATTTAAGACGAACATCCTAACTTTATCCCATAAACTTTATTTTTTATAGCAGGATTCATGGAATATAACGAACAATCGGCTTATTTGATCTGAACACAATGTCGCTTTATTATATTTTATAGATAAGTGAACTTGAGCAAAATTTAATTTAAGCAATATTTAGATTAGCGACTAACGGTGTGTAACTGTCTGTTAAGACAAATTCCGATTTATTCTGGAAATATATGGTTTATTATCTGCATGTTAAACATTGGGATAGAATAGGCTTTCATGGATTGTATGAGCAATTATGGTAATAAATTTCAAAGTTATGACGGTTTAAATAGTTAAGGATGATTAGCATGTCAGGTAAATGAAATGCATTAATAAACATAATTGATTTGAATATATCGTTGCAATGCAATACTGGTAAGGAACAAGAAGCTTGTATAACATTTATTTTAGTTCACAACATTGGTATCTTATATAAGTGACCTTGCAAGGCCACAGGGTCACAACCGAGCAAAAAACATAAGCATAATTCACGCAAAAGCCAGACAACCGAAGCATCAAACCGACAAGTGTAAGGGAGACAACCGAAGCAGCAAAACCGACAAATGTAGGGGAGTCAATCGAAGCAGCAAAACTGTCAGACACTATATATACTAATGTAGGTAAATTTGGCCATATATTATTGATTTGAAAATATCAGCTCTTTTTTATCAATGTTACTAAAATTTTAAACATAAAATAGAATTATAATCTTCAAAAAGCCTGCAAATTTCATGTCCCATAGAACCAAAGATATGGGCATTAAAATATTCAAGTTTTCTACGAATATATATATATATATATATATATATATATATATATATATATATATGTGTGTGTGTGTGTGTGTGTGTGTGTATAAATATATATATATATATGCCTGTTTTGGCAATTTTGTAAGTTCGAAATCTCGGACACTATTTATCAGAATTTTAAAAATGAAGATTCGTTGGAAACCTAGTGACCTAAGTGTGTAGTGGGCTATGTGATATTTGCTCGCATATTATTGTTAAAAATGTATAGGACCACTGTTTATTTTAATTTAACGTAAAATGATCACCCACTTTATGGTCACCTTATTTTTTAAAGTTGTTTTCGATAAGTTTTCGTGTGTGCTGAAAACGAATATCGCATTGAAATTTTCTGCAAATAAGTATTTTTGCGAGTATTGAGCAAAAATATGCGCGTACAGTAGTCACCACTTATAACATAAAAATTACATTGCTTAATACCCAGAAAAATACTTATTTGCGAAAAATTTAATATTTTGGAATAGAAAATTTTAATATGGAGTATTTGTTTTCAGTACACGCGAAAACCCAAAGAAAACAAACTATTTAAGGAAGGTTTTGTATTGGTCTACAAGGCTTCAGTTACCAAATAAACAGCACCCGTAAAAAAACAAAGCCCCCCCCCCTCAAAAAAATGAGGTGGCTATAAAGTGGGTGTTCTATTACTATAGAAAAGTGGGTTCCAGCGTTTTAAAACTATTATTTATTTATATCTTGCAAACTATTGATTTTCTGGAGTTTAACCTGTTATTTTAGTTTTCAGCACCCGCGAAAACCTATAACGTGGTAATTTTAAACGTTTTTTTTTTGTTGGTGGGAAGATACTGCACATTTATCAATATTTCATCATAGTCAATTGTTTTCCTAGTTTTGCATGAATTAAAAAAATAACTGATGTTTCTCCAAAACCTCTTGCCCTGGTGGAGGGAGAAACTATAACCTGCTGCTGTGATTTCAAATGATCTGAAATAACCGCAAGGGGGAGACTTGATTCCAAATATTTTTATATGCTATATCTCCCCTATTTGCTTTTTATACATGAAGTAAATTTCACAATGTATAAGTAAATTTATTTCCAGGAGAGGGGATATATAACATATGAGTAATATTTGGAATCAAGTATCCCTTGCTTTTATATCAGATCATTTGAAACAATATCAACAAGTTTTAGTTTTTCCTCTATCAAGGCCAAATGTGTGCGTGTGTGTGTGTGTGTGTAAATTTTAAATGGAAGGGATAAACAAAATGCTTAACGATTCGCCTGTGTCGTGGGTTTTATTCAAGAGACTTAAATATAATCATGTGTCTAAGTTTTTTCTTAATGTCAAGTAGTTCATTTCGGTTTCTTGTTTCTGTGTGATAATCAAGATAGAATTATAAACTGTCTTGTGACTTTTTCTTTTGCAGTTATTTCATTCATGAATTTAATTTTTTTTTTTAATTCTGAGGGATTCTACTTCGATTTGCAGATAATGTCGGGTGATCAGGAGAGAATACGCACTGTTTCGGAGCGAACTTAGTGTTATATGTAAAGTCAAGCAGCTTTATTATGGGGTGTTTAGAAATGGAAAGCGAGAAATCTTGACAAACGAAAAACCAAGATTTATTGCAGTTAGAGTTGGCTTCTGCAATAGATTTAGAGATTTAGTTAATATGTTTAGTTGTTGCCTTTTAATAGTTTGTGGAATTATTTACTGGATCTAATCTGAATATTGTAAAGTTTCCAGCTCGGAGAATTGGTAAGTTTCTGCATGTATTGAATACGATTAACAATAACATCATCTCTGTAGTTTTATTCTTATATTTTTAAAGTTAGTGCCTAGTGTTAATTAGAGGGACTTTATGGCAAGATAAATGATGGTTCAGTTAGTAAACATCCGGATCATGGTCACTGATCTTCCAATTTTAAATATCGCTAGGTTCAGCCGCATCGATTCCTCGTACAGACAGTCTATGTCTGCATATAAGTATGGAATATATATATATATATATATATGTATATATATATATATATATATTCTATACTCATATGCATGCACGTATATATATATATATATATATATATATATATATATATTTAAAGTGATGGTTATGTAGTTCCAACGAGAGAAAAAATGTATATTTAAAAGAGTGTAGCCATCAACAATTGTGGTTTTTTTTTTTAAGGTTTTCATCATATTTTTATTTTAAAATATTTTTATAACGCGTTTCGAGCTTAGGGTGTGCTCTCTTCAGATATTTTCGTAAAAAGTTTTTCTTTAAAATGGGAGTTTGTAGATATGCCTCCGCTGATATTAAATATGTTTTTCATAGTGATGCGATGCGTGTGTTCAGTATTCAGACGTTCTGTCTCCAACTTTAAGTGTTCACAGTGACCGGTCAAAGTTAGTTTCAAAGAGTGTTTTTAGTCCATATGGTGAAGGTTTTTATGGCTTTTTTAGGGTTCTTTTTAAAGACTTTCTTTCCCCATGTATAGCATACACTCACACATAATCACATACGCATACATATACATTCATGTACATGTACACATGCACACGCACACGTACGCAGGCACACACACATACACACACGTACATACATAGAAATATATGTAGGAGCATACATATATACACATATACATACCCACCTACACACCCACACACGTACTCGCATACATCCACCGCTAACAATTATTTTTATTTTTTTATTATTTTTTATTTTATATATATATATATATACTTTTTTTTCCAACCAAAACACGCATGTATATGCGCTTAATCATTCCGACATACGTACACGCACCCACACACACACAAGTAAGATGGAGAATAGGTAGAAGATATATAAACACACACATACACGCACATACACACATATATGTACACACATATATGTATGTGCACATACACTCACAAACATCCACATACTATGTAGGCACACACACATACACACACATGCACACACACAGACATATGCAGGGGCTCACACATACGCGTATATCCATATCCACACGAACACATTAACATTATATATATATATATATATATATATATATATATATATATATATATATATACATACATATATTGTATTTTAGCTTATTAGAAATGAGCAAAAGTAAAACCCTGTTGACTTCGTGTGCCTCATGTCAAACTACCAGAGTAAATGTCGAATTATTGTAACTAATCATTTTAATCCCTTTTTAATCTTTAAGGATGCGTCTAAAATATCATAATAGATACTATGTTTGGCATTATCATAAATAGTCATGAATATGTTCGGTCTAAACGACCAAGCAAAAGTGGAATAGAAAGGTAGACGCATAGTCAAAAAGAAATATACATGGCCGTACATTTTCTTGTCTACACACTAGTTACATTCTTAGATGGTATAATGTTAACTACAAAACATTTGTAAATAGCCAGCGAATCTCACACTGAAAACAGCAGCGGTTGTTCGTTAAACCGGCACGCATGCGTATTATGAGACTGATTCTCGTTTTTTACCAGTTTTGTTTGACAACCGGAAAAGAAAAAAAGATAAAATTTGCAGATGCTTGCTTTGGATGCTTTATGTGATTTTATTCTGTTATTTTTTCTTAATCGATTCAGCATCCAAACACCCACCATCTACCCACCTGACTTACATCATCTTTCTTTAACGACGAAAATAAAAGAAAAATGAAAAAAGCTTTTACACCTTTTTATTTAATTTTTATTTTATTTATTTTTTTAATTTATTTTTTTATTTTATTCTTTTATTTTAAAAGATTTTTTTATATTTTAAGTTTTTTATGTGAATATTATTTTTATGTGAATATTATTTTATGTGAATATTATTTTTAAAGATTGTGTAAAAACAAATACAATAGCATTAAATGAGATTGTTACTCTAGCTTTTTTTTCTTGTTGTATTCGTCTTTGTTTTATTACTTTTTTCTCTTTTATTTTTAAGTAGTTTAATTGTTTCATCTTTGTCACGCTATTCTAATTCTTTTTATTTTACTGTTTAATATATGCACTAAGATCCCGGGATACAACATTAAAATTAGTTTCAAAATACACTAGAATATATCATACGCATGTATATAATCAAATTACATTATAAATAACACTGTAATGCCGTAATCAGGAGCAGGAGAAACATCGTATTCCACATCGTAAACTGAAAAAAAAATGTATCTTAGGGCTACCGTATCTCGAGGTTCTAAGAATTGCTCACATTTACTTTCTTCCTTTTCGCCATTTTGTTATTTTAAGGTTTCTTATTTACTTATTTTGCCGTTTCTAATAATTGTAATAATATTCCTTATTCTTTTGTCATTTTCCAATATTTTTCAGTATTTAAAAATATGAATAGAGTTCTAGTTTGTTCTTTTCTATGTTATATTTATAAGAAAATACTCCATTTTTCTTTTTTCTTATGAAATATTTGATTGCCTTTACAACATTTTCTCATTAGATTATTTGAATTCTAATATTCGTGTACATTTATTTCTTTGTCGGTTTCTTCAAACTTCCCACCCGCTTGTATTTGTCTATCCCGTTTCTCTTGCCTTAATTTTTTGTAAAGATGTACATTTACTCACATTTTACTGTACTTTTCGCTTACTCCTTGTCCCATTTCTTTTACTCCACCTTTTTCTCTAACTTTCAACTTTAATTTTCACCTTTTTTGCTTTTCCTTTCTTTCTTTCCTTAACTTTCATTACTCTTTTCTTCCTTTTACCGGCTTTCACCTCTTAACTATTCAGGCTGCTTTCATTCTTTAGTCCCCTCCTTGTTCTCTTTCTATTCCACCTTATCGAGAGAATCGGCGGTTATGTGTCAGTGTTATTGTTCTTACACATAAGTCCTCTAACTGCCTCCGCTCACGTATTTCATCATTTCAAGCTAAACAATTTTTATAAGCAGCAGTAGTCGCACTCACCCACGCACATCATTTGTCTTTTATCAAAACGAACAGCATTTTCTTTTTTTCTTTTTCTCTTTCAATCCTAATTTTCCTTTCGCATTTCAATGATTTTCTTCTCTTATTTTTAAAATCTAAATGTTTTGTTTTAACATCATTTACAGTTTATGATAACTAATTTTTTGTTTTATTATTTTCCTGTTTACTTGAAAACGTTTGTATTTTACAATTTTCCCTGTTTCTTTCATTTTTTTTCACTTTTGATATTTTTGGTTCCAACTTCATTTTTTATACCCTAAGTAGTTTGGTTTTTGTTTTGTGTTCGGTTGTACTTTGTTCCCCCCAAACAACAGTCGTAACGGGCTAATATTTGGTACCATGTCACCTGGGGACAATGTGTGGATATATGTGTTTGGTACCATGTCACCTGGGGACAATGTGTGGATATATGTGAGATTCTGTTCACATTACATTTAAATTTCTGCAGTCAGATAAGCTGGAGGCGTGGAGACAATTTCAACGTACAGCAGTATAAAGAATTATCTGAGATGATTTTCCGGCATTTACAGTAGAAGGGTAGGTCGAGAATATTTAAGTGAAGCGGATACAAATGCAATGATTTCATTATTCTTTGTCATTTTTCTTTCAATCTTACTTTTTACTTCTTTTGTTTCACGAAATGATTCTCTCCTCTAAGACATATTTTTCGTTCGCTTCTTTTGCATTTCTCTTTCCATTTTATTTATCGTTCCAAATTTATTCACTATAAGCTGAGTAGTCTCCCTTTTTGGTTCGGCATAAGTCATCAATTCTCCTTTTATATATTTTACATTACCCAATTCTTTTGTATTTTGAAATCTTTATCCCTTTTTCATTATGGTTTTTACCAATTTTCTTTTTTTAACATTGCTATTCTAATATAGTTTGTATATTTTCAACTAGAAATACTTATTTTTGTTTTTATTCATTTCGACTTAAAGAAAATGATTCAGTTTTTTTCACCCTCAGTTTTTGTTTCTTCATTAAGAAAGTTAGATCAATGGAGAAAAATGCAGATCATGTCAACGTAGCATTAATGCTTAAATATTTTCTTAAATATATATATATATATATATATATATATATTAATGGTAGCCGAATGGATACGGTCTTTGCTAATCGAGCCAGGGATGACCTGTGTTGTTGAGTTCGAATCCGTCGATTGGTGTTAATCGTGACATCTTGCACTGAGGATTTCCGAAAGGATGAAACACTAGTGTCAATAGATATTTAATTATTATAGTAAAAAATAATTATATATATATATATATATATATAATGTTTGTGCATACACATATATGTATATATAACTGTTTAATTATTCATTCCCCTCTTTACTTGATCATGCCTTACACGAATGTATGTATATTGACAACTAGTTTAATGAAACTAGTAAATATTTCACGAACAATAAAATTAAACAGTTAAGTAGAAGAAATGAGTTTTACTTTCACCATCGGATACGAGGGTAGAATGTAAATAATTGATCAATTCAAATTTTGTTATATTTTCTGAAGAGATAGAATTTATTCATCAACTTAACGCTATAACCGATGAAAACTATTGAACGTCAAAGAAAAATAAAAAGAATTCCACGACGACTACTATTTTCATAAAGGATGGTCGGCTTGGTGAAAAATTATGAAATTGATAGAACGTTTATATTTTAAACTTATAATTGTTAATTTTTGACTAAAGTCAGCCACATTAAATATTCTATCAATCGTCTTTGAATCTTTTACTTCTTTATATCAAGGATAATGTACACTTGTCACATTGTTTTATATTGTGTTACAAATGAATATAAGTGAACATAACGACATGTGTTTCATATGATTTTAACATGTTGACTTTAGATGCGATTTGTTTAGCATTTTTTTCGATATTCATATATTAATGCGCATATCTGAAAAACAAAATATATTGTCATCTAAAACCAACCGATAGAAATTCAATTTAATACTCCAATAAAATAGCCGAATGCACTTTTAGGAAGGAATGTAAACGTAACATTCATAAGAGTTACCATGTATTTATATAAAACCATGGCTAATAAGTCTCCTGTGCGTCATGAGTAAGTTGCTGGAATCTGTGTTAAATACAGAAGTAATCAACCATCTCAACACAAAAGAACCTTCTTAGTAACACTCAATATGGTTTCCGTTCTGCTAGATCTACAGCAGATGTGCTTACAGTTATATCTCATAGGATTAGCAAATCTCTCGACGGAGGCAACCTTTCTAGGGCAATTGCTCTTGACATATCTAAGGCCTTTGATAGGGTATGGCATAAAGGTTTACTTCACAAGATCTCTAGCTATGGTATAGCTGGAAATGTCTTCTCAATTATTAAATCATTTCTTTCTGACAGGCTCATAAGAGTAGTAGTTGAGGGGCAAAAATCAGAAACTCACAGTATTTAATGCTGGTGTCCCTCAGGGGTCAATCCTGGACCCAACTCTTTTCCTGATGCACATTAATGATCTTCCAAATCACATCCTTACATCATTTGTAGACATTTATGCTGATGACACTACCATTTATGGTAGCACATCTAAGACAGTAAACGGCCAAGTTATCTCTGATTCTCTCTCCTCTGATCTTGAGCACCTGGTACAATGGGGAAAGGAGTGGCTGGTTACTTTTAATGTATATAAAACCAAGCTTCTCTCTTTACATCATCAACATTCTGATCCACATCTGGCATCAATTGAAAAGAATGTCTCTCGTCTTCAGGAGACCTCAAGTTTTGACAAGCTTCTGGGATTGACAATTACTCCTGATCTTAAATGGAACACGTACATCAAATCGGTTGCCAGGACCGCTGGAAAAATGGTGGGATCTTTCTATCGATCCAGTAGATATCTCACTACTGATGCAATTCTCTATCTATATAAGAGTCAGATACGTCCAAGGATGGAGTACTGTTGCCACACTTGGGCAGGAGCAGCTAGAAAGAATTTGTCCTGCCTTGATAGAGTTCAAAATAGATTTTGTAGCCTCGTAGATGTTCTTTTCGCGTCCCTGCAACCTCTATCTCACAGAAGAGATGTTGCGAGCTTGTCTCTGATGTATCGTTATTTTCATGGAAAGTGTTCGACTGAGCTCAGTCTATCGTCCCCCCCTCGCCAAACTTTCACAAGAAACACTCGTCTAGCCGAAAACACTATCAATAATTCTCCCCACTCTTTATCTGTGTCTAAACCTAAACGTAGATTCCATGAACAAAGCTTCTTTCTTAGAACTGCACGCCTGTGAAATTGTCTTCCGTTTTCCTGCTTTCCAGCTGACTACAATATTGTTGTCTTCAAGTCTAACGTAAACAAGTTCTTGATGAGCCGTTCCATATAAGTTAACAAATTTACCGAATTTCATTACTAATGATTACTATATTTTCCAATTTTTGCTGTACACTCTTTGATCCTTATCCTTGTGTGGCCTCTTGGCCTTGATAATGTGTGATGCCTGTGTAAAAAAACAAAAATATGCAAAAACAATATTAATTGCTATTTTATAACAATTCACGCCCTAGACGAAAGCTCACTATTTGTGCTTAGCTTTGGTGTTTTCCCTACATAGTTGAATGTTATATGGAAGCACTACCGAGCATCGCCTTATGAACTACTACTACTACTACTACTACTACTACTACTACTACTACTACTACTACTACTATTACTATTATTATTATTATTATCATTATTATTATTATTATTATTATTATTATTATTATTATTGTTGCTGCTGCTGTTGCCGTCGTCGTCGTCATCATCATCGTCGTCGTCGTGAAAATCTAGATGTCATAAAATAAGACGGATTCAGTGAAATGTTTCGATAACAAAGAGGATTAAGACAATAGGTTTGCGACGTTTGAAATTTGGGAAAGTAGAATGTCAGCTTGATATGTATCAATAATTTTCACTTGGTAAAATATAATTTAGATAAAAACAGCGACCGTGTTTGTGGCCTGAGTAGTAACGTTAGAGAAACAAAGCATGGGTGCTGGCCTAACTTTATACACCCTCAGATCTTGTGTCTTCTGTTTTTGTGATGATTACTATCTTCATTTTACTTACCAGGTCTTTCTAACAAAATATATTTAAAAAATAAAAGGAAATTTTCAATTTGGAATTCTTTATACATTGTTACAATTCAAATAATTTAAACATAAATAATTATCAGCTAAATACCTTTTAAAAAATAAAAAATACTTTTACGAATTTTGTCCCTTAAAAGTGAAACAAATAGATGCATAAAAATAACATGTATAAATGTGTTTAAAAAGTTTAAGTCGAGATGGCACAATAATCGAATTTATAACAAACAGCGACATTAATTATTTCTCTATTACTTTTAGCATTTTCCTTGCCCGGTCGGGCCAACTCGTTTCCTTTCAAATGAATATAAAAGCTGAACACTAAACATATATTAAGTATTGCTATATATATTTACTTATATAAATATATGTGTGTGTAAGCGCATTTTTTCTGCATAAACAAAATTACAACGACAAAAAAATAAGTCATTCATTATTATTCAAAGCTCATATGTTCACATTGAATAAAACAAAAGAGGATTCTGTACATATAAAGAGGTAGACACTCCAAACAGCCAGCTATAAGCCTCTTTTCTCGCATCAAAACATTTCAACTGATATCTACTTTCACTTTCATTTTAGAAATCTCTTTGTTGGCAAATTACACGGCGAAAAATACATAAATCTTGTCAGAGTCAATCACCGTCTGTCTGCAAAAACACACACCTATATAGCAGGTGTGTGTGCACATATATATAGACATAAAAGTAGATACTCATTTCATATGACTATGGTTTGGATCACAGATATTCCTGCCTTCCTTTTGTAATATTGAAAAATATACTTTGACATTTCATAGTGCATATATATATATATGTGTGTGTGTGTGTATGAGAGAGAGAGAGAGAGAGTGTGTGTGTGTATGTGTGTGTGTGTGAAAGATAGAGAGAAATTCCAAAGATTCGATGTTGAATCTAATTTGAATATTGGTCGTTATTTTGGTGCCATTGCTGTGCAAATGAGAGGAGAAGTAAACAGGAACTCGTTTCGGAAACGATTGTACCCTTGGTTGTTTATGCATTGATTTTGTGGAACATGTAAATGAACTTTTGCAAATTTATAATATCCATTCACCCCACATTTAATCAGTCTCTCTCTCTCTCTCTCTCTCTCTCTCTCTATATATATATATATATATATATATATATATATATATATATATATATATATATATATATATATACATGTATGTAATATTAGCATGCCACTCGGCATTGTCAGGTCATAAAATATGCATAAATATTATATTTTAATTAAAGCAGATTTCTTATTTATTATTATAGAGCCAATTCTCTATTGATTATTATAAAATATGTAGCAATGATTTCAAAAGTTATTAAAAAATATGACTTGAGTACCATTCCTTACAATCAAAACTATAACGTTTAGCACAACAACAGTTGGCGTTATTAGCAGAGAGACTCGACGTTGTCCGGTATGGAATGATGATCAGCAAATGTTTCAAACGCACATATTTGTATCAGAATTAAAATCGGTGAAATCGCCATTTTTTCAATAAAATCGATTGACTGCCTGAGATCCATCACGCTTCACGGGGAGGGGGCTTCACCTGCTTCCCTACACAATACTTTGCAGTTTACATATCACTGTAGAGAACTTGTTATTGGTTTATAAAAAAGATTATTATATAATGGCTTCAATTTAAGTTTAAAATGCAAAAGTCAAGTATTATGCTTCAATTGTGCTCTAAATTAAAGCATACATTTCAAACGCACCCCTGTTATGTAAAATAACTAGTGTTTATTTTATATGTCAGTATGTTCGGCTTTTATGATAATAAAACTATTCAAATGCACTTGTGATGTTAGGCTGTGTAAGGTCAAAATCGCGTGTTCTTTCTTTCATCAGATTATTTCAATTATCGATTACAATACATATCGAAAACATTCCGATACTAAACAAATGTAAAACACTCTGAGGCAGATAATGTAGATACTGTAGATAATGTAGATAGTGTAGATAGTGTAGATAATGTAGCCGTTGTTGAATTCTACAGGAAAAGAATTCACATACACATACAGACACACACAGACAAAGTTCCTCTCATATAATAGTAAAATATATAAATATTTTGTGTACTAAAACATCATCTACACTTCTATGCAGTTATGCAGAATGTAAAAACTATGCATGAATAGAATTCAGCTTAATGGTGAAATGAAATCAATTATGTAATAAGTAACAATAAAACATAAGTATTTAATTAACGTTAGTTTTTGAAATGAATAAGCAAAGTAGTTGGCATTGCTCTATGTGTGCAGCCATTCTTGTTTCCACAAATAGAATGAATGATCAGGAGATTCCAAGAATAAATATGAAATAATAATTATATTAAAATTTGTTTTAATAATTTGTAAATGGATAAAGTAGGCTTTTATATCAGTCAGAACAAAAAAAATCTAAACTGTCTCACTGTATATATATATATATATATATATATATATATATATATATATATATATATATATATACATACATATATATATATATATTCCAATAAATTTGGGTTTAGTTGTGCATTGATATCCATATTAAACACCCTTTTTTCTATTTAAATAATATTTTAAATATTTATTCAAAAAGAATATTTCAGACTTTACATAATTTTTACAGGAAAAATAATATAAAATATGAAAGTGAATCTTTCCAAATGTGGCATGAGGCCAAAAAGGGTGTGGGGGAGGAGAATGGGGGTCGAGTGTCGTCCACTTGGTCTATTCCCTATAACTAGATGCAGTCACCACAATACCTCATGCACTCTAGAGGTTGGATCTACTTAAATCCCCAGATGATATGAACAATATTTACAATGACTTTTTTTCTTTTTTTTTTACCATGACTTTGTTTTTTCTTTTTTTACAATGACTTTTATTTACAATGCAGCAATGAAGGCGATGCGTATGATATATGACGGATGAAATTGTGATGCGTATGATATATGCGGGTGATGGGCGGGGGTAATGAGAGCCTTAAAAACACCCAAAAATAAAGAAAAATAACAGTAATAAAAATAAATGAACCAAATAAAACGTTAAATGGTGAATGTGTTAACGAGGACCCACCTTTTCGCTTAATTTTGAAATGCTTCCTGGTTTCCGGTATCAGCCGAAAACAAGGGAGCACTTCTTAAGAAGGAATGGGCACGATTACGGACAAAATAAAGGGGGGCATGGGGATATTCGGTGACCTCCAAGAAGAATACCATTGGGACAGGTTTGGACTAAAATAAATTAATGAGGACTGGACTTCTTTGGAGGTATTCTAACACCTAAAATAAAGATTGGGGGTATGGAGCTCATTTATACCAACTAGCTAAGGGACTGATCCACTACGGGATAGTCTTCATTTGGTCTGAGGATTGCTTTTCCGGTCGGCGTGTACCATGCCTAGGCAGGGAACACGTACTCAAGCCTGTTTCGCATGAACCCACATAAACTAGCGGTGTGAATCCACCTCCTACTAAACTGTGAGCGAGATAACCTCTTTCTATCGCATCTGATTTTGATTTTAAGTTGGTGTTTAAAACACAAAATCAGATCCCGATGAGAAGGCGGCTGCCCCCCACGCCCTATCTCTATGCGTGAAACCAACACTACTAGTCAAGCTACGACCAAGGTCGCTAGGAACACCATTACTTCCTCCCTAAGCCACAAGGGATCTTTGTTATAGACAACAGATGCTAAATCCAGGGTCGTCACCTGATCGGCGACGATGCGAGCCGTGACCTCGCCGACATACCCCCAGAATTCACGGAGCTTGGAACAAGTAAAAAATGCATGTTCTACCGTTTCTAAGCTATCTTCCTTGCACCGTGGACCAAAAGGACTAAACCAATTCTGAACAGAATGTCATTGAGGGATAAAGCGTTTCTAACCAATCGCCAGGTCAGGGAAAATTCTGAATTGTTAAGATATCCCCGGCCTGGTGCCCAATTCCATAGAGAGCAGACCTCCCCCTCCGACAGCTGTAGCCGCTCCCCAAGCGGGTCCGAAGCGGTCCCACCACTAAACCCCGATACAATGCCCTTCTAGGCCGTGCAAGGTCAAGGGACCCTGGCATCGCTCTAAGCGCATTTCGGCATTTGTTGAGGAATTTTGATTGGCCTCTAGGTCTTCTTTGGCATTCGATTAAGTGATTGGGGATAAGGTTGGGAAATGCTTCACCAACCGCGGGATCCCAATCAGAATCCTCAATCAGAGTTCTACCCAGGAATGCCAACCTTTTTGCATTTTTATGACTTACCAGGTCAGGCATCCCCCAGGCCTCCATCTACAAGACGTTGAGTACAGACCTATCTACGGACAAGCGGTCGTCGCTCATTCCACAACAGCGAAAAAGGCGCACGCGTTAAGGCCGCCATTCGGACCGCAGCCAACCGGTAAAGGATCAGCGGAAACACGTAAGTAGCACATGCCTCCGCTCTACCTTTAAGGGACAATCCCCTTCGATGCCAACCCCTCACAGACGCTTCGACCTTGGTCTGTACCTCCGGCCAGTTCTTATCTAGACAGAGACTGGGTCCAAACCAAACACCAAGGATCCGGACCGGGCCATCCGTCCAGCCAAATGCGCCAGGCAGAGCATTCAAGCCCCACCAAGCGGCCAACCTAAGGCCAACGGATTTGCTGAGATTGACTACGGCCCCTGTAACTTTTTCATAACGCTTGAGAGCCTTAATCACCGTAATAATATCAACAACGTTCGAAACAAATACGGTGACATCATCGGCAAACGCGGAAACCCTGGCTCGCGCACCGCCAGGAAGAGCAATACCGCGCAGGGCTGGTCCAGCCACCCTAGACCTCACGTTCCTAAGGAATGGTTCCAACGGACATATAACATGGGCGATAGCGGACACCCCTGTCGCACCGACCGAGAAACCGCGAACGGCGCCGACCGCACCCCGTTGACCTGCACAACTGCCGTCGGCCGAGCATACAAAATGGAGATCCATTTGCAGAAGCCGGACCCAAAGCCGGCGGTCTCTAGAACAGCCATCAGGAAACGATAATCAACCCTATCAAACGCCTTGGACTGATCTAAATTGATCAGCGCGGCTTCAGTGTCGTCTTCTAGGTTTTCTAGGACTGTACGAATCAAATGCAAATTGTTTTGAATTGATCTCCTCTTCACAGCATAATTCTGATCCGGTTCGATCAAGTCAGTGATAACAACCTGCAAACGATTCGCCAGAACTCGAGCCAGGATTTTCAAATCCGTATTCAACAACGTGATGGGCCTAAAATAATCCAACCCCCCCCAACATGTGTATCCTTATTTTTCAGAAGTGTGACCACGCCTTTGGTAACCTGACTCGGGATGGATCCCGTATCAAACCAGTGCTTAAACACACCCGTCAAAATCGAGACAAACATATGCGACAACTGTAACGAAAAAGTGTAAGGAAAAATTCAAGATGGCGCCCGACTCTCTCTTTAACACGGTAAGATATCCTCAACACGGCACAAGAAGCAACAGCCACACGATTCCCCAGCCAACTCAATCGTCACTCCCCCACGTCTTTCCCCTCACCCGCTTTTATCGTCGTTCTAGGCCGGCTAAATTTGCATATTCCGAGAATTCGTGTGACTTTGCGAGACATCATACTTTACAAAAGACGGCGGCCGCCATCTTGGTCTTTCTTTTCTATTTTTGGTCGGTAACGCTGAGCTGGTCTCGAGGTAAGTCTTTTTCCCCTCATCCGTCTCTCCCACGTACCCACACAACACGCAAACACGCGGGCGCTTATCTCCTGGATGCACGTTACACTCCCCCCTGATCTGATGATCACATAGAGAGCACTGGGGGGCCTTTTAGTGCGTGCGCTTCTGCGAAGAGGTAAATTCACTGTTTCAGATTCGGGCTCTGGATCTGGTTCCGCCTCATCAGATGAAGTATCGCTATCAGTCTCTGGAAGGGGCTCACTGAATCCGTGCATCGGCAACTCATCGCTAGACGCTTCATTGCTTTCTTCTGTAGTTGTGTGACGCACCTCGGTAGCTGGGCGAAGATCTCGCACATGTCGTGGGGTTCCATCGACCAAAACAGACTGCTGGCTAATCACTCCAGATATTTGTCCTCGCTTAAACTTGTCGGTGCACCGATTTCCTGGAGGCCGCACCCACACTGGATCTCCCACTTCATATCTGTTATATGTTCCCTTGTCGGTTGGCTGCGTAGTGTTGATTCCCTTCACTCCGACTCGGTACGTGTAAATAGCATTCGCAGGTGCGGTTGAAGGGGACGTCCCGTCCTTTGGCGTAATGTTGTACCAATATGTTGCTTCCGCAATAGTACATCGCTTCCTGGCAGCAATTCTCTTGATGCTGCGATGGCTTCTTTCAGCAATGCCATTTCCTGACGGCACATGCGCACATCGCAACCGTAGTCGGACGCCCAACTCATCTAACAACTGCCGAACTTGCTGGCTACAAAACGCTGCATCATTGTCAGTCAGGAGCTCTTCCGGCGCACCTCGCTCAAAAAAAATGGATGATAGGTGGCGAACAACATTTGCTGAATCCTGTCTGGTCATCTGCCGCCACAACGCAAATCTCGTAGGCCCGCAATCAATGAGAGTTAGAAAGGGCTTGCCACTGTAATGGGTAATATCCATGGCCAGCCGCTGCTACACACTCTCAACTTCCAAGCGACCCTTCTGCCATCGCTCTGGTGCAGGATCAATAGACTGGCAAGCCTCACAATTTCTGACGATCTGTCTGACATCCATCTTGGTCACTGCTGGGTATGCACGCCTCACAAAATAAAGGGTCCTCTTGATACCCGGATGTCCGCTCTGTGCATGAATTTTTTGTATTTGACATGGGTCGATTGCAACTGCACAAGATCGAGCAGTAATCTCCATTCCCATCTTCGCGGCTTCATACCATTTGTGAGGTACACGGGTCAGTTGGTCAGCACGATTACAATGTGATGGCACCAGAGTTACGCTCAGTGATAGCCCATACTCAGATACCAGGTTTTTAGCGTGTCTAGCCTTCTCCGTATTAACATTTCGCTTGCTGCCTTGGTACGGATTCGTGTCCGTCCTGAAAGTGTGTCAGACACCCAGTGGTAGACACAGAGAGAATCTGTGTACAATGCCAACTTCTTAGACTGCCACTGCAGGGCCAGATTTACCCCCTTTACAACAGCGTCCAGCTCTGCCAGGTTGATATGCTGAGAATATGTTACGGGCCGCAGCCAACACGCATCCTCGAACACGTTTCCTCCTTGCTCCAACGATACTCCCAACGCCAAAGAAATGGCATCAACCCACACACCTACGTTGTCTCTGTTAACACACCACCGCCCACAGGCAGGGTCCTTCTTGTTCACTCTCTCCAGTGTCTCTTTAATCATCAGAGTTTGTGGGACATCATCGGATATGTCATCCCAACCCGTGGTTGTTAAATTTGCTCTGCGTTTAATCACACCAACAGCTACGCGGAGCCAGCCACAGACCGGTAAGTGACCAACAAGTTTTCCACACCAAGAAAAAACGGTCCGCCTTGTAACGAGGTTGGGGATGCTTGGAATTTCACTGCCACGCCTCCATTGTAGGGAGCCATCTTCTTCATAAACATCCAATCCCAATACACGTGCTCCTTCCCTTAAACGTTCGGGATTCTTGCATTCCAGACCAAACTGAGCCAACTTTTCTTTGACACACGACGCAGACTGTACATCTTCATTGACGTATACGTCTTCAATGTAAGCTGACGTTGAGTCCCTCATGGGCTTTTCTTGGGACAATACTGTGTTGACAATAGTCTTCATGATCTGTGGTGCCACATTTAGGCCAAAGCCAAGGCGTGTAAGGCAGTACCTCTGCCCCTGGAACCAAACTGTCTGGAACGGCCACAACGTCTCATCAACTCGCACCTGTAAATAGGCTTTTCGCAAATCCAATATCGAGACATTAGTGCCTTTCTGACGCCATTCCCTCAACTTACTGGCGCATACGTCAGCATCGGCAGTGTAGGCTTCAATATGCTTGTTAAGTTCCCTATAGTCCAGCACGGGCCGTACTTTCGACTTGTTATGCTGGACTACTGCCATCCAGGGTATTAGACCCTTGGGAGGCCCGAGCTTGTCCTCAGGGTAGGGGATTAACCAGCCATCTTGGATCCACGCCTTTAGTTCCCTTTCGTATTCTGCTCGGGCCTCACTGGGTATAGGGTACTCTGCAACCCCATTCTTGAGTTTAGTCGGTGCCATTCCCTCGGTCCACTTCCAAGATGCAATCCAGGCCCTCTTGCGCGAGTCGTAGTCCACTGTAAAATCCGGCCGATCGATATGGAGCGCTGCACACACTGGGGCCTCTAAGAATCGCACCTTTCCATCCCGATGAATTGCGACTCCCCCCAGCGCCTTGATGGCATCGTATCCGAGCAACAGGTCAAACCCCAGGAGATTTCCTTGGGTCACGAGCACATTGATCTTAGTGGCTGCACCGGTGTCCGTGTAGATCTTGACAGTTCCAGCTCCACAGCATGTCTGGGTCTCGCCTCCTATCGTGGTGGCTTTGATCTTCCTCTTAGTCCAACTTGGGCACAGCCTGGTGCTCACTATAGTACAGCCTGAGTCGAGAAGTGCTGAGCAGGGTATCCTGTTTACGTAGACGGTCATTACTGGTTGCGCCTTGTTCAAATTTTGCTCGGGGAGCAGGGCGGCGCTGACGTCCTCTCCCCTGATACGTTTCCCGCACAGTTTTGGGCTAGATGCCCCAAACCGCCACACTTAAAACAGCGCACACGCCCCCTGTTGGTGCAATTCCTTGCAAAATGTCCGCGTCGGCCGCAGCGAAAACATTTCCCATTGCTTGCAGGGTTCTGATTCGGAATCTCCCGAGCGCCAATCTGGCCTGTCTGTGTCGCCATCACAACTGGTTCCCCCAGGTCCTCCTCATCTTTGATGATGGCTCGAGCACGTTCCATCAAGTGTTCCATGGTCGTTATTGAAACGCTGGTTGAGGCTCTCAGTAGTTGCTTCACCCGAGTGGGAAGGCCCGCCACAAACACGTACGCGAGCGTCCGCTCCGACACCCCTCCACCGAACAGAACTGCGAGTTTCTTTAACTCAGCGAAGAAAACGTCCACGCTTTCCTCCGGTAGAAGTTTTCGGGAAGCAAATTTTTCATAGGCCGTACAAGGATCCATGGCAAATGCCTTGTAAAGCGCAGCTTTAATTGCGGTGACATCTCCCTTTTCGGCAGCACTGAGTTGCTGATATACACTCAAGGCACCCCCAGCCAATCTCAGGGGAATCACAGTGTGTACCCTTTTCACCTCACAAAGGTCGCACGTCAACTCGACCCTTTCAACCCAGTCGACGATGGACGTGGACCCGTCAAACTCGGGTATGACCTTTAAGTCAAATTTCGACTCGGTCATAGTCCTAGAGGCCAAATGGCCGAAATAGCTTGTAACGTAAAAGTGTAAGGAAAAATTCAAGATGGCGCCCGACTCTCTCTTTAACACGGTAAGATATCCTCAACACGGCACAAGAAGCAACAGCCACAAGATTCCCCAGCCAACTCAATCGTCACTCCCCCACGTCTTTCCCCTCACCCGCTTTTATCGTCGTTCTAGGCCGGCTAAATTTGCATATTCCGAGAATTCGTGTGACTTTGCGAGACATCATACTTTACAAAAGACGGCGGCCGCCATCTTGGTCTTTCTTTTCTATTTTTGGTCGGTAACGCTGAGCTGGTCTCGAGGTAAGTCTTTTTCCCCTCATCCGTCTCTCCCACGTACTCACACAACACGCAAACACGCGGGCGCTTATCTCCTGGATGCACGTTACAACAACCTCATGTATAGCTCGTAGGGCAGTCCATCGAGTCCTGGTGATCTATTATAGGCGACCTGCTTCATGGCAGTTACGACCTCACACCCAGTAACCCGACCATCACAACTAGCCGCTCGGGCCGCCTCCAGGCGGGCCGAGCCAGCCAAATAGTTGCCAAATTCCTTGCCGCGGAGTCTGGACAGCTGTGCGAAACGATCTTCAAAGTGCACTCGAAACCGCTCGCAAATCTCCCGAGCCGACACTAAGGAGTGTCCTTCCGGGCTCTGAATCTTACGAATGTAGTTATCCGATTTGCGCCCGAGCGAACGGACTCGCTCCGATTTGTCCACATTCACAGCTTCGTTTCCGCATCGTTTTAATTCTAGCACAAACTACCTGGCCCTGATATCGCTCGCTAGCCAAACGACTCAGGTCCGCCTTAGCTAGGCCTATTTCTAGGGAATCACCCCCTCCCACCGCCCGAGATAGTCTATCCTCTAGACGCTTCTCTGCCTTGGCCCTATCTAGGGCGAGGCGTTAGCCATATTTGACAGAGAAGTCTCTAATGATAGATTTGGCGTTTACCCACCACCTACTCCCGGTAACCGCCCCCACTAATCCCTTCTTAATGTGTTCAGTTAGCCTTTCCCGGAAGGCATCTATACCCAACAAGGAGGTATTTAACTTCCAGTAACCGTCTAACTTGGGTTCCTATCTAGATCTTATCTGGCCACAAGTAATTTGTGGTCAGAGTGGCCTAACCAGTGGAATGTGGGACAAGATATGTATTCTATATTGCCTCTTCTAACTAACAACCGACCCAAGCAAGTACTTGAAACGGAAGGCCTGCTAGAGAGCCACGCCCACATCTCCCGCCCCGGATAATCCACCCGATACCTGTCTACCAGATCGCATCTAGCCATCAGGTCCAGCAGACTGGTTTCACACCCATCCGTCCCTCTAGTCCCCCCCACCTTATCTACCCTGGGGTCAAGGATGGCATTCCAATCACCCACTAGGATTAACCGTTCCGAACCCCCGAGAAACACCTCTGACCGCCGGAAAAAGGAAACCCGCTCCCGTACGCAATTGGGCGTATACACCGCGACGACTCGAAACGCTCTATTTGCCACGGCAACATCGGCCACGATCAATCTACCATCAGTATCCGCGTGAACAACGCTAACCGTTGCAGAAAGGGTGCGTCTAACTCTGTTTAAATAATATTTGTATATAAAAAAACAATTTTGTTATATATGGTCGTGAAATTGTATTCATCTGCAAAAGATCTAGCTAATTTGCATATACTTTAACACATTCATTCTAATTAATTCGCTATTATTTCGTTTTCGGTTTTCTTATGGGATGATCATCTTTAGTAATCTATTACGTGTAATTACATTCATGAAGATATTCTACATGATTTGTGCTTGCGTACAATTTTCGCAAAACGGTTATTCTAAACATAAAATTCTTTTTATATACGTTGCTGCATGCGTGTATATATTTGTTAAAAATATTTTGCTTAAAAACTCCTTTGCCATTTTACTCTACAGACATGAAACTTAATATATAGGGTATTCGAACCCATGTGAAACATAATATTTGGAGGGTTGCCGGGAGAAAATCGATGCAAAAGAGTGAAAACTCTTATAGGTTCTTATATATATATATATATATATATATATATATATATATATATATATATATATATATATATATATATACTAGCAAAAGTGCCCGTCGTTGACTGGGTTCAAAAACAGCCTACATAAAAGGGACTGATTTATGAAAGTATGATAGGTTATGAAAAGGAAGGGTTGTAAAGATATAGCTTCGAATTTGGGGGTATCAAAACCAAAGCAAAATATGATGAAAGTAAAAATAAAATAGATAAACCCCATAATTTATTATACCATACCTGTTCCAAGTGAAACGCGTATCACAATATTCTGTGGATCTATATTAAAAAAAAACTTGTTAAACTTTGTGACATATTTCCATTCTATAGAGGTCAGGTGCGAACGAACATCCCATAATTCTTTTTTCTTTTTTTTTTTTTACACAGTGATCACCACTTATCAAGGCCCGGAAGCCACTCAGGGATAAGGGTTATTTATTGCAAGTACATTACGTTAGTGTGGAGATTTGATGGATTGTTTACTTAAGGGGGCGGTTCATTAGGAATTTGTTAACATAAGACTTGAAATCCAAGTTGTAGTCCGGAGGGAAACAGGCAGACGGAACAGAGTTCCACAGGCGTGCAGTTCTAAGAAAGAAGCTTTGTTCATGGAATCCGCGTTTTGATTTAGGCACAGATATAGAGTGGGGGAAATTTTTCACAGTGGATTCAGCTAGACGGGTGTTTTTCGTGAAAGATTGGCGAGGGGGGACCAGGGATTGGAGTTCAGACGAGCACCTGCCATGAAAAAAACGATAAAACAAGAATAGGCTCGCAACGTCTCTTCTGTGGGAGAGGGGTTGCAGGGTAGAGAAAAGGGCATCCCCCACTAAGCCACGAAGTCTATTTTGTACTCTGTCAAGGCATGATAGGCTGTGTTTGGCAGCTCCTGCCCAGATATGGCAACAGTATTCCATCCTTGGACGTACTTGGCTTTTATATAGATAGAGAATTGCATCAGTAGTGAGATATCTTCTGGAGCGGTAGAAGGATCCCACCATCTTTCAAGCGACCTTGGCAACAGACTTGATGTACGTGTTCCATTTCAGATCAGGAGTAAAGGTCAAACCCAGAAGCTTGTCAAAACACGGGGCCTCACCCAGACGAGAGCCATCCATCACAATTGATGCCAGCTGGGATCAGAGCGTTGATGATGTAAGGATAGGAGTTTGGTTTTGGATGCATTAAAGGTAACTAGCCACATCTTCCCCCACTGAACCACGCGCTCGAGATCAGAGGAGAGAGAATCAGAGAGAACTTTGTCATTTACAGCCTTTGATGTGTTGCCGTAGATGGTCGTGTCATCAGCATAGATGTCAACGAATGATTTAAGTATGTGTTTAGGGAGGTCATTGATGTAGATCAGGAAGAGAGTTGGGCCCAGGATTGACCCCTGAGGGACCCCAGCATTTATATTGCAGGCCTCCGATTTTTGTCCATCTACCACTACTCTTATGAGCCTATCGGAGAGAAATGATTTAATGATTGAGAAAACATTTCCAGTTATACCGTAGCTGGAAATCTTGTGAAGTAGACCCTTATGCCATACCTTGTCGAAGGCCTTTGATATGTCAAAAGCAATTGCCCTAGAAAGGAAGCCTTTGTCAAGAGATTCACTTATCCTGTGGGATATAACCGTCAGCACATCTGCGGTAGATCTTGCAGAGCGGAAACCATATTGTGTGTCACTAAGAAGGTTATTCCTGCTGAGGTGGTTTACTATTTCTCTATTTAATATTGATTCCAGCAACTTACTCATAACACAGAGGAGACTTATTGGTCTGTACTGAGAGGGAGATGACTTATCACCTGAATTCTTAAATACAGGGCAAACTGATGAGGTCTTCCAGGGGGTCGGAAAGCACTTCTCCTTAAGGCAGCGCTTAAATAGTTTCGTAAGTATGGGAGCAATTTCTGGTTGAAGCTTTTTTTACACTATAATTGGGATGCCATCAGGGCCAGTTGCTTTTTTATTAGCTTGGCGACCTCATGCACGGATATTTGTATGTTACCTAGCTTGTTCTGTGTTATAGGAGGAAATATGGGGAGTTGATGGCCTTCGTCGCATAGGGTAGAATTAGCTGCAAAGTTCTTTGCAAATAGTTTGGCCTTGTCTGACGCTGACGAGATGACCTCTGGTCCATTGATAATGGTTGGGATAGAACGCACACTTCAGTTCAGGATCCTATTTGTTATTTGCCAAAACTGGTGGGAACCAAGCCGCTGATCAGCTACCTTTGATTTAACAGACTGGGCGTATAGCTCTCTTGCATTTTTTATTACTCTTTTACAGTGGTTGCTGGCAGTCCTGAAAGCAGCTTTAGTCTCAGTGCATCTATTACGTTGGTAGCTATGGAAAAAGTGATTTCTGTGCGCGATAGCAGCAGCACATTCTGGGGAGAACCATGGCTGGCTGTTAGGTTTTTGTTGGAATTTTTTAGATGGTATGAATTGGTCTATGCCTACAATTAACCATTCGGTCAGATCTGATACTATAGGACACTTCCTTTTTTAACATGGAGTGCAGAGGTAAATCAGATATGAATGTACGGAAGCTATCCCAGTCAGCCATAGAGTATCGGTATACAGTACGGTGGAGGGGTACGTCTGGGGGCTTCTTACATTTCGTTTTTATCTTAACTGATACGACAGAGTGGTCGGAGGATCCTAGAGGAGAATGAACGGTACATACACATAGCTCAGGGGAAGTTGAGAGAAAAAGGTCTAAGAGGCTTGCATATTGATTGGGTGTATCGGGCACACGGGTGGGTTCGCGAACTATCTGAGTGAGGTCATAAGCAATGGCAAACTCATGACAAAACCTCCCCTCATCATCTGTCTTATTTGAATGGGTCAGCCATTCCATGTTATGGACGTTGAAGTCACCACAGATGTTGATGTTAGCCGAGGGATGTGAAGACAGTATGTGGTCTATTTTCTCAGATATGCTCTTAAAGATAGTAACTCCGCTGTTGTGGGGCCTATAGAGGGCAAATATAAATGCAGTGGTGTTAGCAAGTGCAACCCTGAAGCACATATAGGGTAAATTAGGATCTTCTCTAGAGATATCCCTGCCACATGGGAAGCCATCCTTAATGTAGGCACATATTCCATGCCCATGGCGATCTTGGGTGTCAGATTTAGCTGTTAAATTGGAATATCCATTTATTATGAACTCATCTAGGGAAGTGATCGGCCCTATTCCAGTTTCACTTAGAAATAATATGTCCGGTTTCGTCTCCTGTAATTGGGTTTCAACCTCTGGAAGGTTGGAACGTAGACTCCTGATATTGGAGAAGGAGACCTGGTAGTAGGGGTCTACGCTGGAAGATGGGGTTCTAGGTTTAATCGAGTTTTTATCAGACCCCACAATTTTATTATACCAGATTTTTTCTAATTATCAAAGTATATTTACGCAGATGGATATGAAGATTCTTTATTAAAGTTTGTGCATATTTCCATTCCATGGAGGCCAGGCGCGAACGCAGACCCCACAATTTTATTATACCATCCATATTTAAGTTAAACCATACTTGTCAACGTATTCCTATGTACATCTATATCAAAAACACTTGTAAACTTTTTTTTTAATTTTTATTTTCCATACTTTGTGGACCAGTCGCGAACGCAGACCCCACAATTTTAATGAACCACCGTTCTTCCAGATCAAACATACCCATCTCTGTGTCTCGATACATCTTCTATCATTATATGTTATCAGTTTTTTTAAAATAGCCAACCATATAGGAGCCTATTCGTGACCAGACACACACACAGCTTTATATTATATATATATATATATATATATATATATATATATATATATATATATATATATATATATATATAAGCTGATTCCTCGTTTCTGAGAATTTCAATTTCCTTTTCATTTAGTTTATTTGCAGATGCTTTCTCATACCAATATAAGCGTAGAGTGAGCGTGGACAGTAAAGTTGGCAAGATCGAGGCTGTTTTGCTCATTTTGTTTCTTGCATGCCTCTTATTGTGTTGCACCGGATATGATTTGTCCTATACTGTTGTTTTCCAGATGTTAATATCAAATCCTGTGTTTTTGTGGTGATTTTGAGTTAGTCGTTGTTGTTGTGGCCGATGGGTCTTTTTACTTCGCCTAGTTCTGAGTACAGTGTTTTTCGAGGAAGCCTGCTCTCATCTATTTTGAGAACATGCCCCAACCAACGGAGCTTTTACTTCGTGGTTGTGGGCTCAATACTGCATATGTTGGCTCTCTCAAGGTCGCTTGTGTGGTTACATGATCATACAATTTGATTTTCAGTACATCTGAAGTTTTTGCTGGTGGAGTTTACTTTAGTTTATTGAGATTGCATTGGTGCATAGTTCAGGTCTCACACTCATATAAAAACGTACGGATAACAATCGGCTGGTATCCGATAGGTTTAGCCTTTATGAGTTTGCCGGAGCCAATTCGACTTTCAATTTTATTCACAATTGAACATATTTTTGAGACTATACTTCCGAGATATGGAAAATGATCTACTTGCCCAAGAGGTGTGTCATTTATGTGGATAGTTATTTCTTGTTTGTTTCGGAGTCTAGCTCTACTTACACTTTCATTTTCCCTTTATTCAGTTCGAAGCAATGGTTGCCTACTATAAAGTTCTTTACCGATCTCTAAACGCCTTCTTTTGATGTGTAGGAAGTTTACAAAACTTTGGAATTTTACCAGTCTTAAAGACTACTCTGTTTTATTGTTACCTGTTACCCACCCTGAGTTGTCTGTGGGGGGAGTGCTCGTGCAATATCGCAGCAAAATAGAAGGAAAATAAGAGTAGGTGTAAAGATACAGTCCTGTTTTAGTCCACAAATGACTGGAAATCCGCTTGATTCTTTATCCTAGTGTGACACAATCTGACATGCTATCATGTAGTGCCTGGATGAGCTCTACAATGTGATTTTGGCATCTAAATTGCTTGAGATACTTCTACATTGCGCCTCCTGGAACGCTATAGAATGCTTTTTGAAGTTCATAAAATAAAAGTAGGATATGTTTTTGGTTGTTTTCTGCTGTCTAGAGCATAAAATGTTGTCTATTGTCTTGTGAGAGGAACAGAAACTGCAGCGAGATTTTGGAAGAACAGGCCAAGTGACATTCAGCACGTGATTTAGTAGTATGCGTGCAAGGACTGTTCCCATAGTGGACAAAAGGGCAATTTTCACGGTAATTACCATTTGATGTTCGGTCACTTTTATAAAAGGTTGTTATTATTACTGCATCTTTCGGATCTGTTAGTACTTCACGTCTTTCCCATATCTTAATGATAAGGGTAAACAGTCTTGTTTGCCATGGTCAATACATCAGCATGGAAATTTCTAAGGTCGCGAGCTTCTGAAAAACTCTGTAATTCTAAAGCTTTAATTTGCTACCATTTGTTTTCTAGCTCACGTAATCTTTATACTTTTTTTGACATTTCCGGGGATGTTATAAAAGTTGTGTTCATGTGCCTGGCGAGCATTTATCTTTTCTTGAATGAGTAGATTAATTTCAGCATTATTTTTGTCAGTCTTGATTTCTCTTTTTCTTTAAACCGACTGTAGCGTTGGTTGATTAATTAATAATCTCATTGATTAATGAATATTTCTCTTCTCGATCAGGAAAATTGATTAAGTTTATTATATTCGTTAGGTGAAATTTTGGGAGGTTGCATTTTTCCAGGCTTGTTCTTTTAAGTCAAACGTTAGCTTCCTAGCACCTACGATATTCAGACGATAACCAGTACAACAGTCATCTACATAGAGTGCTGATTTAGTAATATGAATACCTTTTTTATCATTCTTGCAGACGCTGGCATAGTCAAGAAGGTGCCAATGCTGAAAGCGAGGATTTCCACGTAGTCTTAAATCTATTTGGGAAGTAAGAACTGTGTTTTGCTAATGAATAGTTCATATTCTGGAAGGTTTTAGAAGCAGGAAACTATTTGCATCGGATTTATAAAGTCAATGTTACCAAATAACAGAGTTTCAGAGTCCATGATATTTTGCTGCTCGCGCGTTAAAATCGCCCAACAGCATTAATTTGTTGCATGGTATAATTCTGAGAATCGGGTCTCGCTTAGTGCAGAAGGGGCACAAGTTCCATTTAGACTACAGTAGTTCATTGTGCTGTTCTATCCGTATCATTAAGTTTAGCAATTGTTTATATATGCCATATACCAAAGGACAGATATAAAAATTTGTTTTTTGAGTTTCTTTTTTAATTTAGACTGCAAAAAGGGGTGTGCCACTCAGCGGGGCTTTTCACTCAATCATAGTTGTGATCTCCGATCTTTAGCCAATATTTTTTAGAACCTTCTCTATTCAGGGTTGGTAGCGGTTATCCCCAATTAGCCGGACAAATTACTGCAGCAGAACTTCATGCCTGGGTAGTCAGAATTCCCAGGGAGGAAAAACATAACGCATCTATGCAGGTCTGAGCTAAGAGGTCCGAGTTTCACCAAAACCTGCTCCCTTCGCCCTTGCCCCATCGCCGCTGGTCTTGTCGTAGGAGATAGAAAGCAAACTAAAGAAGAAAAACCAATTGCATATACATTTGTTAAGCTTGTGTGTGTGTGTGTGCGTGCGTTTGTGTCTGTGAGTGTGTATATGCTCTCAAAATACAGGATACTGTGATTGGTTTAGTACAGCAGTTTTAATGTTGCCTGTCGGTTTAAAATGAAAGCGAATACGTACGTCTTGCTTATCAGTATAATTAGCCTCTCCATATATCTGGTATGCTTCCTATCCACACAAGGGGGTTGATGCCTCGGAGCATCAGGCTTAATGTCAGAGTATCTCAGAGCATCAGAGGTACCATAAAACGTGTGGGCACGTCCTGAAACACCATAAATCCATGTTCTGCTGCCCTGTGAGCCTCTTAGCTGGGATAAGATTTACAGCAACAAAACAAAACGAAATTAAAAACAAAACACTACATTGATGCCTGACTGGTTATGAGCCGGTTAACAAACTAGGTTTTCAGTAATATGTTACCACACCTTTACTTTGATATCGCATGCCACCCTCACAAGTGCCGCGATGGAAGGTTCTCGAGCCACAGTGTGCGGGCTATTTCTTGACAAGCTGCTGTTTACCTTAAACTAATTCATATATATATATATATATATATATATATATATATATATATATATATATATATATATATATACGTGTCGAATTAAAAAAAAGGTTATAGTGGGGGGAGATTTATTCTCTTCAGAAAGCCCTCTAAAGGCAAACTAAGAAACTATTATTCAGAATTTCTCAAGAGAACACTTATTTATTTATATTTTTTATCAATACGCATGGATGTCCTTATTTTGTTTGCGATCCACTAAATAAGCCTAATTTTGTTTACTTTTCGGTTAAATATGCATATTAGCAGGCAAAAATAAAGCAACACTTTTTATGGAGTACAAATGTCAGTTATACTCTCCATGTTTAATTCGACAAAGATTCAAAAGTGAACAATTTAGTCAGATATACAATTTGTATATTAGTACAATGATTATCCTTTTTTACATCGACAGGATGCAAAACCGATTTTGAAATCTTGTGGACAATACTCCTTTGTACTATTTGTTCACTCTTTTTTATAGCAAACACGTGGAGAGATACTTCTGCTCTATCTTTATTGTTATTGCAGGTACTCGACTAAGCTCCTCTTTATGGCCCCTCCTGGTCAGTCTTCGCGGCAAAATCTCGACGAGTTAAAACAGTTATCATCATATCCCTTACCTTTCATCTGTGCCTAAATCTGAGCGAAAATTTTTTTAGGGAAGTTTTTCGCTAGTACTGCCAGTTTTTGAAACACAGAAGTACAGAGCTCCTTCCCGCTATCACGGTCGCTTTCAAGTCCAACGTGAGCAGATTCTTGAAAAGCTATTCTGTAAAATAAATTGCAAATCTTTAAGTAAATATCGGTTGAAGGGATCTTGTGAAGATATTCGTTCATCGGTAGTAATTCGATCGTTGTGGGGACGAGAAAATGCCGAGATGAAAGTGAATTCTAATTCAGCTCCACCTCGGCACTTTCTCGTGTCTATCTATCTATTTATCTATCTATCTATCTATCTATCTATCTATCTAGCTCTCTCTCTCTCTCTCTCTCTCTCTCTCTAATTATAAAACTCAAATGACCTTGTAGTGAGTGCTGTAACCACACATCCGGTTTACGACTTCCAATTGCGCATGTGTACATAAACATAAAGCCATAACAGCGTAAACAAATTAACACAAATTGCTATTTTTGCAGAATTTGACCTGCGTACTACAATATTAAAGCTATTATTTAGAAATTATTATTTAACATGGGAAGGGGGGATGTTTTGCAACTATCCTATATTACAACTATACTGTCGTAATTTTCTTACAAATAAATCAACTTTGACCCGTTGACAATTATAAGAGCATTTTACAACGGCGATTTACCCACGTTCTTCCTTTTTTTAATACACCTTTCTTAAAAACATTCATAAATTTTCTTCTACACTACCAACATAAATAAATAACCCCGAAAATGTTGTTTTTTACAAATGAATAATCAACACAATAAAACGTATTGTTTTACTGTGCACGTTTCAGCGCCCCAATTGTTTTTTTTTTTGTGTTTAAATGATCCAAATTAACAATTGTTAATAGTTTCTGCATTTTTTTTTTTACATCGTTCATTTCCACATTGTCTTAATTAGTTTTATTGAATTTTTATTAACATAAATTAAATATGTGACCCAATGGGTTATGAATGTTCGTTTAAAATAAATGAAAAAGTTACATTTCATTTTCATTTTCTATTTAAAAAGCCATTCTTAACATGGGGAGAGGTTTTAACTACTCAGTACTTTCAACTAACAATTTCATTAAAAAAAGATATATCAAAATGTGAATTAAACTTGAAGTATTACGGTATCTGTTCAGTGCGTATTTACCTATAAGTATGAAAAACCACTTATAATTCAATGGCTGTAAGTTTATTTTTCAAAAATAAAAAATTATGAACAGAACGACTAATAGAAATCTATCTATATTCTTTTTTTATTTTAATATACTTTCATAGAAATGTTTCTGTTATGTCACAAAAACTATTTTCTTTACGTCAGAAGTGTCACGCTCATACATTAATTCCATAGCTAATCTAACATACTGACCCAAATGGGTCACGGGTAGTCTAGTATATATATATATATATATATATATATATATATATATATATATATATATATATATATATATAAAGTGAAAACTTTCAAAGTATTAAATGAAAACTTATAAAAGCAGTTGATGTAATTATTCATAGTGTTTATTTGAAGTACACATCAAATGCTCGTATCAGTTATATCTGTCAACTTATCAGATTATTTCTTTATTCGTGTGTTGTTTCATGATTTGTTGTTCTTGTCCGAGGATACGCATTTCCGTTCATAGTAGGTTGGTGCAAAAACAATATCGTTTTCTCACATATGTTACTTTTATATATGATTTCTGAATTCATTCATTGATATATATATATATATATATATATATATATATATATATATATATATATATATATATATATGTTATAAATCATTTTGAAGCGTGTTTTTCGCTCTATTGAATTGTGCTGTTTGTTACCGTTCTTAATCGCGTCATCACTTTTTTGCGGGGTTTCTGACAGCATAGACAAAAATCGTCATTTTAGGTGTCTTCAACGTTCCTTCTGCGCAACAAAAATGACCCATTTCTCGAGCGGATTGTGACGTGTGATAAGTAGTTGATCCTCTACGAAAACCGAGAACGTTCGGCACAGTGGTTAGATGCCGGAGAAGCTTCACAACATTTCTCGAAGCCGAAATTGCACTAAAAGAGATTATGGTGACTGTTGCCGGTTTCATCCACCACAGCTTCTTGAATCCGAGCGAAACGATTACGGCATATAAGTACTGTCGACAAATTGACGAAATGCACCAGAAGCTCCAACATATGTGCCCAAGATTGGTCAATATGAAAGAGGCCAATTCTCCTCCATGACAACGCTCGCCCTCATGGTGCTTTACTGACCCTTCAGAAGCTGAACGAATTGGACTACAAGACTGCCTCATCCTCATCCGTCATATACAGTGGACCTCTCGCCCACGTTTTCAAGCATCTTGACAACTTCTTGTGCGAAAAATTCTTCAAAATTCGAATGATGCGGAATCGGCCTACAATGACTTCATCGCTTCCAGAACTCCGGATTTCTATGCTAATGAGATAAATAAACTTGTTTCATGTTGACAAAAATGTGTTAATTTTAATGGTTCTTATTTCTATATATAAAGTTTATTATGAAAGGAATTATGATAAAAAAATGATATTTGTTTTGCACCAACCTAATAGTTTATTTTTAAACTTATTCTGGTTGTCCTACTACATCGGGTTTAATTGCCGAAAGTAATCAAAATATAATATTAACATTCAATAAAATAAAATAATAATTCACAGATGTTTCGACTTTAAAACCAATTGTAACAACAATGAAATGGAAAAGAGTTGATGGAAACTTAATTTACAATCAGACAAAAATGCACTTATCAATTGTTTCCCTGTTTCGGTTAATGTTTAATTGTCGTTGCCAATAACATTGAACTTATATTCTTTTTTGTCCAAATTTCCACCGTAAAAAATCCTTTAGTGGAATATTAATAGGCTTTGTTAAATGTTTTTTTTGATATCACAAAATAAATAAATCAACCTTAATATAAAATATTAAAATGAATTTAACCTATAATGGAATTATACACTTGCGAACACACACACACACACACACACATACATATATATATATATATATATATATATATATATATATATATATATATACTTGCTTACCTGAAACAAGGCATAGTGTCACTTGGACAATTTGGGACTACGTCTAGAGGGGACTATGTAAAAAGATTAACGAGATGCGTATTCATATTGCATCTAAACTTGTACATGTAAATAGGGTCTAGGAAGTAGAAAGCGCAGTGAATTCCACAGTCTAGCAATGCAAGGGATTACTTATTTTGCTGTTCAAGTTTTTTTTTCCGGTAGCACATGCATCAAGGGGATGCAAGTGCACGGAGTTCATCAGATAAAATACCACTAATATACTTGCAAATAGACACAAGAATACAACATCTCGGTAGTGAGTTAGTTAATAGGTCGAGATTTATTAGAACGAACATATTTTATTTGTGTGTGTTTGTGCGTGTGTGCGTTTGTGCGTATATATATATATATATATATATATATATGTATATAATATATGTATATATATATACACACATTGTGTGTGAGATAACAAAGGATTTGAACAGATTATTGATTAAACATGGAACCTTCAATGAGAAGTATGTAGTATATATTTATTGACAAATGTTTTAATATTCGTGGAAAGATAAACCTCAATATGTCACGAACCAATAAAATCCAAAAGTGGTCAAATATAAAGCGCATGTAATAATAACCTGACGTTTAAATGAAGATGTCTAATTCAAGGGAGGTAATGATCGACAGTATAAAGGAATAAATAAAAAACGATTTTTACGAAAAAACGAAGTTTTCGGTTTCTATTCTTCTAAAATCCGAACATCGAATACTGACAATCGGTCGTATTCTGATTGATTCATAAATGAAGAGAATAGACTTTTATGATCATTTCGATAAATGATGACGTGTGTGTGTTTTAAGTATAGCGAGCGAATAATTGATAAAGACGTAGTAAATCGATTTTCCTATGAGAAATATCGAACGATTCTATAATAGCAGGATCGTTTCTTTCCATAAAGGAAAAGACCAAAGAGAAGTAATGTAAGAAAATGCGAATGATCGAACTGCTTGAATATTGCATATCGATCCAAATGAAAGTAAATCATATGTGATTAAATAAATGAGTCAATCAGTTACTTAAGTTGAAAGATGAACAGAAATCGATGATAAATAGATAGATCGATTGAGCTATTGACTGAGTAATTGAATGACTAAATAAACGCTTGAAGGAAAGGTTTGATAAGCGCAGCGTTCATTGATTGACGATAGCATAGTTTCACGAATAGTTATCGAATTGCTTGATCGATACGACTAAGAATCGATTAATTGGATCTCAAAAATCTATGAAATCGGTGACACAGATCGAACGTAAAAATCATTTTGTTCTTTTAAAATGTGACATTTTTTTAGTGCAGAGTGTGAGCAAAAAATAAGTTGTGGTAATAATCAAGAGAAGGAGTTATATGTGGATGTTTCTGGGGGTAATATCGCCCACATGAAAGGGAAGAGTAATTAAATGATATCAGCGATCTTTTCCATATTTATTGTCATGGCTAACACTACCTAATATTATATTATGTACAAGGAAAACGTTATAAAGCGAGTTCTAGGAGGTCATACTCCAAGGAATTCTCATCTGATATGATTAAGTAGGTTAGTTTCTGTCGCCCAAATCATGCTCGCTAGGTAGAAAGTGCCGAAGGAATTTAGCTAATATTGTCAGCCTATAAACGTTTCTAATCTCACTCTACAATAACCACGACCCTGCTATATTAGAGTAAAAAATGCCGATTACATCGTTTCCATAGTTCAATCATTAATATTTACGAATGAGTTAATTGTTTCAACTTCTTCAGAGTTATTGTCCGTTTGTTAGCTTAATACCCGAAACGTTTGCTTCATTTGCTAGTAATTTTCTGTTGATATCCACATTAAAAACGAAAGCATCATCGTCGTTTCTATTCTCTGTCATCAGTCGCTATCCCCTAAAAATTATCAACTACTACAAAATGCAGTTAAAAATGGTATGAGCCTCATGCCGACTGAATTTGTATATTTTATAATCTATATTTCGCGAATATTTTCGATCTCATTCCTTAAATACTCATCAAACTAAGGGTTAATTATTAAATGCTTTTATCTATTTTCTTGTGGTTGAATCATGCTCCTTTTTGCCTTTAGTTTTTAACGACTTGAATCTAACAAATGCGCGTCTTATAGACGAGAAGTTGTCTGTGTAAATGTGATTACGTGAAATATGCTTCAGGATTGAAAGAGATCGTGCTAAGCATATAATCACTTGTAAGTGTTAATCACTCAGACAGGCACGTTCAGATTGGATTCGTAATGTTATAAATTACATGATGCCTACTTTTGATAAAATAGTTTCTAAACTTTATAATGGTTTATGTTGGTATAATAATGCATCAAATTTTGTGTTATTGTGTTATGTTTTTACATTCAGAAGTGGATATTTATGTTTTAGATGTTGGAAAATTGAGTTAGCGCAAGAAACATACTTGAACTTACTGGCATAGCCTCAGAGTGACCGAAATTTGCTGCAAGTGGAAAAAGGTGAGTACTCAAGTGTTGAGATCACTTTAATCAGGCACCCAACTTCACTGAGGGCGATTCTCTTCCTCCGCTCCTAAAGCTGATTTGAAGTGGTAGCTTTCCACTAGATCTTGATAAATGTTATTTCTGTGCCGTAAAAGGGCTCTGGTTACTGTGAACAGTGTAGGACTTTTGTGCCTCCCTCGGTCTAGAAAGGGATTCGACTCAAGGGTCAGATATGAGGTGTGGAACGTTCTCAACCGCAATGGAGTTTGGTAAGAATTAATGTTAACTACAAAATTGCATAATTTTAATTATTTATAATACATGAAGAAACTTAGTTTATTACTAGCAGGAATATCTGATTTTTCTCGGGATTAAAGAAGAAACATAAACTTGTCCTCTTTTACTATGCTCATAATACCAATGTAATTTCTTTCGTGATGGCTCTACTATAGCCGTTATAAACTTTATTTTTGGAAAATTTCCACCTGGATTTGTGTCTTATATATATATATATATATATATATATATATATATATATATATATATATATATATATATATGTGTGTGTGTGTGTGTGTATGTGGGTGTGTGTACGTGTGTCTGTGAAAATGTGTGTGTGTGTACATTTACATACAAAATAACTGCCAATTTCCGGTCTAGAGACTCGAGATTTGACATAAAGTGTATTGAGATTTTTAAAAATGTGTTTAATAGGTTTTCGGCCAGAAGTTTGGCTGTCAAGGGGTCAAAGTTCAACGACTTGACCTTTGAAAACTCTACCAAACTCCTCCATCAATTTTGGGCATAAACACTTGAAAGTTTAGCTGTAGGTAACTTGGACGTGGATTAAACTTTTTAACTTTATTTGAGCCCCAATAATAAATGTTATGAGGTAAAAATTGGAGTCAAAGTTTAAGAATTTGTCTTCTGTGGCAAATTACCAATTTACTCAGACAATTTCTGGTCTACATATTTAAAATTTATACATAACAGATGTTCAAACATGCGGCAAGCATTTTGATCAGTTTGGTAGCGACAATTTGGCTGCCAAGAGGTAAAAGTTTAAAGAGTTAACCTTTGCCAATTTTCGGTCTGAAGACTTGAGATTTTAGATGTAAGTAACTTGGACATGGGGCAAACGTAGTATTTTAGTTTGAAACCAAAATAATAAATGATAAGGGGTTTTAATTGAGGTCACATTAAAAAAAAATGACCTCTGCGATCTCTACAAAATTGCTCAGACAAAGTTTGGTTTAAACATTTCAAATCTTACATAAAGTCCAAGCTCTTAGAAAAAAACATTCTAATTCACACCCACTTAGCTTATCATCTACATCTGCTCATCAATCTCCAGCTGTATATGTAAACACGTCCATAAACGTGGGTGCGCGTATCCTGTGTATGCATGTGTACGTGAAGAAGCATTTGTGGTAACAGATATGAAGGGAAAACAAATGAACACATATCCGAGGAAATGGTAGAAACACTAGAGGATGACCTCCAATCCGTAGTGGAATGGGGACAAAAATGATTGGTCACATTCAATGCTGCTAAGACTAAGCTTGTTTCCTTCAATAACTACAAGAAACCTTCTCTACCACCAATAGCAATGGCCAAGAACAGATTACCTGAAAGTACTTCTTTTAAACTCCTCGGCCTAACGTTTACAGGGAATATGAACTGGAATAGATACATTGAGAGCATTGCCAAGGCTGCTGCAAGGAAGGTTGGCTCCCTCTACCGTGCTAGAAAACTACTTACGCCTGACAGTATTCTATACCTCTATAAGGCAACCATTCGCCCATGTATGGAGTACTGTTGTCACATCTGGGCTGGTGCATCTGCTTCTTGTCTCTCGCTCCTGGACAGGGTTCAAAAGAGAGTCGCCAACCTGATAGGTCCTGAACTATCATCTAGGCTTCAGCCTCTGTCCCATCGACGAGATATTGCATCCCTCTGCCTGTTCTACAAATACTTCAATGGTGAATGCTCTGACGAACTGCAAACACTTGTACCTCTCCGACGTAACTACCCCCGACAAACCCGACAAGCTACTAAGTCTCATCCCTTTACAGTAGAGATCCCTAGGTGCAAGAAAGCCTTTTACTCCAATAGTTTCTTCCCCAGAACTGCGGGTCTTTGGAACTCCCTTCCGGGATTCTGCTTTCCCAACTGCAATGATATGCAGAAGTTCAAGTGTAATGTTAACAAACATCTTTCTACTCATCTCCCTTCATGATGCCCCCGCTAATTAAGTCCCTGATAGTAGCCCCCTGCTTCAAAGTGGCACTGTGCCTTGTTTGGGGTGAAAATTGAATTTAAAAAAAAAATAAAAATGTTCACGTATACGAGTGTGTTCGTGGGGTGCGTGGAAAGACTTAGTTTTGAATAGAGGCCACACAAGTTGCTGACCATTCCAAGTCGAAAATGCTGGAAGGGTCATATTCAAATAGATCTTTACCTTAATGGCTATACCTGTGTCCCTCCTCCCCGCTGCTAACTCTGCCCGCTCATTCATGTTTTCTATCATTCACACTGAGGAAGATCGAAGGATCGGTCGAAAATTATGTGCTTTTGAAGGAAACATTCTTGTATTTTCAAAAAAAAATTGTATTCCTACATGTCAACACACAGGAAATAAATACAGAAAAGATATAAACATTTATATATTTTTGTATTTATTTTTTATTCATACATATTTAAATATATATATATATATATATATATATATATATATATATATATATACGTTAAATATTATTAAAATCAAATATACGTAGTTAAAATTTTAAGATAGTTTTAAGGATTCAACACATAAAGAAATAAAATGAATA
Source organism: Euprymna scolopes (assembly GCF_053919585.1). Taxonomy (NCBI): domain Eukaryota; kingdom Metazoa; phylum Mollusca; class Cephalopoda; order Sepiida; family Sepiolidae; genus Euprymna; species Euprymna scolopes. The sequence continues at coordinate 25,862,392 of NC_136518.1, forward strand.
TTAAAGATCTCTTCCGTAGTGTTTTTCCTTAAAATTGTATGCATATGGTTTAAACTTCATGAGCAGTTTTTTTTTTGTAATTTTAAAAGAGTTTTCTTGCCTCTAGACGGTGTGGGTGGACTTAAAGATTTAGGTTCACTTTTCAAGAACATTTACATATGAATTCTATTTTAAAAAGATTCTATACATTGATTTCTACAGAAATTACACGGGCATTGACATATGTATATAAACATATGTATATAAAAAATATAGTTTCAATAGAAGACGCGTTTATTAATACATTTTATTTTTCGAACATTTTTATTCAATTCAAAATAGATAACATTTAATTAGAATAGAATGAATAAAGATAACAGGAATTATTACTTGGATTATTAAATTATTAGTTTTGTTTAAGTTTCAAATCATTAAAAATATGATTAGAATTGCTAATTTAAGGATTGCATATTTTCTGGTTAAAAAATATCGAACATGCAACATGAACCGAATAAAACTGTTATTTAATCAGATTTATTTTAATAAAAACATATTATCTAAACACATAGGCATCCAGACATAATTTAGTAGATTAGAAAAATGACGATTTTATATTTAATTTATGTTCCGAAAATCAACAAGTTTATCTCCAAGTACGCACGTTTTGAAAAACAAAACCATGTTATCATTATTGTATTAGATTAAGACTTATAAACCATTTGTGACTTTCCACGTCTGCATATGAACTTTTTCTATTTCAATCCGAATAATTTTCCGTTAATTTTGCAATCAGCCCAAGAAGAAAGCAACGTTAGAATAAATGAACCATTTTCAGCAGTTTTTCAAGAATTAGTAAAAACAAAACAAGATAAATTAATATGAACACCCAAAACAATTCAGAATGGCTTCTATGTATCTGTTAATTTCAAATCAGTTTATAATCGATATTTTTCAATAAACAAATCATTAAAAATTATATTTAAACAATAAATAAAAAATGAATGACTTTCATAATTCAAATACCTATTTATATTAAGTGTTAAAACTTTACGACAAAATTTCAAATTTAAGTTGTGCTTACATGCCTTTAGATTAGCCTTTTGCGATAAAAATGATTGTCTCGTGTATATGCCGATGAGAAATCGGCATATACACGAGACAATGTGTATGCCGATGAGAAATCGGCATACCGACTGACGGACAAAGATTCTTTAAGATATGAGGGGTCGAACCTAAAATTAATTTACATCGAGAGAAAAAAATACGAAAGTTATTTGCAGCTAACCAAATTACGATGCAGATAGAGGATAAATTATTTCATAATGTAGATGAAAGGAAATTAAGGATAGAGAAGAAAGGTTCGCTGAAGGCTAGACACTCTGATAGAGACGTGCGGAAGGGAGATTGAAAGGGAAGCGAAATGTGAGATAGATAAAAAGAGATTTAGAAGGGAAGAAATAGAGCTGAAGCAATGGAAAATAGGGTGGAGAGCGAATTCTACTTGAAAGTGGAGGGGAATTCAGCCTAGAGTTCGATGTGTAGCAATGAATGAGAAACAAAATGGTCCTTCATCAACAGATTTCCATCAATTCTATAATTAACGAAGTTAAGCGCTTGACTAATTGTAAAAGGGGCCTAAATGAAAAATTGCACATCAATAACGATAATAATATTAATGCCGTCAGTAAATGATAAAAACTATGAATGCACCAAGAAAAAATACAGATCATTTTAAACATCATTGTTATAATCAAAAGTTTACTCTACATCATATAAAATATGTTAATTAATCTAAACCACAGCGGTAGATTGCTATTGTGTCGTTATCCCTTTTGTATTCATAAGTATTTTTTAAATATCACCTGTACTGATTGAAACGTCAACCTCCAAAGGACAGTCAACGACTGATTTTTTCTTAACATGTTCATCCGTGATGGCACACGGCAATGTTGTGTCAATAATATTAAAGATGCGAATAGCAGTCTAATTATCCAAAGCGCCTCTTCTCAAATAAAAAATGTTGTTTAAATTGAACACGTCAATCAGTCGATTAAAAAAATTGTCATGTATGTGTCTTTCTTTGTGTTCATGGTATTGAAGTAGTTGGTAATAGTATTGTTTACATGAATAAAAATATATTTTTAAAATAATGGTACATGTATATATAGTAACTTTCTTCAGTTTTGACAGACTATGGATATCCACTGTAAGGGTGCCTGTGCGTAGATATTTTGTGGCAGGAGTTGCGCAATTTCCAACAGCACCCCTCATTGGCCGGCGTTGTTAAATACCAGTGGCAAGAGAATGTTCAAGACGACTGGAAACAATGCCGAAATAGATGGAAAGCACATATAACGCCTAGAATTTGTAAAAGGTCACTCATCTGGTACTAGCCAGGCTCAACGTTGCTAACCGGTGATCTGACGAGAACCGGTGTGTATAAGTGATTATATATATATATATATATATATATATATATATATATATATATATATATATATATACATATACATATATATATATATATATATATATATATATGTCATAGGTTCTGAAATATGGACGATATATCACGGATTATTCATTCATTTAATTAACCATTTGTAGTTTATCATTCTTTTTTTTGTTTCACCCCTTCTTCCCCTCCATTTTCAATTATGTGTAAATTGTTTCATTTTAATCGCTGCCGACGTAATCTCTTGTCAAGTGTCGGGCGAAAGGTACCTCGAGGTTCATTTTTATTTTCGTCGAATAGTCTTTTGGCTATTTTTTGTGTCTATTTTTTCTCCCCGCATCGAGATATATATATATATATATATATATATATATATATATATATATATATATAATATTTTAAAAAGCATAAGTGTAGCCATTATTAAAATTTTGAGGAAGATCGATGCAGGGAGAAAAAATAGACACGGAAAATAGTCAAAAGACTATTCGAGTAAAATAAAAAAAGAACCTCCAGGTGCCTTTGAAACTTGCAATTGAAAATGGAGGCGAAGGGAGGGGTGAAACCAAAGAAAATAAATAAATAAATTGAATGAATAGCCCGTGATATATCGTCTATATTTCAGAACCTAAGACAAAAAAAGGTTAACTTGCCTGCAAATAAGTGCAGAAACAAGAAATAATTACGCAACGTAGGCATTTTTCTGGTAAGGCAGAGCTCTTTAAACATCATTTGGTGCTCTTTAAGCAACAATTGGTGCGCACTTGTATGGCAATAAAGCAAGTGGTGAAGCGTATTCGGATGGGTGTTTTCGCATTGTACACAAGGCCCGTTCCAAACAACATCTCAATATTTTTGAGGCCGTAACTGTACTAATGCGCAAACCATCACACTGTAGGAAAAAGAAGCTGTCGCATAAATTAGACCTGTTTAAACAGCTCGGATTTACAAAAAAAAATGCTTAGATTGCGTCATAATGTCTTGTTTCTTCACTTATTTACAGGCAAGTTAAATTTTTGGTGTCATAGGTTCTGAAATATGGACGATATATCACGGATTATTCATTCATTTAATTAACCCTTTGTAGTTTTATCATTCTTTTTTGTTTCACCCCTCCTTCCCCTCCATTTTCAATTATGTGTAAATTGTTTCATTTTAATCGCGGCCGCCGTAATCTCTTGTCAAGTGTCGGGCGAAAGTCTTTTGGCTATTTTTCGTGTCTATTTTTTCTCCCCGCATCGATATTCCTCAAAATTCTAATAATGACCCCTCTTATACTTTTTAAAATTTTAATACAATTTTTTTACCATTAAACACCTTATATATATATATATATATATATATATATATATATATATATATATATACACATATATATATACATATATATATATATATATATATATATATATAAGAATTAAAACAGTTACCTTGGAAGGTAAATATTGTATTTCTGACATTGTATTAAATGTTAAGTAATTGAAAATAATAGATCAAAACATAGATTGGATCTACCTGTTACCTGTTCAAAAACCGATGCCCTAATAACACATCATCATTTAGAGTAACTAACGACAAGAGTACGAACTCACCTACTTTGGTAAAGGAACTTGTGGACATAACGGTGAGTATAAATTGAAGTTGTCAATATTAGGAAGAGCAAAGCAACTATATACGAGTTAAATTTTAGCGTTGCAACCTTTGCACGCTTAAATGATATCATGTCTAAAATATTTACTAAATAAAAAGCAGGACGTAATACAAAGTTGTTTGCATAGAACTAAGTATGTACCCTTCCTCTAAAACATGACCATGTAGCTCAAAGTAAATTAATATATATATATATATATATATATATATAAATATATATATATATATATATATATATATTTAAATAAATGTTTGGAGGTACAGAATTTATATACAGTTTTGAATAAAATAGGCGGAAGTTTCTCAAGAGCTCCTTCGGCTATCATCTCATCAGGAGAAAATCGATAGCGTATAAAATAATATTATGTTGAAAATAAAGAGTTCTAATGGGGAACTTATTGAATGTGCCAAAAGTACGGGGACACTAAAATAAATTTATTAACGTTTAAAAACGATCAAATTATAGGCACAACGAGGGAAGAAAAAAAACGGAGGAAAAAATTCAAAGTTCCCCAAAGAGAAACAATGCATTTGATGTTTCCTTTTGCCAGTCCAAAGAAGGTTGACGCACCGCAATAGAACTCTTTATTTTCGACATAATATTATTTTGTACGCTATCGATTTTCTCCTGATGAGATGATAGCTGAAAGAGGTCTTGAGAAACTTCCGCCTATTTTATTCAAAACTACATATATATATACACATGTATATTACGCTCTCGTATATACACACACACATATATACACACACACACACACACACATATATATATATATATATATATATATATATATATATATATATATATATATATATATGCTAGTTATCCACATAAATAAAAAAAATGAAAATGGGATGTGAAGTAGCAGGATTTAATAATGCAATGCAGATATAATAATAATTGTATAGGTGCGTAATATTTAATTATCTCAGTAGAAATTCATTAAATAAAATGAAAATGTAGATAATTACATAGCATACTATATATTAAATTGACGAAAATATATTGTTTTATGTTGTAAACAGATATAAGTAGAATTGTTTATTTCTTATTCTGAAAGATTTATGTTTTTAATGCAGAGTGCGTTTTATTTTCAATTTATAAAAATATTGTTAATAAAACTATGTTAGCAAAACTTTTTAATAAAACTTGAGGGATTAATTTTTACATAAGAAAAAAAGCATGGCGTTTTCCTCAACAGATCAATATATTGGGACAATGATATTTTAAATAAAAGTGTGGAGAAATAAAATATAGGGTACATTTTTGTTTGAAATGCAATTTTTGTATGACATTATAAACATTATCAAATGATCTTTCTTGTCATTGAAAAAGAAAAAAAATATGTATAATAAAAGCACATCTAAAATATATAAAACAATGATTGTGCGTCCTTTCGCCAATACCTTTCTTGTCATAAGATAAATCTTTCTGACTAAAGCTTTTTAATTTTTTGTTCCAATCCAGAGTGCCGCATGTGGGCAGGACTAGGATTTTCTCTACATTGACCACCGATCCTAGACATTTATAATATAATGCAGTATCAATAAAAAATATAGAAAAAAAACTCTTGTTCAACTCTATGGAGTACATTTGACAGGTATTATTTTTTACTTGAAAGTCATCACTTATCAAGGCCAGGGGATCACTGAAAGCAAGGGTTTATGTGTCAAGTAGTTAATTACGGAATTGTGGAACTTGGGTAGGCCTTACATATTAAAGAGCACTTCAGCTTTAAAAAATTAAAAATATAAAACGATATGTAAATAAAATAATGCATGTTTTAAATCTTGCTTGTTTATACTTGTGCTTATATTTGTGATTTCATTATGCTTACAATTGTCTCAGTCAAGCAGGATTACTCTTTCACTCTCCGCCGCGAACAATGTTGTGTAATTTATAGAAAATATTTTGTAAATACTATAACTTGTTTTTATTATTATTATTATTATTATTATTATTATTATTATTATTATTATTATTATTATTATTATTATTATTATTATTATTATTACTGGCTCACATGGAGCTTTCACACAAGTCAACAAACGATCTGATTGGAAACCTGTGGTGTTCTCTGGAGGCTGAGTGACAACAAGTCTCCCCAGACGTCCAGTTCTCTCCACCTCCTTCGATAGCAGTTTCAAATGAATTTGCATCATCGCAACAGCCTCTTACCATTGATTTCTCGCCAGCAGTGGCCATTGGTTTATACTGGAATTTGAGTGCCACTAAGCCTCCCCTAAGTCCCAGTTCTCTTTGCGCTTGTCCAGCCGAGGTCTGGCTGGCGCTCTCTCCTCGGTCTTTCAGTCCTTCTTGACCCTTCTCGGCCCTTTGGTGTCACTTTTTTATTGGGAGGAGCGGTGGTGAAACTATGGGGGGATGCATGATGGGGGTGTAGAATTTGTAAATATGCAGCTTCGGTGTTCTTCATTTTCTGTAACGCTTATTCGTTATATTGTCTTCTTGTATTATTCTCCGCATTCAATGGTTTTCCTTAATATTTCAGCCGTTTTCTTTATCGTTAGTCGTTGTACTTTTGCAGTTATTCCTATGATTCCAATTTCTGACATTCTTTTTTCGATGTTTTTCGGAATTGTTCCTAGTGCTCCTACTATTACCGCACTATTTTGATTTTCTTCATTATCCAAATCCCTTTTAATTCTCTGGCTAGCTCTGTGTATTTGCTTCGTTTCTCCTTTTCTTTCATACTCACCCTGTGGTCAGCTGGGACAGCAAAGTCTACGATTTGACAGGATTTTTCTTTCTTGTTATTATTACGACATCTGGTCTTCTTGCTTGGATGGGTTTGTTCGTCTGTATGTCCATGCCCCATAGGATTTTGTGGTTCTCGTTTTCGAGTGCTGTGCGGGTTTATGCTTGTACCATTTGTCTGTACGCTCAAAATGCAGTCGTTTTCACAATTCCCAGTGCACCGCCCTCCACACTCGGTCATGCCTGTTTTTGTATTCCTTTTGGGCCAGTTTGCTGTATTCACTTTCTATATGGTTTATCGTTTCGTCTCTTTGTCCACAGAGTCTGCATTTGCTGTTTTCTTGTGTTATATTAACTTAGGTTCCATATGAGTTAAATAATGTGCCCAAGTAGTTTTCATTTCTATATACATTCGTTATATAATAATTTCATTCTATTTTAAGCAATACTTATTATCTTTAGTAGGGTGTAGATATTATTATTATTATTATTATTATTATTATTATTATTATTATTATTAATAATAATAATAATAATAATAATATTACTATTATTATTATTATCATTATTATTTTGATTATTATTATTATTATTATTATTATTATTATTATCATTTAAATAAAACATATCAATTCGGACAGCTTTTTTATTAAATACCTTGTTGCTGCACAAAAAGAACATCGTAGTTAAAATGCCTGTCCTTTAAAAGTTTGGTTTAACTAGTTTTATTAAACAGTTTTGTAAAAAATATAAGTGTAAATATATAAAATGCATATAAGTCACGAGTAAATAATAAAACTCGTTATTATTATTGAAAACAAATTAATTCAAACGTTTATTTAAATAGTTTTATTTTACAGTTTTGGAAATATATAAAAAAACGTACTTCCGGTGATCGCGATATTTGTTTACAGAGACAATGTGTGTGTGAAAGATTTATGTGAGTGTTGGCCGAAATCTGGCCCTTTGTTTCTTTCTTCGCATTGAAATCGGTTGAGTTGGGTCCATTATTCCCTACTCTGTCCTATATATTTATACTTTCGGTAAATGTCCAGCAATTTAAGTTTATATAAAAATATAAGAAATACGAAAGTATCGCTTAAATAACAAATATGATAAATGGTCTTTAAAAGTTAGAGGTAAGTTTCGTATCTACACCCTACTAAAGATAATAAGTATTGCTTAAAATAGAATGAAATTATTATATAACGAATGTATATAGAAATGAAAACTACTTGGGCACATTATTTAACTCATATGGAACCTAAGTTTGAATTACTTTTCCTTTAACAAAAACAGCTGCATGAATAAATATGCAATGTTGATTTTTCTACAATCTTTTATGATATTACAGGGTCATGTTTATTTGTTTCTAAGTAACATTTATTGATTTTATAAATAAAATTGGAAATTGTTATATATGTTTTGTTGTTATATTAAACAAACATTGAAATTTCAACCTAAAGAAAATGGTGTGAAAAAAAGGGTGACATATAATTGAAAACGTATATGTTCCCAAACGTACACATGTATATATATATATGTGTGTGTGTGTGCGTGTGTGTGTCTGCGTGCGTGTGTGTGCGTATATATATATATATATATATATATATATATATGTATATATATATATTTAAAGTGATGGTTATGTAGTTCCAACGAGAGAAAAAAATGTATATTTAAAAGAGTGTAGCCATCAACAATTGTGGGGTTTTTTAAAGGTTTTCATCATATTTTTATTTTAAAATATTTTAAAATAAAAATATGATGAAAACCTTAAAAAAACACAATTGTTGATGGCTACACTCTTTTAAATATATATATATATATATATATATATATATATAGAGAGAGAGAGAGAGAGAGGGAGAGAGAGAGAGGAGGGAGAGAGGAGAGGGGCGCGTAAGGAAATAAATAAATGTATATAAATAGAAGAATTTGCCGGATGGAAAAATATGTTAAAAATAGTGATGTCTGGAAGTGGCCGCAAGATTGCTGAAGAATTTAACAGAAACCATGGAACAGCATAACACACGATAGTCTCGCAAAACGTTTGTTAAGTTTTAAAAACTGGATCTGTTGATGATCAACAAAGAAGTAGCAGACCACGTAGAGCAACGGATGAAAACCCAACAGCTAGAGTTTTAGAAGCATTAACACAAAGTGCACGAAGGCTGTCTGTTAAAATTGGAGTTAGTCAACCAAGTATCACCCGCATTTTAGAAACAAGTAAATGGCATCCTTACAAATTACAAATGATGCACGGCATAAGAGAAGATTATCCAGATAGACGACTGGAATTTTTTGAATGGCCAGTCGACAAAAAAGATCATGTTTACCGACGAAACTAACTTTTATATCAACGGTTAATCTATGTGTTATTGAAGTAAAGCCGCCTCTCATTGGATAAGTTCAGTTTGAGGTGAGAAAATCATTGGACCAATTTTCATTTATGGAAATCTTAATGCCAATAAGTATTTGAACATTTTACAAGGAACATTTTTTTATCACTCTTAAGCGAAAGTGGTAATCTTGCAGGATATTTCCAACAAGATGCTTCCACATTTCATTATGCTATTCAAGTTAGACAATAGTTGAATCAAATACTTCCAGATGCATGGATTGGTAAACGTGGGTCAGTTGAGTGGCCTCCTAGATCCCCTGATTTAACCCCTCTTGATTTCTTTCTTTGGGGTCATTTGAAAGCTATTGTGTATCAAGAAAGTATAAGAGTCATAAACCATTTAAAGGACAGCGTTATCGATTCATGTACACAAATATTCCCAGATGCACTATTGCGGGTTCACAATGAGTGGGTTGAACGTATTATGATGTGTCTTCAAAACAATGGAGTCCACATAGCGTCTGTCATTTAATAAAACCTATTTTAAAAGACAACAAAAATCACATTTTCTTTATTTATTTATTTGTATGGAGACTGTTGAATCACCAAAAATTGTATCGAGACTTTTGAATCACTCTGTATATATTTAATATGCATATGCGTATATAAGATTTTATTTTATTTTTGCGAATAATCACATTTAGACATGAAATTATTATTCAGATGTTATGTAATTTCGAGAGTATTATACGTTTATCAGTTGTAGCAGAGTTGACCATTTAATGATATACATTCCCATTCAGTTTTTTTATTACAATTTGTTTTATTCTGAATTCTTTTATAATAGCAATTTAGTTTCGATTTGTAATACTTTACCGCATTTTCTTTCTAGATTACATGATACGAAACGGTTTCTCAATATGAAATATTATGGTTCCCAGTTTTATCGCAATTCCAGTAGTTTCTTCTGTCCTTGTATTCCTTTCCCAATTTGTGGGGTTCTTTTAAAGACTCGCATGTAGAAATATATTATTGATATTTATCATTGCTTTTAGTACCATTTCATATGAATAAATTTTTTTCCTGATATGAAGCAGCAATGTCTTGTAGCTTTCTCCGTTGCATTAAATCACGATATTTATTGAACATCCCTCGCGTTATATTAATGAAGCGATCAATGCGTTTTTGATAAAAGAAAACCTACACCAATGCAGTCGAAGCAGCAGTTTCACCGAACGTTTTCCTGCCATTAATAATCGGATGCTTTTTACAGATGTGATCCTTTCAGTTATAATTCTTCTGCTCCATCCAATGAAACGGTTTAAAACGTTTACTTTTTATATTTTCTCAATATTCATTTCATATTTCCAATTGAAATATTTGATCATTCACAGGAATTATGCATGTTTCCGAGGTTTTATCTGGTCGAATGTTCAATATGCATTAGAGGCAATATGATCAACTGCATTAACATATCTATTAAGTACTCTCAATATTATCATACATAAGAACGCATAGGAAGACAGGTTGCCGCCACATGTCTCTAATTATTAGAGCTTCGGGGTATTGTGTTAAACGCCAGTCCTACAGAGGGATTGCCTGACAGACCATCAGTATTATCGTACAACTTTTATCCCATTCATTTCTTTACATAGTTTCATTAGCTGGATATCGATATTTTAAACGGAGTATGAGTTTTTATCATAACATAAATGTTCATTATATCTTTTAAATAAACGAACAGTAATATTCTATCTTCTGTGCCATAAAATATTCACCATAGACTTCTGAGTTTTCTTTCCTGGAGCATTTCCGTTCCTATTCAGTTATGTTTATTTTACAATTTGATAAATCGCAACTCAGATGAAATGTAAAATAAAGCTAAACAAGGTGATTGCAATACATGCACTTAAGACCATTTGTACGTGACGCTGGAGTTTGAAATGTTAGTTTCGTTGATTTTTCAATCATTACTTTTATATAGCAGTAACGTTGTTTTACAGATTTGGGATATTGTGTGCTAATGTTCCATGCTTAATTTTCAATAGCATGTTTGTAGTTTTATCGCTTTAGCTTGGATTAAAAATTGTGTAATTAGTATGTCACACTTCTATATGGCATCTACTCAAAATTACAATATAGGAAAAAGTTTTACACAGAATTTGGAAAACAAAATGATAGCTTTGTTCCGGCTGTCAGCGTATGTTCCAAATATCGACATGACCAGAGTTAAATTAAAATCTGATGAAATCCGACGTAAGTGGATGGCGTGGTAGGGTAGTTATTTACACCAAAACCTTGAGACACGAAAGGACATAGGAACATTAGAAATGCGATTCGTAATCATGGAATAATGTGAAATTACCAATTAATTGAAAGAATAAACCATTACTCTTTCCTGTCTCATTTTGTTAATTTTTTTAGCTACAAACATTAATATAGGTCCAACAAAACAAACGTTTGGAGTTATGAAAATCGTAAGCATTTAAGATATCAAATCTTTAATCATCAAATTGTACCCTAAAGTACCCATCAATTATGAACATTGGAAAGATCACTCTTCTGAAAATATTCTGACAGAATTAATATGTTGTTTTGTCGTTTACTTATAATTCTGCATCGTTCGTTTTTGCACTAATTCGTAATATTACTCGCAAGTAATTAACTAATAACGTACAACGTATAAATTTAACAGGGTTTTTTCTGTAAGTGAATAATAAAATGCATAAGTTCAGAAACTACTTGGTAATGTATGCTGGGAATGGTTTGAGTCGATTCGTACTACAACCGTACTCTTCGGGAGTGTCATCGTCGGTCTTGGTATTGGAATAATTAATTGTAAATTGATGTATGTCAATATATTATAGACAACTCATTATTCCATAAACTTTTGACATCTTTCCTTCATTTCTCCAGATGTAAAAAAAGTCCAAATGTATGAATTAATATGTTTTTTTTTTTAAATGAAACAATACTATTGACACTCAGGTTGAATAATGACGGCTAAAATTAAGAAATATGTTATTCTTTTATAAACATTTTAATGTTGAATAGTGTGATAAATACTCGTTTCATTGTAAAGAATGAGAAATGGCTGCCCGAAAAGTCTCTTTTCTCAAATAGACCTAGGACATAACGAATGTACCTCTAAGCTCTTTAATCAATTAAATAAATGGTATTTGTACATGTTAATGGCGATTTAGTGCAAAAGTAAAGAAAATATTTTCCTGGCGAGGGTTTAATAAATAACAATACGTCATTGTTGTAAAACAGATTCAAGCAGGACAACATAAATCTTACACTAAGAAACTTATAATCATTTTATAGTAATTTCAACTTTTTAATGTTTTTAGACGTTTTTCATTGAACATAATGCCTATCCATTTGACTTTATACCTTAACACTTTCGCTGTTCATGACAAAATCTGAAAAGATATTTTCTCGTAAATCTGATTAACCCATTTATGTGGCTTTTCCTTATGGTGCCATGCGTTCCAATTACAATGGGGAATCGGCGCGAATTCATTGCGTTTCCAACTTTAGTTGCACTAATTCTTATTTCAGATATTCATATTTTTCATGGTCTTACTCTGGTACAGAAATGCCAGTTTATATCAATTATTAAATCAGTTCTCTTGTTTTTGTTTTCTTTTTATAAAAATGTCAGGTTTGGCTTGATCCAAGCCTTACCAGTTTATATGCGCATGTCCAAAAGTTGTTTAACTTTATCTGGTTTATACTTATACCACTACTCCTTGTGATCTATTTTATAAAGTTTGCATAAGTTTCAGGAAGGGAATTGTTGTGTCTCAGCATTTATATTGATGTTGAGGTTAGGGTAAAAGCATTCCGATATAATATGCGCTAATGGTTCTTCCCGTTCCTTACACAATCGGCATATTGTGCAGTTTTCTCGATTTAGTGTTTATTGGACATAGTGCGGGTGTCTTCTCTCTGGGCTGCCGTTACAGTACTATTACTGGATGTTTTAAGATCAAGCCTGACCAACAAATTACAAGTTTCATTATCTCCAAGTGTAATATTCCTAAAGAATACATTGTGTAGTTTCGTTTCAACTAATCTCCCCCTTCTTTTCAACTTCTGCCGCTTTTTATCACATTGCGTAATATCCTCTTCCTTTTAACACTATGAAGATATATTTTATTCTTTTTTATAAATATATTGAAACTCTTTTCTTCTATATTTTTACAACATATTTAAAAGGCGTTTTCTAGGTAGATACAATAGGCCTACATTTCCTTTTTTTAGCAAAAGCCTTATATTGTTAGCATTTTTATTGTGGCCGATTTTTTATTTCCATATTCTTCATCCTATCGGATTCCACTATATCCAAATATTTGTATCCTCTCTCGCTTTCTTTATCAAATCTGTAACCCAAAGTGAAGTGGCAGGTATATTGAGTGGAGGAGCTTGAGTTTTATCACAAGAATAATACTTTTGATGATGATAAAGTCTGTTCTTATGTCATTACTAAACAATATTTTTGTAGTCGTTACGGTATCAAGCTCGTTCGCATTCATGCAAAAACCTTAAAGTTCATCCATGAATAGATGGTTGACTGTACGAAGTCTTTTTTATCAATATCTTCCGTATCAGATTCCGTAAAAAACAAGTCAAAGCTGATGATGATGATAAAAGCAAAGTGGAAAGACTATAATCTTTCCCCTTTGCTTTTTTGTCATCCCTTATTTTCACATTGTCTGTTTCGATATTTGTGTAAATATTTAAAAAAATTTCACATTGTCTGTTACGACATTTGTGTAAATATTAAAAAAAATTAACATTGTCTGTTACGACATTTGTGTAAATATTAAAAAAATTTCACATTGTCTGTTACGACATTTGTGTAAATATTAAAAAAAAATTAACATTGTATGTTACGACATTTGTGTAAATATTAAAAAAAAATTAACATTGTCTGTTACGACATTTGTGTAAATATTAAAAATATTTCACATTGACTGTTACAACATTTGTGAAAATATTAAAAAAATGTTCACATTGTCTGTTACGACATTTGTGTAAATATTAAAAAAATTTTCACATTGACTGTTACGACATTTGTGTAAATATTAAAAAATGTTCACATTGACTATTACGACATTTGTGTAAATATTAAAAAAAATTTCACATTGTCTGCTACAACATTTGTGTAAATATTAAAAAAAAATTAACATTGACTGTTACGACATTTCTGTAAATATTAAAAAAATTTTCACATTGTCTGTTACGACATTTGTGTAAATATTAAAAAAATTTTCACATTGTCCGTTACGACATTTGTGTAAATATTAAAAAAATGTTCACATTTACTGTTACGACATTTGTGTAAATATTAAAAAAAATTAACATTGACTGTTACGACATTTGTGTAAATATTAAAAAAAAATTTCACATTGAGTGTTACGACATTTGTGTAAATATTTTAAAAAATGTTCACATTGTCTGTTACGACATTTGTGTAATTATTTAAAAATGTTCACGTTGTCTGTTACGACATTTGTGTATATATTAAACAAATTTTCACATTGTCTGTTACGACATTTGTGTAAATATTAAAAAAATTTTCACATTGTCTGTTACGACATTTGTGTAAATATTAAAAAAAATTTCACATTGTCTGTTACGACATTTGTGTAAATATTAAAAAAAATTTCACATTGTCTGTAACGACATTTATGTAAATATTAAAAAAATTTCACATTGTCTGTTACGACATTTGTGTAAATATTTAAAAAAATTTCACATTGTTTGTTACGACATTTGTGTAAATATTAAAAAAATAAATACTGTCAAATCGTACTGATGTTTCCAATTTTTTTTCTATTTCAATTAGAGTTTGTCAATAGTTTTAGTGTATGCTCCTTCTTTTATTTCCACAAGCTCTTCTTTAATCATTTTTATCCAGTCAATATTTCTGTTATTGTCCTGTCATTTTCTCTATATTTTACCATAGAAATATGTTATTTATGTATTTTTCTACCTTCGTTTACACTTTGCACGCACTGACTTTCATTGTATTTAAATGTTCTTTTTTGTCATATTATTTTCTTTTTTTTGTTTTACTATTTTCTTTTTTGTTTTACTATTTTGAATTTTTTTTAATTTTGTGATTTTTGTTTTACTATTTTGATTTTTGTTTTACTATTTTGATTTTTGTTTTACTATTTTGATTTTCGTTTTACTATTTTGATTTTTGTTTTACTATTTTCTTTTTTGTTTTACTATTTTGATTTTCGTTTTACTATTTTGATTTTTGTTTTACTATTTTGATTTTTGTTTTACTATTTTGATTTTCGTTTTACTATTTTGATTTTGGTTTTACTATTTTGATTTTGGTTTTACTATTTTGATTTTTGTTTTACTATTTTGATTTTTGTTTTACTATTTTGATAAATATCCGCATCGTCTCAGTTGTCCTCCTTTTGCTGCTAGTTTGCTGCTATTCTGCTGCTATCTATTGTGTTAGTTTTTATTTTTCTTGTTTATTATCTCTTTTTGTGATTTTTATTTCTCCACATTTTTTTCAAATCTATTTGATTCTATTGACGGATTTAGGTTGCTCGCGAACTTTGTTCCGCAGGGTTCTAATTTAATTTTTCATCCAACTTTGTGGGTCTACCGTTTAGAAATGTTTTATTTTTGTATTTTTTTATTTACTGATTTGAGATGAGAGAATGGAAAACAAAGTAAAACACTGTGTTTATCTCAAATAATAATAATAGTAATAATTATTATTATTATTGTTATTATTATTATTAGTAGTAGTAGTAGTAGTCGTATTTATATTGGCAGTAGTATTAGTGGTAGTAGTATTTCTAGTAGTAGTAGAAACATGTACTGAAAATTTTATTTAAAAAGCTTAGTGTTTAGAATGACTCAAATAAAAAATATATTTTTGCACATAAGTGAAAATATTTCTTAAAGTGTTTTTAATAAAATTCTAACAAAATTCTGTTTGCATGATTTCAATAATAACGCGAACACATATGAACCACACCTAATTTATTTGCTGTTTCTATTGATCCAATTAATTATTTTGTTTTGCCCAACTGTCAACCGTTTTTAAACTAATTATGTTTTATTTATCAATGCATACAAACAAAAGTAGTTTTGTAGAACCACCCGCTTTTTTTTGGACAAAATATCGTTTATCTTAATAATACGCACACAGAAAATATAAAATAGTTTCGTAACATCATCTCTCATAAAATGGTTTCATATCTCCCTCTTACTCTTTCAAATATATATAAATATATATATATATATATATATATATATATATATATTATATTATATTATATCCGTAGTTATGTAGGAAAACTCAAAGGTTAGTGTGTATTAAAGTTTACGAGTTGTTAATAATTAATTATAGAGCTTGATAGAATATTTTTAATCAAGGAAAACTTTTATTCTTAATTTTCCTTAAAAGGGAAATGGATTCCATATTGTTAATTGTAAAAGTGTTTTTTCAAAACGTCCGATTAAAGGCTGTTCTTTTGAAAATTTTCAAACGATATAGGGTTTGAATTTGTACGAGTGTTCTTGAAACAATTGTAACGAACGATAAAATTTGTTGCTATCAATACCTTTTTGATGTCTTGAGTTTGTTAAAACAATAGATATGTGTGTTAGTGGGTGTGTGTGTTCATCACATTACAACTGCAAAACTTCTGACCTACCAACGATAAGAATTTAGGCAAGCTCGTTTAACAGCAGATATCCTAACTGCAATCTCTTAACGTATAGTTCATACGCTTAACAAAGCAGGAAAGAGTAGAGCAGTATCCCTTAGCTTTATCTAAGGATTTTGACAAGATATGGCACGATGGTCTTCTCAGAAAAACATATCATAGGGTATCACTGAACGAATACATTCCATAATTAAATCCTTCTTAAATTAGAAAAGAATCCAAGTTGTCCTCTATGGTCGTACATCTAAACAATATGATATAAATGCAGGTGTACCTCTAGGGTTTTCCTTGGACTTTTATTATCCCTAATATTCATAAATGCCCTCCCTGATGAAATTGTCTCTGAGATTGATATACTTACTGATGACACCACACGCGAGAGGAAGACAAATGAAAACATATCTGAGGAAATGGCAGAAACATCAGAGGAAGACCTCCAATCTGTAGTGGAATGGGGACAAAATGGATGATCACATCCAATGCTGCCAAGACCAAGCTTGTCTCCCTCAATAATTACAAGAAACCTTCTCAACCACCTATAGCTATGGTTAAGGATACATTACCTAAAAGTACTTCTTTCAAACTCCTCAGCTTTACTTTCACAGTGAACATAAGTTGGAACATGTACATTGTGAACATTGCTACGACCGCTGCGAATGTGGGCTCTCTCTACTGTGCTAGAAAGTTTCTTACGCCAGAAAGTATTCTGTACATCTACAAGGCAACCATTCGCCCATGTATGGAGTATTGTTGTCACATCTGGGCTGGTGCAACTGCTACTAGTCTCTCGCTTCTGGGCAAGGTTCAAAAGAGAGTCACCAACCTGATAGGTCCTAGACTGTGATCCAAGCTTCAACAACTGTTCAATCGACGAAATGTTGCATCTATGTGACTGTTTTACAAGTATGCTAATGGTAGACGATCTGACGAACTACAAGCACTTCTACCTCCTCAACGTAAATACACCCGACAAACTCGACAAGCAGCCAAGTCCCACCCCTACACAGTAGAGATGCCTAGATGTAATAAGGCATTTTACTCTAATAGTTTCTTCCCCAGAACTGCTAGACTCTGGAACTCCATTCCGGGTTCATTTTTCCCAACTATACTGGCATACAGAAGTTCCAGTGTGATGTGAACAGACATCTTTCTGTTCGTCTCCCTACATAGTATTCTTGTAATTAATGTCCCCAATAGTAGCCGCCTACATTAAAGTGGCACTGTGCCTTGTTTGGGGTTAGAATTGAATTAAAATAAAATAAAAATGTCCGTAGTTATTCAGAATATGTAAAATAAAAGATAACTGTAAAAATGAAAAATCGTAAAAAGACAAAGATGATTAAAAAAAGATTAATAATTTGTTTTCTAATTAACAGATTTATTAAAAAAAGAAAATACGAGAAATATTTTGATATAACTTCTTCAAAACTGGTCGATAATTTATATGATAATATTGTAGTTCATGTCTGCTTGTATAATTATGCATTTGTTTACAAATTCCTTGCAGCGTTTAAAAGACAGATTCTCATTAACTACATATATTATGAAACTATAGTACGCAGAGTATTGAATAAGTAATTATAGTATCGATGTAGGTATACATAGTAAATGTGACATTTTATTTTTTTTTATTATTAATTTCGAAATTAAAATAACACATCGAAATCTTTATAAATGTGTAGCGCATGGAGAATGACTGCATCGGGGTTCACCTGGATTTCACAGAAACGATGGATATAACTGAAAGTAATGAACTGTATTTACTCTCTCCATTACTGATTAATGCAGTGTATACCGTTTATCATCACCTTTGATGTTAAATGTTATAAAATGTAAAACTTACAATGAAATAGATTATATGAAGTTAGTGTCTGGGCGCAATACACTGTTTATTTTGTAGTTTTACAATATGCCCATCAAGAATATTGCTTACCTACAAAATAATATTTATTATGAATTATTGTTTTAGAAAGTCGCCAAGATACTCCAATATTTAGAAAGAATAACCGCATGTATTTTTATATAAAGAGTTTCTTTAATCCCAGCTGGAGAGACCATCCAACCAACGGACAGATAATGTAAACTCTTATGATGACAACGTATCTAAAACTCGATCACATTATATTGCCAATTATAAAGTTACAGATTCGTAAAATCTATTGCCGCGCCCGAGGAAATTGCTGATGACCTACGACTCATTTGATCACACCCACTTGACGACACTGTCAAATCAACTTGGTAGTAGGGAGATAAAAACCTCAGATGGAAGAAGGAGCACAGGAAGCCGGAGTGAATCCTGAGCGATAAATGATGCACTGATAAGTTCCGACAGTGAACAATATGGCAGACTACTTGAATGACAGACCAAAATTGAGAAAGTCGAAAATTGGGAGATGTAAACCAAAAGTGTCAAAGATAAGATGGATATTTGAATAAAGTTTTGACATTCACGAGCCGCTTTACATGACGTGGCCGTATCAGAACAGGCAACAGATTGTATAGATAAGCCGTGCTTCCGGTGCAAGCGGTCAATGAGACGAGGACTTCCGGCAGATGCATATTGGTAAGAAAGGCCACCAGAGACTAACAACGATAGGAAATATGAGGAATCGGGATGCTAAAAATACGGGTGTCGGATTCGAAGTTAGAAAATCTAGAATAAGAAAATCTATTTAACAACCCAATTCGATTTTCGTTTATCGGTAATCGGCCTGACTGGTTAATAATTCAAGAGTGGTTAGAAAAGAAAGGGAAGTAAGAAAATAATCGTACCTTCTTCTCGTATTCCTGTGTATATATGTGTGTGTGTGCGTGTGTGTTTATCGCGATTGCGTGGCGTTAAGTTATGTTGATTGATATTCATTTATATATTTATCTATTTGTGAAAAAACTGATTGAATAATAAGGATATAAAAATTTAAATGATTTAAATTAAAATTAACTTTTCTTGCTTTAAAATAATTAGGAATCAAGGAATTGAATTTATCAACTTTTTTTGCAATAAATTTAGTAAAATAAAAAAAACACAAGTACAACAAGATCAATTAAACAAAAAATATTTCAAGAGGTAAAAAGTAAATTTATATTCGTGATTTTCTTTTTTTTTACTGTTGGAATTTTTGCAAAAATTGCCACATCAACGTTGTCAAAATTCCTAATTGAAAGTGATATATATATATATATATATATATATATATATATATATATATATATATATATATATATATAGCCAGTAGAGTTTAGTTTCCTAGAAGTACATCCAATGAAACAACACGTGTCTACCAAAATAGTGCTCAATGAATGAACAGAGCAGGTATATTAATTTTATTTATACAAACATTTATGGCTACATATGTGCATACATGTTTCTGTAATCACCCACGTTGGGGGATTACGTCTTCAGGCCAAGAACTACCTTCAAAAGTGACATTTCCACCAAATACATTTTTCTATTTCGTTTATCAAGTAAAAAATACAACCTGGGTGGGAGTCAAAAAAAACAAAAACGGTAAAAGGATGAGTGAGGTCTATGAAGATGATAAACATCTTTTTTCTTTTCCCCTCCCCCATCTAACTTAACTTTTGGTTTTTTATGGCATAGGGTAATTGAGAGTTTCGTTTTCTTGTCTTAGAGTCTGTAAGTTAATAACCTTAGCTATGGTCAACCAAGTACTGACCGGTGCCTTTTTAATCTACTTCCACCCACACATACACGCAACACACACATAACACATCCATACACAGACACTGCCAACACACACATACACACATTAATCCATATATTCAAAAGCGAATCCATGCTGAACACTTTTTGTTTTATTTACTGAAACTAGACAATGATTCTGAAACTACGTAGAAGATAAAGTAAAAGTTACATTAAGGTAAATAAAAAATATAAATAATATAAATAAATAAAAATAAAATACATAAAAAAATAAATAAATAAATAAAAATAAATAAAAAATAAAAAATAAAAAATATATAAAAAATATAATAAAAAATAAAAAAATAAATAAATAAATAAATAAGATAAATAAGAATAAAAATAAAATTAAATTAAAACAAATAAACCAACAAAATGTGAATAAATATAAACCCGAAAATTATCTAAACCCCACATGTACCTATATGCGTGTATCAATACACTTATAAATGTCTAACATTTATCTACACCCGCGCATATATACACACACACATTTCAGACATACAGAGACAAATAATAGTATTTTTCTTCACTTATGTAGCGTGGTAACATCTTCGTATATGCAATATTATGCTACCCGACTACAGACGGGTGTATATATATATATATATATATATATACATATACCCATACATACACATATATATATATATATATACATATATATATACACATACACATACATACACATACATACACATATATACACAAACACACACATACATACATACATAAATACATACATATACATATACACATACATACATATAAACACACACACAACAGACATACATATACATATCCACACATACATACACATATAACATATATATAAACAACATTCGGACATCCATACATTTTTGTAATCTATATTGTTACAACAATTCTATACGAGGCAGCCTATTCTAATAGTTCAGAAATATACGTGTGTATACATATATCTACATACAATAGACACAGAAACACATCCACATACAAACATACACACAGATACATAGATACAGATATATATACATATAAACATACAAACATACATGCATACGTAAAATACACTTATATATCCAAAGTCACACAAATATAGACATATATATATACATGCATACATGTACCGTGCCACCGAATGATACATCTAAAGTAGAAACAGACATGAATACACCTACTATATAAATTCACTTTTTCTATCAAATTCCACACGTCTAGTTATGTTTCATGGCCCCATCCGCTTGTTACACTTTCCTAAGTTGTAGGTTTTTACCGTAAAAATTGACACTACGTCAAAATTTATATTGAATTCAGCATGAAGTTCATAGGGTTATCCTCATATTTAACAAAGATTCTTTCGATGGTAAGGCAGATATACATAAGATGTATCACGACACAATAATAATATATAATAACATATGACAGAAATCAGAGTATTTAGGTTATACAAACCTAGTATATAAGCTTATATATTGTAGTACTTACCTTCATCTTTGCTTATTCACTCTAATACCCTTATTCCTTTCTCTTCCATTCACCCTTCATTCCTTACTTTCTTTCATCTATTTATTTCTTCTATTTTTTTTTTTTTTTTTTTTTTTTTTTTTTTTTTTTATATTAATAAATTATTTTTCCTACCCGGGTATATAAAGATCATATATCCATACATGCACACACCCAAAAATATCCATATGCATACATTATTACGAGCTTCACTCAAAACGATCTATTACTCATTTAGTTCAAATATACCTTCATACAGGTACTTATTTCGGCTAGTAATACCATAACTGCTCGATGAAGTAGAATATTAAGTGACTTACGTAACCCATATGGGTATGATTATAGTTGCGACCTCACTTATCCTCTTTGTGGGGGGGGTTATTTGATGGGGGTTAGTTGTACTTATAGCAGTTCCATTATCCTAATTTAGAGTTCCTTAAGTGCATGTATTCTGAAATGTTTGCAGGATATAGCAGTTTCTTGTTTAATATTCAATAATTTTTCTCGGTCTTTAAACCTAGTTATCTCAAGTTTTTCTGATAAGCATAATAGACATGGTGAGTTCAATGAGTGGCAAGTATTGGCCCTTCTAATAATATTCCATTCTATACTAGGTGTTTTATTTTCTCTAACTAATTTCCAGTAATATAACGATAAGGAAGTGTCCTTTTCATATGTTTGATTATTCATCGAGCGTGTATGTCCATAGAATCTATTTTTGAAAGTCATTTGGGTACTCCCTATGTAGAATCTTTCGTCCCTTGGGTTCTCCACCGGGAATATCCTTGCTTGGTATACCACCGATGAGGTCAGACATTCATTTTTTATTGGGCATTCCTCAGGTTTTTTACAGTTACATTTATTCAACGCAGTGTTTGCACTAGTATTCTCCCCTTCTCTATTAGTCGTCTTTAAAATTCTTCCATTATGCTTTTTTATAATCCTTTCCAAATTATCACTACAGCTGTAACTTAATTTTAATGTATTTTTATTAAATATTTTATGTAATATATTATTTGGTGGGAAATGCTTATTAATAAGTTGTAAAAATTTTGCACCAAGTTTTGTTTTCAACATAATGTTAAAGGGGGGTGTGAACCAAATAATTTTCCTACCACGATTTCTAGATCCATTTGTGCTAGTGTTATTTACTTTATATTTTATCTCTATGTCCTTATATCCACTATTTTTAAGTGCTGTATTATAAATAGCTTTGCAATTATTGAAAGTTACTTCATTAGATGAATTGTTACTTATTCTACTTTCAATAGATAACGGTATATGTTTAATAATGGATGGTGGATGGTTAGACTGCGGGTGTATATAAATAGGATTAGCGTTATCCTTCATATATGGTTTATAAGCATTTAAATCCAGATCTAAAGTAACGTCAAGGAAATCAACCTGTTTTAAGTTAGCATTAACTTCTACTTTTAGGCCAAAATTTTTCATGTCCCTATGGATTGCTCTCCTAATCTGATCGCATTTAACACTTGTAGCATTCTTCACTATTATCAGCCCATCATCACGATATAGGCCCATGTCCCTTCTATCAATAACATTATCGTTCGTTAAATTATGAATGATATAAAGTCCAACGAGATCTGTTGCCTCTGCAGAGTCCAGCGATCCCATTGATACCCCGAAAAAGTTGTTTTGCCCATTTTTTGCCCATTGTTCTCCGTTATAGACAAGGACAGTTGTGCGGCATTTCATAATAATATCCAAATCCTCCTCGGAGACATTAGTATAGGTCTTGGCAAATTCAATTGCCTTTCCAAAGAGATCCTTTGTGATTGACGGGTAGTAATCCATAATGTCAAATTGCACAAAGGCGCAGTTTTTCTTGTTAGCAATGTTAAGAAACCATTTTACCGGATCCGCCGTATTTATCCATAGGTTCAGGTTGAACTGCCGTTTTAATTCTAGATTGATTTTCTCTAATATTCTTTTACTAATCTTTCCAATTTCGGGTCTGGTTGGGTTAATCAATCTTGTTGTTGGTTTTGTGTTGAAGCTGGGTTTATGATCCTTTAAAAGGATATACGCTTCGTTTTCTCTAAGTTTATTTACTCTATCGCTGATTTGTAATTCATCCGTGATTTTTTTACTGTCCTTATTTATCAAATGAATTACGTTGTTATTTTTTACCTTGTGATAGTCTTTTTTCAAATTCTTCTGGACCAGGTCATTATATTTCTCCCTGTCTAATTTGTAAAAGTTTCTGGTCTTATCAGCCTTACCAAGGATATGTTGTGACTTGTTGATCTCCTTTACAATATTGTCGAGTTTTTTTTGGAATTGATTTTTAGTTTTGTGGAATTCTAAATTCTAAATTGGACATACACGCTCGATGAATAATCAAACATATGAAAAGGACACTTCCTTATCGTTATATTACTGGAAATTAGTTAGAGAAAATAAAACACCTAGTATAGAATGGAATATTATTAGAAGGGCCAATACTTGCCACTCATTGAACTCACCATGTCTATTATGCTTATCAGAAAAACTTGAGATAACTAGGTTTAAAGACCGAGAAAAATTATTGAATATTAAACAAGAAACTGCTATATCCTGCAAACATTTCAGAATACATGCACTTAAGGAACTCTAAATTAGGATAATGGAACTGCTATAAGTACAACTAACCCCCATCAAATAACCCCCCCCACAAAGAGGATAAGTGAGGTCGCAACTATAATCATACCCATATGGGTTACGTAAGTCACTTAATATTCTACTTCATCGAGCAGTTATGGTATTACTAGCCGAAATAAGTACCTGTATGAAGGTATATTTGAACTAAATGAGTAATAGATCGTTTTGAGTGAAGCTCGTAATAATGTATGCATATGGATATTTTTGGGTGTGTGCATGTATGGATATATGATCTTTATATACCCGGGTAGGAAAAATAATTTATTAATATAAAAAAAAAAAAAAAAAAAAAAAAAAAAAAAATAGAAGAAATAAATAGATGAAAGAAAGTAAGGAATGAAGGGTGAATGGAAGAGAAAGGAATAAGGGTATTAGAGTGAATAAGCAAAGATGAAGGTAAGTACTACAATATATAAGCTTATATACTAGGTTTGTATAACCTAAATACTCTGATTTCTGTCATATGTTATTATATATTATTATTGTGTCGTGATACATCTTATGTATATCTGCCTTACCATCGAAAGAATCTTTGTTAAATATGAGGATAACCCTATGAACTTCATGCTGAATTCAATATAAATTTTGACGTAGTGTCAATTTTTACGGTAAAAACCTACAACTTAGGAAAGTGTAACAAGCGGATGGGGCCATGAAACATAACTAGACGTGTGGAATTTGATAGAAAAAGTGAATTTATATAGTAGGTGTATTCATGTCTGTTTCTACTTTAGATGTATCATTCGGTGGCACGGTACATGTATGCATGTATATATATATGTCTATATTTGTGTGACTTTGGATATATAAGTGTATTTTACGTATGCATGTATGTTTGTATGTTTATATGTATATATATCTGTATCTATGTATCTGTGTGTATGTTTGTATGTGGATGTGTTTCTGTGTCTATTGTATGTAGATATATGTATACACACGTATATTTCTGAACTATTAGAATAGGCTGCCTCGTATAGAATTGTTGTAACAATATAGATTACAAAAATGTATGGATGTCCGAATGTTGTTTATATATATGTTATATGTGTATGTATGTGTGGATATGTATATGTATGTCTGTTGTGTGTGTGTTTATATGTATGTATGTGTATATGTATATGTATGTATTTATGTATGTATGTATGTGTGTGTTTGTGTATATATGTGTATGTATGTGTATGTATGTGTATGTGTATATATATATGTATATATATATATATATATATATGTGTATGTATGGGTATATGTATATATATATATATATATATACACCCGTCTGTAGTCGGGTAGCATAATATTGCATATACGAAGATGTTACCACGCTACATAAGTGAAGAAAAATACTATTATTTGTCTCTGTATGTCTGAAATGTGTGTGTGTATATATGCGCGGGTGTAGATAAATGTTAGACATTTATAAGTGTATTGATACACGCATATAGGTACATGTGGGGTTTAGATAATTTTCGGGTTTATATTTATTCACATTTTGTTGGTTTATTTGTTTTAATTTAATTTTATTTTTATTCTTATTTATCTTATTTATTTATTTATTTATTTTTTTTTATTTTTTATTTTTTATTATATTTTTTATATATTTTTTATTTTTTATTTTTTATTTATTTTTATTTATTTATTTATTTTTTTATGTATTTTATTTTTATTTATTTATATTATTTATATTTTTTATTTACCTTAATGTAACTTTTACTTTATCTTCTACGTAGTTTCAGAATCATTGTCTAGTTTCAGTAAATAAAACAAAAAGTGTTCAGCATGGATTCGCTTTTGAATATATGGATTAATGTGTGTATGTGTGTGTTGGCAGTGTCTGTGTATGGATGTGTTATGTGTGTGTTGCGTGTATGTGTGGGTGGAAGTAGATTAAAAAGGCACCGGTCAGTACTTGGTTGACCATAGCTAAGGTTATTAACTTACAGACTCTAAGACAAGAAAACGAAACTCTCAATTACCCTATGCCATAAAAAACCAAAAGTTAAGTTAGATGGGGGAGGGGAAAAGAAAAAAGATGTTTATCATCTTCATAGACCTCACTCATCCTTTTACCGTTTTTGTTTTTTTTGACTCCCACCCAGGTTGTATTTTTTACTTGATAAACGAAATAGAAAAATGTATTTGGTGGAAATGTCACTTTTGAAGGTAGTTCTTGGCCTGAAGACGTAATCCCCCAACGTGGGTGATTACAGAAACATGTATGCACATATGTAGCCATAAATGTTTGTATAAATAAAATTAATATACCTGCTCTGTTCATTCATTGAGCACTATTTTGGTAGACACGTGTTGTTTCATTGGATGTACTTCTAGGAAACTAAACTCTACTGGCTATATATATAAATGCTCCTGCATAGTTGAGCACTTTACTTCGTGTCTTCATAAAACGCAAACATGGAAGGAATTAACTTCGAAACGTCACTAAAGAACATCCCCGCACCAAATACCAAGGATTATTTACTAAAATTAATAATGAAAATGGATGATTTACTCAAAAGGATGAAATGGAAAGCTACCTTTTTTCTATTGGATAAAAATGATAACACCAAGAAAGAGAGATATGGATTTAAAAGCATTAAATCACCACCAGTAATCCCACAATTAGTGCTATTCGAGAAGGAACTCTATTCACTAATTAGAAATTTAGAATTCCACAAAACTAAAAATCAATTCCAAAAAAAACTCGACAATATTGTAAAGGAGATCAACAAGTCACAACATATCCTTGTTAAGGCTGATAAGACCAGAAACTTTTACAAATTAGACAGGGAGAAATATAATGACCTGGTCCAGAAGAATTTGAAAAAAGACTATCACAAGGTAAAAAATAACAACGTAATTCATTTGATAAATAAGGACAGTAAAAAAATCACGGATGAATTACAAATCAGCGATAGAGTAAATAAACTTAGAGAAAACGAAGCGTATATCCTTTTAAAGGATCATAAACCCAGCTTCAACACAAAACCAACAACAAGATTGATTAACCCAACCAGACCCGAAATTGGAAAGATTAGTAAAAGAATATTAGAGAAAATCAATCTAGAATTAAAACGGCAGTTCAACCTGAACCTATGGATAAATACGGCGGATCCGGTAAAATGGTTTCTTAACATTGCTAACAAGAAAAACTGCGCCTTTGTGCAATTTGACATTATGGATTACTACCCGTCAATCACAAAGGATCTCTTTGGAAAGGCAATTGAATTTGCCAAGACCTATACTAATGTCTCCGAGGAGGATTTGGATATTATTATGAAATGCCGCACAACTGTCCTTGTCTATAACGGAGAACAATGGGCAAAAAATGGGCAAAACAACTTTTTCGGGGTATCAATGGGATCGCTGGACTCTGCAGAGGCAACAGATCTCGTTGGACTTTATATCATTCATAATTTAACGAACGATAATGTTATTGATAGAAGGGACATGGGCCTATATCGTGATGATGGGCTGATAATAGTGAAGAATGCTACAAGTGTTAAATGCGATCAGATTAGGAGAGCAATCCATAGGGACATGAAAAATTTTGGCCTAAAAGTAGAAGTTAATGCTAACTTAAAACAGGTTGATTTCCTTGACGTTACTTTAGATCTGGATTTAAATGCTTATAAACCATATATGAAGGATAACGCTAATCCTATTTATATACACCCGCAGTCTAACCATCCACCATCCATTATTAAACATATACCGTTATCTATTGAAAGTAGAATAAGTAACAATTCATCTAATGAAGTAACTTTCAATAATTGCAAAGCTATTTATAATACAGCACTTAAAAATAGTGGATATAAGGACATAGAGATAAAATATAAAGTAAATAACACTAGCACAAATGGATCTAGAAATCGTGGTAGGAAAATTATTTGGTTCACACCCCCCTTTAACATTATGTTGAAAACAAAACTTGGTGCAAAATTTTTACAACTTATTAATAAGCATTTCCCACCAAATAATATATTACATAAAATATTTAATAAAAATACATTAAAATTAAGTTACAGCTGTAGTGATAATTTGGAAAGGATTATAAAAAAGCATAATGGAAGAATTTTAAAGACGACTAATAGAGAAGGGGAGAATACTAGTGCAAACACTGCGTTGAATAAATGTAACTGTAAAAAACCTGAGGAATGCCCAATAAAAAATGAATGTCTGACCTCATCGGTGGTATACCAAGCAAGGATATTCCCGGTGGAGAACCCAAGGGACGAAAGATTCTACATAGGGAGTACCCAAATGACTTTCAAAAATAGATTCTATGGACATACACGCTCGATGAATAATCAAACATATGAAAAGGACACTTCCTTATCGTTATATTACTGGAAATTAGTTAGAGAAAATAAAACACCTAGTATAGAATGGAATATTATTAGAAGGGCCAATACTTGCCACTCATTGAACTCACCATGTCTATTATGCTTATCAGAAAAACTTGAGATAACTAGGTTTAAAGACCGAGAAAAATTATTGAATATTAAACAAGAAACTGCTATATCCTGCAAACATTTCAGAATACATGCACTTAAGGAACTCTAAATTAGGATAATGGAACTGCTATAAGTACAACTAACCCCCATCAAATAACCCCCCCCACAAAGAGGATAAGTGAGGTCGCAACTATAATCATACCCATATGGGTTACGTAAGTCACTTAATATTCTACTTCATCGAGCAGTTATGGTATTACTAGCCGAAATAAGTACCTGTATGAAGGTATATTTGAACTAAATGAGTAATAGATCGTTTTGAGTGAAGCTCGTAATAATGTATGCATATGGATATTTTTGGGTGTGTGCATGTATGGATATATGATCTTTATATACCCGGGTAGGAAAAATAATTTATTAATATAAAAAAAAAAAAAAAAAAAAAAAAAAAAAAAAAAAAAATAGAAGAAATAAATAGATGAAAGAAAGTAAGGAATGAAGGGTGAATGGAAGAGAAAGGAATAAGGGTATTAGAGTGAATAAGCAAAGATGAAGGTAAGTACTACAATATATAAGCTTATATACTAGGTTTGTATAACCTAAATACTCTGATTTCTGTCATATGTTATTATATATTATTATTGTGTCGTGATACATCTTATGTATATCTGCCTTACCATCGAAAGAATCTTTGTTAAATATGAGGATAACCCTATGAACTTCATGCTGAATTCAATATAAATTTTGACGTAGTGTCAATTTTTACGGTAAAAACCTACAACTTAGGAAAGTGTAACAAGCGGATGGGGCCATGAAACATAACTAGACGTGTGGAATTTGATAGAAAAAGTGAATTTATATAGTAGGTGTATTCATGTCTGTTTCTACTTTAGATGTATCATTCGGTGGCACGGTACATGTATGCATGTATATATATATGTCTATATTTGTGTGACTTTGGATATATAAGTGTATTTTACGTATGCATGTATGTTTGTATGTTTATATGTATATATATCTGTATCTATGTATCTGTGTGTATGTTTGTATGTGGATGTGTTTCTGTGTCTATTGTATGTAGATATATGTATACACACGTATATTTCTGAACTATTAGAATAGGCTGCCTCGTATAGAATTGTTGTAACAATATAGATTACAAAAATGTATGGATGTCCGAATGTTGTTTATATATATGTTATATGTGTATGTATGTGTGGATATGTATATGTATGTCTGTTGTGTGTGTGTTTATATGTATGTATGTGTATATGTATATGTATGTATTTATGTATGTATGTATGTGTGTGTCTGTGTATATATGTGTATGTATGTGTATGTATGTGTATGTGTATATATATATGTATATATATATATATATATATATGTGTATGTATGGGTATATGTATATATATATATATATATATACACCCGTCTGTAGTCGGGTAGCATAATATTGCATATACGAAGATGTTACCACGCTACATAAGTGAAGAAAAATACTATTATTTGTCTCTGTATGTCTGAAATGTGTGTGTGTATATATGCGCGGGTGTAGATAAATGTTAGACATTTATAAGTGTATTGATACACGCATATAGGTACATGTGGGGTTTAGATAATTTTCGGGTTTATATTTATTCACATTTTGTTGGTTTATTTGTTTTAATTTAATTTTATTTTTATTCTTATTTATCTTATTTATTTATTTATTTATTTTTTTATTTTTTATTATATTTTTTATATATTTTTTATTTTTTATTTTTTATTTATTTTTATTTATTTATTTATTTTTTTATGTATTTTATTTTTATTTATTTATATTATTTATATTTTTTATTTACCTTAATGTAACTTTTACTTTATCTTCTACGTAGTTTCAGAATCATTGTCTAGTTTCAGTAAATAAAACAAAAAGTGTTCAGCATGGATTCGCTTTTGAATATATGGATTAATGTGTGTATGTGTGTGTTGGCAGTGTCTGTGTATGGATGTGTTATGTGTGTGTTGCGTGTATGTGTGGGTGGAAGTAGATTAAAAAGGCACCGGTCAGTACTTGGTTGACCATAGCTAAGGTTATTAACTTACAGACTCTAAGACAAGAAAACGAAACTCTCAATTACCCTATGCCATAAAAAACCAAAAGTTAAGTTAGATGGGGGAGGGGAAAAGAAAAAAGATGTTTATCATCTTCATAGACCTCACTCATCCTTTTACCGTTTTTGTTTTTTTTGACTCCCACCCAGGTTGTATTTTTTACTTGATAAACGAAATAGAAAAATGTATTTGGTGGAAATGTCACTTTTGAAGGTAGTTCTTGGCCTGAAGACGTAATCCCCCAACGTGGGTGATTACAGAAACATGTATGCACATATGTAGCCATAAATGTTTGTATAAATAAAATTAATATATATATATATATATATATATAGAGAGAGAGAGAGAGAGAGAGAGAGAGAGAGAGAGAATTGCCTGGATTCGAACTTTGCACACCAGATTTCTTGTTATCTACATAATCACTAACACCACCGATTTGAAAGTGACAATTTGCTATGTAATCTTCACTTGAAAAGATTCTCTTCTGATCTTTTGAATTTTAGTCGTTGAGACCGCATTTTATCGGAGAGAATATTTGTTATCCCGTAAACGAAAAAAAAAATGTAATGGGAATATATATATTCCCATTACATTTTTTTTCGTTTACGGGATAGCAAATTGTTTAAATTTAACACAAAAATCGTCATCATTTAAAATAAAAACAAGTGCAAAAACGTAAAAACTAAATAAAAATAACGTCTTTATAAAATTTATTTTCCCCACGCACTCAAGTTTTCCCCTTTCTTTATTCATTAATTATTTACGGTGTGTAAAGTCTACAATGGAAAACCCACGTAGAAATCAATTTCACTTTCACTTTCGTAATGGATATTCGTTATTTGTTGTAGATTCTATCCTGGTTTTCACCATTTTGAAGGTTTGTCTTTTCACGATGATTATTCGCTATATAAAACGTTTTTGTTTTTCCATTTGTTAGATTTCTTTGTGTGTTCTTCGTATTTAAGTAGTGTCTAATTATTTTTATTTCAATTATAATCGTCATCTTTTTTGTGCAGTGCTTCCTCTCCATTGTTTACTAAACTTTTATGTTTCTCTTTTTTTAATTTTTTATCTAGTTTTCCTTTCTTTCTATTTTTCCGTTTACTTTTTCCTTTTGCACAGAAAAAGAAAGTAAACGTTTTTATTTCGGTTCATTTTGATTCTCTAATTTATACATTTTTGTATATTTTTACGATTTTGCCATTTGTTTTTCAAGAAGCTTTTCTTGTTAAATCTAATTATTTATTTGACGCAACAAATGCTTTTCGCTTTGAATTGATTTTTAGGGTATTTTGTTTGCTTTGTACTCCGTTAGAAAGATGTTCTCCATTTAGTTAAAAGTAAAGAGTTATTAAAGTATAATAGAAGCTTTCATTAGTCGAGCGGGAACATGTTTAAGCATATAAAACTCAAAATTAGAATAATCATTACAGCCTTTAGAAACATTGCCGAAAGACATCTTCCCAGTGCCAGATACGAAATGTTAATTATTATGTGAATTATTTGGATTCTTCGGATTATTATTTGTATAAAAGTGAGAAAAATAATCCGAATTATCTTAATTCCAACCAATGTAATCTCCAACTCTTATCAGGTGCAATTTTTCGAATAGTAATATTTATGCCTACCTCGGGAATTGATACGGAATTTCGAATTATATATATATATATATATATATATATATATATATATATATATATATATATATACTATTGGATGTTTATAAAGTTATTAAAATAATTAACCAATGATATAAATATACACGTTATAAAAAAGATAAATAATTATATAAATTCTTCAAAACAAGTCATATTAATCTATTATGGCAATTAATCAGGAGGGATCGAAAAGTACTCGGACTTACGACTACATCAGCTAGTAACCAGAAGTAAATTAAAAAGCATAAAAACAGTATTAATAGCCAAAAAAGAACAAACGTATGTTAACATGTCAATATAAAGTTGGCATGTTAATCATTATCATTATCTACAACAGAAGTGTGAGTCTTATAAACAAACTTTTTTATTTAAAAAAAAAGTCTAGGCTTTTTGGTACTGATCTGCTGGATTTTGTCTTAGTCTGATTGCTACGCCCATTTATTTGTAAAGTTGCACAAACACTTCAACTAGTGACTGTCTCATTTACAAAATGTTTGATTTTGATTTTTTGTTTTATTCATGTCAAACTCATTTAATTGTATCCATCACCTTCATCCTGATCATTGAGGATTTATCACTTTTGGAACGCTCCTTTTATGTGTATTTTAAACGTATGTGTATGTGTACATGTATATATACATATGTATGTGCATACGTATAGATGTGCCTATGTGTGTATGATTGCATGTGTGTGTACATGCGTATATATTATTGCTTTCATTCTGTGTGTATGCATGTATGTGTGCATGCATGTGTTTATTTCCATGTGTATGTGGGTGGAAAGAGCTCCCGTAAGCCGTAGTGAAGGCAACCCCTCTAGGAGAAGCAAATCCCTGATTAAAAAAAACATAAAGCAGGAGGCCAATGCCCGCATTAATCTTGCTCTTGCGTGTTGTTGATCTCAACATTTTGAACCGAGAGTGAGATTTAGCGGTCGTACAAAGCAGAACTATGTAACATCATCTTTGTATAGATATTTCCTCAGGCATTGGCCTATAAAAATAGTCATGTGGCGATAGAAAATTGTGACGCTGAAATATGTAATAATTGATCTTCATTCATTATATGTATGTATGTATATGTGTATGTATGTTTATATATGTACATATGTATGTATATGTATGTATATCTATGTGTATATGTATGTATATATGTGTGTGTATATGTTTATGTGTGTATGTATACATATGTTTTTGCATGTATGTATGCATATGTATGTGTATATATGCATTTATATATTACGTGTATAAATGCGTGTATATGTATGTGCCTATATATGTAGGTAAATGTATGTATATGCATGTATATGTGCATATAGGTACGTATTTGTATGTGTATATGCGTGTATATGTGTTTGTGTTTATATATGTCTATATATGTGTATGCATATGCATGTATATGTGTATATATTCATATGTGTATGTATATATATATGTGTATTTTATATTGTGTATGCATATGTGTATATATATATGTATGCGTGCATGTATATATATAATATAAAGCTGAATGTGTGTGTGTCTGTCTCTCTGGTCACGAATAGGTTCCTATATGGTTGACTATTTAAAAAGCAGATTACATATAATGATAGAAGATGTATCGAGACACAGGAATGGGTATGTTTGATCTGGCAGATCTCCAAGAACGGTGGTTCATTAAAATTGTGGGCTCTGCGTTCGGGCCTGGTCCATAAAGTATGGAAATAAAATTAAAAACTGAAAAAAAAACGTGTACATGTGTTTTTGATATAGATGTACATAAGAATACTTTGATAAGTATTTTAACTTTAATAGGGATGGTATATATATATATGGGGTCTGTGTTCGCGCCTGGCCTCCATAGAACGGAAATAGGTACACACTTTAATAAAGAATTTTCATATCTATCTGCGTAAGTATACTTTGATAATTATGTTTCAGTTTGAAGAAATATAGTATAATATAATTATGGGGTGTTCGTTCGAGCCTGAGCTCCATAGAATGGAAATATGTTACAAAGTTTAACAAGGTCTTTTACTATCGATCCGCAGAATATTGTGATAAACGTTTCAGTGTGAACAGGTATGGTATAATATATTATGGGGTTTATCTATTTTATTTTTACTTTCATCATATTTTGCTTTGGTTTTGATACCCTCAAATTCAACCAAAATTGACAACCCTTCATTTTCATAACCTATCATACTTTCATAAATCAGAGTCCATTTTTTGTAGGCTGTTTTTGAACCCAGTCAACGACGAGTACTTTTGCTAGTATATATATATATATACATCAATGACCGTCTTCAGTGTCATGTCTGCTTGAGCGTGTGAGTTCGCCGACATGATTAAATAAGTAGTTTTCAAGCTCATGGACTTTTTTTTTTGCACAGTGGTTACCAATTATCAAGGCCCGGAAGCCACTCAGGGATAAGGGTTATTGGAAGTGCATTACTTTAGTGTGGAGATTTGATGAAGTGTTTACTTAAGGGGGCGGTTCATTAGGAATTTGTTACCATTGGACTTGAAGACATCCAAATTGTATTCAGGTGGGAAGCAGGCAAACGGAACAGAGTTCCACAGGCGTGAAGTTCTAAGAAAGAAGCTTTGTGAAATTTGACGCTAGGCATTCGACATCAATTCTCTAATATTTAGGATTCTTCGGGATATTTACAAAAGTTTTTAGAGACCATAAGATAAGTACGATTTTTCGTTTAATAATTAAAATATATCAGAGTTGCATTCAATTCAAGCCATAGTAAATAGACACGAATGAATCAAAATTCCTTGATTTTCAATTTAAGACCATTAAAGATTATACATCAGAATAGAAAGATTGCAATTAATTGGGATCGAACTAAACGTATGAATTCAACACATAAGTTTATTATCAGTATTTCTTGATTTTAATGTTTGTAAGTAAACATACTGGTAAATATTTTACCCGATAACTTCCAGAAATACTTTCTCGATTCATTTTTTTCTGATTTAATATATATATATATATATATATATATATATATAAATTCGTATTCCCGTCTGTTCACAAATTGATTAATATATACAAAACATCCATTACTTTAATATTTCATTTATTTCTATGTATAGTACAGTTCTTTCAAAATACGATTAAGAGATTTCTTCATTTGCATATATATTAAGGAAAATCGATGTTATTAAATAGTGTATGTTAGTTTAAGTTTCTAGCGAGAGAGTTAGTTCAAGTGTTGTATTTAATATTGTTATTTCATCAACTTTAATAATAGTTATATTGATAATATATTTAATTTATTTGGAATTATTATTTCCGGCATCAATTCTTTTAGAAACAGATAGAGTTATGTTTTGTATGTTCCGAAGATCGAAAGATAAAAAAGAAACTCTTCCTTGCATAAAATGATTTCCTAATCGCAATAAGTTTCTAGCGTGGAAAAATAATTTTGTGCCCACAGAAAGATGTGTTGCTTTATTTTTAAATATTAAAAAATAAATAAATAAATAAATAAATAAAACATTTCCGAATAAACGAAAAGATCTCATTTGTTTGTTTTTATTTTCTTGAAATGACTATACAGAATCTTTGACCATTCCGGGAATAACGGTATTATTTCTACATTTAATTTATTTAATACAATAATAATTGTAAAGCAGCGTTACATTAGCATACCAACCACATAATTGACCCCCAACAATAACTAAGCACACTAAGTAGATAACTTTAGAAACGGAATACTCCACAAATGCAGATGAATATATATTATCATGCACCTCTTTACAAGCATATGGTTTAAAGAACTTATTCCCCAAACTAAGCATATAAAGCTATCAAATATATACACATTTTAGTATTGCCGAAAGGATAAACAATCCGAATGAAAAAATGACAACCATCAAAATTAGATTTAGAAATAGATATAAAACCGTTGCCATGATAATTACCTCAGACACCGCAGTGGAGGAAAATATAACTACCGGTATACCATCTTTATTTAAATCATATAAATAAGCCCATTACTATATTCAACTAACTGTTAATTTGACTATATTGACATATCTTACAAATAAATAAAGAAAGATTTAAATTTAGAAACAAATGAACGGATAAGGAAAAGCGTGGAAAACACAAAAAATAACTAAAATAAATAAATAAATAAATACAACTTGTCAATATGGAAATGACGCCGCCACGAGACGAAAAAAAGACAACTATAAAAACTTCAGATGGGAGAAGTAGCGATGATAATAATATAGAATTACTTCAGATCGAAGCGAAAGATTATCCAATAAATAACCACCAAGTTAAAAGAATACAAACACGTCTCCACTGCGACAGCTTAACCACACGAAATCGTACGCCCCATCCTCATTTATCCCTACTCGTTCTCCTCACCCTACAGCCCTGTCAAAACCCCACTGCTCACATTCACAAAGTATACACCCCTACTTTCTTCCAGAATGCAAACCACACCCAAATATCTTATAAAACTAATTTGAACTTCCGTTTCAATATCAATTTGTTTGTCTGATGAGATGTTATCCTTAAATTGAATCACTGAAACAAGTATGTCCATATGTAACCAATAATGTTTATATGATAAACAGATTACATCAGATATGGTCACTGTATTTCAGATCTTAGTTGGCTAGTTAATGTTGAAAATGTGGATTTACTCACCCTGCCTACTACAATACCTTTCAAAAATTTACGTTCGAAGTACCTAAGCAATCTCAGCGTAGGAAAAGAGAAAGGGTTGAAGAGAATGACGATCAGAAGACGAAGAAAATGAGAGAAGATGCTGAAAGATATGCAGCTTTACGAGCCTCACAAAGTCAAGAACAACTTGAAACAAGTTGACGAGTAGATGATCAACAGACTGCAGCTGAAAGACAGTCTGAGAGTAAAGACACATATTTAAATGATCAACTGACTGCATCAACTAGGCAACTTACTACTCAGGATGAGATCGACACTAGGAGGAGATCAGATATATTAAAGCATTAAGAATTTACATTACGTCGTTTCACTATTGGAGATTGGAAAATGGTTCTGTTCAATTACAATCCTAATTATGCTTATAATTCGCAAGACATTGTTACTATCGTGGTTCATGGCATTACTGTGTGATTACTCCGATGTCAAAGAATGAACACACGAACCCCTAGGTATGTATTGTTTTAATGGAAAGACTCGATAATCACCTCTTGCTGATCCACTACAACCATTAAAAGATCTCTTTCTGGGCTCAAATTCAGAATCTAAACACTCCGTGCAAAACATACATAAAGATAATATATGTCTACATTAAGAACCCATGGCTAAATTCATCAAAGAATTGGATGTTTATTACAATTATAAGATGATGATTCTAAATACATGCAAATATATTTCAATCGGGCAGGAAGAAAAAACAGAAGTCAGGAACAACCTAAACCAAGGTGTAAGAAAACTCAATCAAGAATTTATAAGACATGCTACTTGAAAACAATGCATACATACGGAGTTTTAAAGCAGCCACTGTGAAAAGTTCATCAACAAATTTTAAAGTAGTTATGCAAATAAAAAAAACTATAATGAGCATATTAGCCAATTCAATTCACCAACAAAGTGACATTAAATATGATGAAAGTGTTGGTAACAAAGGCAAAATATTTTATTCAAAAGATGAAACGCGTATGCGAAACTCACATTATTCTTATGATAGCTTTCAATGTCCCCTACTGCTTGTATACGAAGAAAGTGCATACTATTTCAAGATTCTATGGTTTGGAAATCTTACAAAATATGTTTTCTGTATTAAT
Source organism: Euprymna scolopes (assembly GCF_053919585.1). Taxonomy (NCBI): domain Eukaryota; kingdom Metazoa; phylum Mollusca; class Cephalopoda; order Sepiida; family Sepiolidae; genus Euprymna; species Euprymna scolopes. The sequence goes on from NC_136518.1 coordinate 25,901,083, forward strand.
TTTTATGCGTACCATTTTATGATCAGAAAAATTTCTTTAACCATCTTCACAGAAGTCAAAATCTGTTCCATCATTTTGCAGTTGATATGTTTGCAAAAGTTAAAGCCGAAAACTTTTAATATATCAAAACATAATAGATTACTACACACATCTCAAATATCATATAAATAACGATAGGCAAGGTAGAGATATAAGTTAGATAAGCAGTTTACGATCGAACTTTACAGGTAGTCCACGATGAAAGGACCGAATGACGTGTCAGAAATTAAGGAAATTCGGACCTTTTTATCACATTCACTTCAAATCAAATGTGCAAGAAAATTCAAGATACACTTTCCCCATAGACAAACATATATAAATTGACAAGATCTATTGGCCAGAGTGTTTTGCTTGAAGATAATCAAAGTGATGTATCTGATAAATAAACCAAAAATCCTTGGCCCACTACGATGCTGTATACAACTAAATGGTAAACAAAGAAGCTTGTCTCATGCGCATATATTATTGTGGCTTACCAGAAAAAAAACTCCAATAATAGTCCGCAATAAATAAATTAATAAATAATATTCATCTCAATAATGAATTCCAATTAAATAATATATATATATATATATATATATACCAATCGGTAGGGATCTGGTCGTGGAAGACCAGATAATAAATAAACGTGGATTAATATGGCCAAAAAATCCAACCTTGATCGCCTTTCGGGGTCCGTGGTGCAGTGGATAGAGACGTTGAATCTCTACGGTGAGAATTTTTTGAAGATAACGGATTCAATCCTACCCAAAGCCGACCAGAAGTTACTTGGCCAAAACGTGGTGAGACGACAAAAACTATAGATGGCAGTAATTGCTGAGAATGCAGTTTGGAGACGGAGTTTCTTTCCCGTCGCAGTTACCACCTGACGAAGGCCAGATGAATAGTTGGCCGAAAATCCGTAAACAAATAAGAAAGATGAGGATAATATTCCGAAATGAATAAATTAATAAATAATAATAATCTCAATAATGAATTCCAATCAAATAATATATCTATCAAATATGTTTACAAATAACGAGTCTGATGCAGCCATTTTTTCTTTACAAAAAAAAATGTTTGCGATAAAGTAACTCGATATGAACTTGGTAGATATATCGACACTAATGAGGCATTTTGGCAATGTATCTTAGAAATGTCAAGAGGGTGTATTTCACGAAAACGAAAACGTTACCCAAGTGGCCCTAAATCCAAAAGACAGAACTCTTCCAGCATTTTTTCAAATGTGTGAATGAGATCATTTTACAAAAAAATAATTTATAATCAGGTTCTATCTTACTACACATGGAGTAACAACACGTGACACAGGGAAAAACAAAGAGCTGATGTTGAGGGTCGTATAGTTGTAAAATTTGACGCTACAATAGGCAGTGTTTACTCTGTACACCCAAGTCACCGTGAATGTGTCTTTTTGAGACTCCGCCTTCATGAAATAAGATGACCGGCTTCATTTTCCTTTCACAAAACTATTGATTGATAAACATTTGACACTTACAGGGAAGCATGTTTAGCCGTGAATTTAATAGAAGATGAAAATGAGTGAGTCAGAACTATGGCTGAGGTATTAGTGTCACACACACACCTGTTTCTCTAAGTATCCTTTCGGCAAAAATTCTCAAAACTTGTGAAGTAATCGATTGTGGCATGAATATAAGGATGATGCATCTATGAACTATCAGCAACAAAGATTCCCTGAGAAAGAAATAGGATTTAGCGAAGAAATATATAATTCTGCGTTTATTGTTATTGAAGACAACGTGATATCCATGGGAGGGGAGGAGCTCTACAAAGCTGGGTTACCTAAAACTCATTGACGTGAAATGAATAACTTACAGATGTTTTGCAAGAAACTTTATATGATATCGATTCACTGACCAGATTCCTTGATGAAAACGCTGTGAAACGCCTGCCAAACTAACAAGGTGCATATAGAACGATTATTGAGTAAGTGATTTATCAGAAAGGAGGATTATGTTTTAGATGCACTAGGAGGAAATGGGAAACATTTGTTACCAATTTATGTCTTATCAAAATCAGGAAGAGAAAAGACATATCCTCAGCTGTTGTAAGTTCTGAAATTGCTGCAACTTTACTCACTGGAGCTCGAACAACTCACACAACATTCAATCTTCCTTTGGGTCTGAGTACAACATATAAACTTGTTTACAATATAAGTAAACATTCTGGTGTTGCTGAAGTTCTCACAAGATGTTCTTTGGTCGTGTCGGTGAAGTTACAATGTCTCATAAAAGGTTCTAAGCTGTTAATAGAACATTGGAGAATTTAGGTAATTTCAACTGTTCGATAGGAGGTGTGAGTATCGATATTACAGATGCTTTCGGCAAACTCTGTTTGTTATTCCCAGGAGAACTAAGGCAGCTGAATGGAATAGAAACATGACATATGTTTAAGACTTTCTAAAAATATAGCGGTATATTTACATAGGGATCTCTTGTCTCGACAAGTTGCTGGTACCCTATTTAAACTTGAAAAACTTAGTCTGAATATAAATCAGAAATGTGACATAATTTATCAGAAATATTTATCTTGCTTAACTCAGTTGAAAAACTAATTAAAAATGTTTTCCCATCATTAATTTCAAATTTGATAAATTATGAGTGATTGTTTGAAAAAGTAATTAGGACACAAAACATTGCAATGAATAGTTTGAATAATGTGAAAATGTTGCCAAAAACTGAGCATAATTATAAATCCATAGACACTGTCGAAGATTTTGAAATAGTCAATTATCCAGTTGAATTTTAAAAATTTCTCTGGACCAACAGGTACTCCTCCTTATAATCTCCGATTGAAAGCAGGTGCTCTGGTTATGCTTCTGCGCAACCTCTCACCACGAACAGTATGCACAAGACTAGTCATAACGAAATTTATAACAAATGTTTTAGAAGCCGGAATAATTTTAGAAGCCATAATAATTTTAGAAGCCATAATAATTTCGGGCTCTGAAAAAGACGAAAATGGTTTTAGCCCTCGAATTTCTTTAATACGTTTCAACATGCCCTTTAAGTTCAAACGGCTTCAGTTTATCTTTTGCAATGTCTATAAGTAGTTCAAATATTATAAAGTTAATACATTTGTGCTACTTTGAATAGCAATGCATACAAATACTCACATATGTTTATGCGTCTGATTTGATGTAGATATGTTTCGAGTTTATTCATAAAAATAAAAAAAATGTTCTTTAGTGAAAGGGAAAGTATTTCATTCTCCGCATAATTTGCTCGGTAATGTAAGCGGAAGCGGAAGTTGATTAACGTCTCAATATTTAGATTTAAAAACGAATCTTACAAAAAGACGAATGAAATAAAGTTATTTTACATTGAGTGAGTTCCTGAAATGTAATTTAACGAATCTAAATAGACGAACGTAAATAAGATGAATAGGCATTTATTAAAGGACGAGTGAACTTGATCGGTCGAGGCAAAGTAAATAATTCATGGAAAAGAACTGAATAATTCTAGATGTCAATCAAAACGGTTTATTATTAAGAGCATCAGAGCAAATTCTAAACTTTAAGTTCAAAACACAAGCGAAAGGTATACGAAAACTGTAATGCTGTTGGTATCCTATCCAATTACAATGAATAACATTACTCATCTTGTGTGGATTAAGAATTCAGTGGATTCTTGTATAGTTTTGGGGTTCCTGTAACAGCTACCGAAGTCTATTGTATGTATTTTAATAAACAGAAGTGAACCGAAGTAGAATCATCCCAAATAAATGTTATAATTTCTTTGCAAACCTATCATTTGTATTTATGTCGTTCTGAAAGATATTGTTTTACTATTTGCCACCAAAAATTTTACCACTGCGAATTAATAGGCTGGACTGAGTAGAGGCCAGAGTTATATTTGAAATATTTGTTCATATTACAATCAATTTCTGCTTTAATAAACAGAAGCGAACTCGAACATCGTAGTTATATTTTAAATAGTTTCTTACAAAAGAAACTGATTGAAAGAAAAAAAACACTCAATGTTTGAAACAAATCTAAAAATCTTATGAGAATCTGCTCACACATGATTATGTCACAACGAACATATTTTAGAGTCAAACAAAAATGATTTTACGTTAGTTTTCAAAGAAGGCAATGAAAGGCAAAAGTAGAATCATTCCAAAAAATGTAATCATTGCTTTGCAAACCTATGATTTGTATTTACGTCGTTCTAAAAGATATTGTTTTACTATTTATATATCGCGTATGAAAAAAGAATTACCTTTTCACTTAACCGATCTCTGCTTAATCGTCAAGGGCAAGTTAGGAACAGTACATGTGGACCAAACAAAGACGGGCAAAAATGCAAGTAGTAAAGAAGGTTGGTGTTAAGAGTGACAGTAAATTGATAGGAAATAATTTGGGGTTTGAGGTTAATAGTTAATAAAGAATAATTAAGTTTAGAGTTAAGAGTAATACTAAACAAGTAGCAAATAATTCTGGGTTTAAGATTAATAATGAATTATTAGAAAACAAGTTTTGATTTGAGAACAATAGTAAATTAATAGAAAATAATTTTGGGTTTGAGGTTAATAGTTAATAAAGAATAATTAAGTTTAGAGTTAAGAGTAATACTAAACAAGTAGCAAATAATTCTGGGTTTAAGATTAATAATAAATTATTAGAAAACAAGTTTTGATTTGAGAACAATAGTAAATTAATAGAAAATAATTTTGGGTTTGAGATTAATAATGAATTTATAATAAATATGTTTGGATTTGAGAAGAATAGTAAATTAATAGCAAATTTGAGATTAATATTGAATTAATAGTAAACATGTTTGGTGTTGAGAAAACAGTAAATTAATAGCAAATAATTTTGGGTTTGAGATCAATATTGAATTAATAGTAAATATTTTTGGTGTTGAGAAAATAGTAAATTAATAACAAATAATTTTAGGTTTGTTTGGGTTTATAGTGAATTAATATATCAATCTATCTATCTACAAAGTGAAAATGTCTGTGTGTGTGTCTGTGTGTGTGTGTGTGTGTGTGTGTGTGTGTGTGTGTGTGTGTGTGTGTGTGTACATTCCCCTACCAAATCACTTTGTCAATTTTCGGTCTAGAGACTCGAGATTTGACAAAGGATATATTGAGATTTGGGACATCATTTTAATCGGTTTTCGGCCAGAAACTTGGTTGTCTAGGGTCAATGTTCAACGATTTGATCTTTGAGAACTCTACCAAACCCCTCCGCCAATTATGGGTCTAAACAATTGAAATTTCAAAAAGAGATTCTCTTAGGGCTTAATCTAGTTTCTATTTAATAATTAATTCCACCACACCTTACTTTTTTATACATATATATATATTTCCCCCTCCTACTTTTTCATCTCTGATTCATTGTTCCCCCATTTTTTTGAAACGTAATTAAGCTCGATTTTAGCTCTGTTAAGCGAGCTTCGAAACCGGTCAGCTGACGCATTCATTTTTATTTTTAAAATTTCACAATCTAAAATAAAAAATGTTTTAAAACAAGTTTAAATTTGGTCTTTACATAGTCATAATAAAATTTTAAATGTGGGTTACTTGGACATGGATCTAATTTATATTTTGATTTGAGCCCCCAACAATAAATCAATAAATCTTAGGGGGTCAAAATTGAGGTCAAAGTTAAAAAATACTACTGCGGTTTACCAAATTACTCAGACAGGTTCTAGTCTAAACATTTAACGTTTTACATAAAGGTTATTCAATGATAGGGCAAGCTTTTTGTTTAGGTGGAAAATTTGAGCTGCCAAGAGATCAAAGTTCAAAAGATTTGTACATTGCAGTGTCTAGCAAACTACTCAGCCAATTTTCTGTCTAAATATTTAAAATTTATGCATAACAAGTATTCAGACATGTGCCAAGCATTTTAATTAGTTTTAGGGCGAAAATTTGGCTGCCAAATATCACAGAAAAAAGAGTTGAACTTTGAAGATTCTACCAATTTTTTCTACCAATTTTGGGTGTGAAGACTTGAAATTTTAGATGTAGGTAACTTGGATCTGGGTAAAACTTTGTGTTTTGATTTGAGACAAAAATAATAAATGCTAAGTGGTCAAAATTTGGGTCAGAGGTAAAAAAGCAATTGACTTCTGCGGTCTCTATGAAATTACTCGGACAATTTTGATCTAAACATTTGAAATTTTAATTGAAGTTTATTCACACGTGGGGCAATTTAGGAACAGTACAAATGGTCCGAGCGAAGCCGGGCAAAAATACAAGTAGGAAATAAGCTTAGTGTTGAGATTAATAGTAAATTAATAGCAAATAATTTTGTGAGACTAATAGTGAATTAAGAGTAACTAAGGTTGGAGTTCAGACTAATAGTAAATTAATCGCAAATAATTTTGGGTTTGAGATTAATAGTGAATTAATAGTAAATAATGTGGAGTTGAGTACTATAGTATATTAATAGAAAATAATTTTAGGTTTTGTTGTGCGGAAATCACCCTCCAAATAGACTGTTCCATTACATAAACCATACATCTTTTGATCCCTGGTGTGGATTAAACACCAGAGCGACACTTTCAGTTGTAACTTTTTTACGCTGTTGTTCCAGTAATACATTGTTTAAACTGTATTCCATTGTTCTGTTTTCTTTGTGGCTTATTGCAAGCCATAACACTGGTTACATTAGATTCGGAGAACGTACTCACGTTTAAAAACAGTGTTCTAAAAAACTAAACACTGACGACATTGAATCCAAGGAGCATACTGAAATCGAAACCAATAACGACATTGAAAAAATATTCGCATTCTAAAAATACTAACGACGTTGGACTGAAATGTCATCAAGCCTAAGGAAGTGTCTAAGATAACACTTGCAACTGAAAGGTTCACGGTAACTAAAAAAAAAAACGCAGATCATTACGAAAAAAAAAAGAGTTGATGAGAAAAAAGTTCGTCACGACTTTCAAAGATAGCGCTATACTTTTGCAAAAAGAAAAAGGTTCATCGCGACTTAGAAAGGTAAATTTTTATACTTTTGGAAAATAAATTCATCACTTGTGGTTTTCGCTGCTAAAATCGGACGTTGTTTTTTTTTTTTTTTCTCTGCAGAAAAATATACACTTGATTTTTTTTTTTAGACAATAAACTTTTTATATATTTATGTTTTTTTCATTTCGTTTTATTGCCTGGAGGAAGAAATAAGAATGTATAAAACGGTTTTGTAAAATTCGGCGAACGTTTTGAAATTGCTAATACTGACAAAGCAAAATCGACGAATCGAAAGTAGCGTTGGACCATTTGACCAAGTTGCATATCGATGCCGCAAAGCGTCAATCACAAGTCGAGGAAAAGCAAAAGGAATTGCAAAAACAGTGAGCAGAACGTCAATTACGAACAGAGGAATTACTTACAGATAATTATTAAGAATAATGCGAACGCGGAAAGCAATTCAGCATTTTCTCGGAATACAATATTGACCGCGATAGACAATTTTAAATACTAGGAAAAGGAAAAATCATTCGCAGCGTATTTTCGGCGTTATGAAGGGTTTTTTTTTAATATTGACTGCAGTAACTGGTCTAATCAAAAGAAAACCAGACTTCTACTACGAAAATTAGAAACGGCTAAGCATGATAAATTCGTGGATTACATCTTGCCGCGGAAAATAGCAGATACATTATTCAATGAGACGGTAAATTTGTTAACAGAACTTTTCTCGCCGAAAACATCTCATTTCCATAAGCGATGGAGATGGTTGAATGTGGTAAAAGACGATAATAACGATTTTGCCACCTACGCAGCTGTGGTGAACAAACAATGTGATAACTTTGAGTGGTCTGAACTAACAGTAGACAATTTTAAATGTCTTGTGTTTGCTCAAGGTTTAATGTTGGGAAAAGATGCGAAAATCAGGCGCAGAGTTCTTACAAAATTCGAAAATGAACCGAACTTAACACTTCAAAAACTGACTGAGGATTGTCAAAAAGTAGAAATTATAAAAAAAGATGCAAGAAATATCGAAGCAGGCATCGCGAATATAAAAAAAGTAACTAAGAAAAAATCGCCGAAATGGCACACAGACACTAACCACCGAAACTCGGAAAAACTAAAAGCACCGAGCGCTTGTTTTAGATGTGGTGGAATACATTGGGTAAGGGATTGTCTATCTTTAACAAAAAGATGCTATGTATGCAATAAGATCGGTCATAAAAGTTCGCACTGTAGGAAAACTCAGAATAGAAGCCGTGTACGTCAAATCAGAACGAAGGACGTCGTAGATAAAAATCTACGCAAATATGTAACGGTTAACATTTTTGGCAAGGCTATTAAATTCCAATTAGACAGTGGATCGGATCTTTCAATAATAAATCTCAAAACGTGGAAAATATTACGAAAGCCGACTATGTTAAAAACTAACAGAACGGCAACGGCCGTTAATGGTACAAAAATTTATTTTGAAGGTGAATTAATTACAAACTTCACTTTACGGGGGGGGAACAAAAAAAAACTAAGATCGTATTTGCTAAAAGATAGTGAGAAATTGTTCGGTTCTAACAGCATGGAGGAGTTTCGTCTCTAGGATCTTCCTACATCCACATTCTGCAAGAAAATAGATACCCGCCTAGCAGAAATGGAGAAACTTATAACGTGTTTTAAAAAAGAATTCACAAACGTATTTACTCCTGGCCTGGGGAGATGTACAAAAATGGCCCCAGATTTTAAGTTGAAACCGATGTTTAAAAAGAAACACAATGTCCCGTTCGCTTCCCTGAACAAAATAAATCAAGAACTAGACGGATTAGAAAGCATCGGTATACTGGCTAAAATTGAATATAGTGGTGGGCTTCTCCGGCAGTTTACGTAAAGAAAAGGTCCGGGGAAATTCGGGTTTGCGCCGACTTCGCGACCGGACAAAACGGGTCCTTAGAAGATTTTAACTATCCATTAGCTATTCCAGAAAAAGTGTACACGAAATTAAATGGCGGCAAGTTTTTTTCTAAGATCGATTTAAGCGACGCTTACCTACAGATTCCGGTAAGCGACAAAAGCGCTAATCTCCGTGTAAAGCGTGTATTCTTCACGTTTGATTGAAAGAAAGCAAAACATACAAGAAATGTGTGTATAATTTTATGCAAGTTTAAATGGATTTATTTATTGCTTAAGGAAATTAATTTTTGTTTTCAACCTTTAATTTAACTAATGATCTAAGAAGTTAAGTCTTTTACATGCGAGAGCTTACCGAAATATATCGATGACATCCAGTTTGTGTTTTTATCAGAAGAGCGACAAAGTGAAACGGAAATATAAGAAGAAGTAAGAAATATAACTAAGAATAAATTAATTACTGATTGATTATTAAGAACGAAATATCGATATTATTGTATCGATATAATGTTATGCGTAGATGCGAATGCACTTTTGGTTTCGCTAAAGTTTTGGTATTGTATAATCGAATTTTACTTTATATAAAATATTAATTATTAAAAAATTTTTCTTTATATAAAATATTAATTATTAAAAAATAATAACATTAAACATTAAAATAATTAAATAATTAAAATAATATTTCTATCGTACATGCAAAGCACTAAAATCACTTTTTTCTTACAGATTATTGCAACTTTCTAATTTAATTTTCTTTGGGAAACTTTCGTCACAAAACATTTAGTTTGCTGTACATGATTTTCCTCGCTAAAGTACATTAATCCTGCGCATATATATATATATATATATATATGTGTGTGTGTGTGTGTGTGTGTGTGTTTGTGTGTGCGTGTGTGTGTGTTTGGGGGGGTTGTTGCTGGAATTGAGTGATTCGCCCAGCTACAATCGTATTACATATGCGAAAGAATTTCATAAAAAAACGAAATAAAGTGGAGCTGGAGTTATCTTTTATATAAACATGTGTTGTTTCTCTTTCTTATTATACATTAATAATAATAATAATAATAATAATAATAATAATAATAATAATAATAATAATATCATGGTCATTAGTGTACCATCAAATCGAAGCAAATCAACGTGACTACACGGCTGTTTTTTTTTTACTACGCAACACATAAAACCAGTTGTAAAGCGTGTAAAAATGCATTTAACGTTTAAAATGAAGAATCGATTCAAATGCGTTTGGTTAATCTTTAACGTTTTATTTCATTTTTTGATGGTTTATTTCTTTGCATTTTTCACGTGGAATTCAATTTTAAGCATTAATTTTATTATTTGATGTTATTAGTATTTCGTAATTTTTCTTGAATGACTAGAAATGTCAAATGAGAAATAAATTTAAAGACGAACATATTCGCTCATCTAATGAGGAAGTCGCATACTACCGGAAGTCTAAATAACAAGACTAAAAATCTGTTGAAACAAACAAAAAAGAACAAACAGTTGTAAAACTAAGATAAAGGAAACGTTTTAATGGCGTAAAATGCATGAATGAATAAACTTCACAAAGAAAACAAAAGCACTTTTTAATTTTTCACATGGGTGTTTTTTTAAACTTTTTTGTCGATTTTGTGCGTCGATTTCGATTATACTTTAATTTAGAGTATCAGTTATTTTTGGATGTGTCAACTACGCGACTGCGTTTCAATCTCTAATTCGTTCTTATAAGACATTCACAGCAATAACTTATCTTCTATAACCATCGCAAGAAATGTTTTTCTTTTTTCGTGTACCTAACATCAAAGTAAGTTTCTATGGAGAAACTTCAATTCCAAATAGTATTATTAGTATTAGCACCCATTAACACACAATTGACAATTAATACCCATTACAACACAACTAATTAATACAAACTATACCAGAACTATATCCAATGTGTAGCGAAAATTGTGGAAACGCAGGCTTACCTCTTAAACGGCTTCTGTGTTGACGCAGCGTCATGATGATGAAAAGGGTCCAAGATGGTGCCTGCGACCTTATATAACAATGTAGTCTCGCAGAATCTCATATGCTCTCGCGCACATATACAAATATGCAAATTTGGATGACTCTGTCTTTTATAAAAACAGACCACTGAATCAGATGGAACAGACGTGAAAACGAGTACGGAAAGTATCGACGGACAACGCTGCTGCAGTGAGCTGAGGTTTTGTGTACTCTTTTTTTTTCTTTGCAACAACAAGCTATTCCGGCGTACATTTTTCACCATAGACAGATTCGACCTGAAGCTGATACCAGAGTTTGACGGGTCCCCGGCTGGTCCTTCGGTAGTTGAATGGCTGAAGAAGACCGAGCGCGTTTGCCGGTTGTGAAAAATTAAGGATCCAGCTTTGGTAATCCCATTAAGGCTGACTAAGGGGGCTTATGCCGCGTACCTGCAGCTCGGGGATGAGACGACAATGGATCAGATAAAACAAGCGTTGTACGGAGTATTCGGGTCGGACCCTTTTGTTGCCTGTAGGCAATTCTCTGAACGTCGGCTTGGGTCAGACAAGACTGTGGACGTCTACCTGGGCACCTAAAGAAGCTTGCTGTGGGAAGTGGCCCACCAGTTTTTCACAGACGGAAAAAACGCTCCGACGCGTGATGTTGATGGAACTTCCGGGATGTCATCATCTCTTCCGTCTGTGCTGCGGCTCACATGCAAGCCAAGAACTTTCGATCTATCTTGCAGGCCCTCTGGCTCTATGCACAACAGCCCGGAGCTCTCAAAGATTTCTTTCACCGCCTGGGCAGATATGAGGCTCTCGTTCACAAAAATGTCGTCAATATATGTTGCACGGCTTCATTTTGACGCCGAATCGCCTGCATAATCGCTGTCATAATGTTCGGGGCCACGTTCAGGACGAACCCCAGCCTGGTCAAACAATTGCGAGTCCCTTTTATCTCGACCGTCTGGAACGGCCACAGCGATTTCTCGACGCGTATCAGCAGGTAGGCTCTTTGCAGGTCCAGGATTGCTTTGTACGCCCCCTGCTGCCGCCACTCCCTCAGTTTATGTGTGCAGACGTCAGCTCCCGCCGTGTGTGGGTCGACGTGTTCATTGAGTTCCCGGTAATCCATGACGGGTCGGACCTTCTGTTTATTATCTTTGTAACCTTGACCCAAGGGAGCTTTCTGCTCCCCATTTCGGAGATCAGACGTCCTAGGGACCTGGGGGAGACCGCATAACTATACTAAGGTTGTTTTCATATGTCCCGGGCGATAGCGGATATCCCAAGATTGGAATTGAAATATATAGAGATATTTTGCTTTATTGTTTGAAAATCGGAGATATATCATTGTTGGAGAGATGGAAGACAGAGAGAAACTACAAGACCGTCAAGACCATCGCAGCTAGGAAGAGGTGTACGGTGATTTAGGCGGTATATAACGTCACCCTAGTACGACATTTCACCCTCTACCGCAGCAACCGAAGCACTGCACATGTACCACGTCACCCGGAGTTGACGAGAGAGAGAGAGTATCAAAGGGGGGATGTCGTCTGGGTTAAGAACCCTCGCGGAATGTGCACTACACGCTATGGAACCGGGCGTGTTACTGAGGTGATCAGCCCGCAATCGTTGCGGGTTGATGGGGTGCCCCTTCACATTAAGGAATTTCCATCACCGTCACAAGCGCAGCCGCCACTTGGCGATGAGAGCGAGACTTGATCCGAGACCAGTGAACCATCATTCTCGGTTACGCAGACTTCGTCGGACAGCGACCCTGAGATTAGCAGACTTGGGTTCACCGACCCTGAAACCGAGGACGAAAGCAAAGGCGAGGGCGAAGCCCACGGCCCCCCTCTCCGAAAAGGCCACCGCGAAAGAAAAAGGCCACCGCGTCCCTGCCCTCTCTGTGATGATATCAGGTGGGAGTGTGGCGAAAATTGTGGGAATGCAGGCTTACCTCTTAAACGGCCTCGGTGTGTGCTTTGCCGACGCAGCGTCATGATGCTGAAAAGGGTCCAAGATGGCACCTGCGGCCTTATATAACAATGTAGTCTCGCAGAATCTCCTGTGTTCTCGCGCACATATGAAATATGTAAATTTGGAGGACTCTGTCTTTCATAAAAAACGCCGCCCACTAGAGCAGATGGGGCAGACGTGAAAACGAGTTTACGGAAACTACCTACGGTCGACGCTGCTACAGTGAGCTAAGGTTTTGTGTACTCTTTTTTTTCTTTGCAACAACACCATGTCAGAAAATGTTGTTCATAAACTGTCTTACGTAATTCTGTTTATTAAATTATCACATAATATTTGTTATCATTTTTACTGAAAGTAATCAGTCTTCCAGTAATCGTTCAGTGGCTTTTGACGACAAAGAGTACGAAATATATATTTATAAAGGCACCTTCTCTATTTTTGCTGATTTCCTTTTCCTAAGAGATAGCCTTCATTTTGGAGTTAATTTTATCTAAATGTATTGATTATATTTTCAATTAAAACCGTCGATAGCATTTATTGTTTACCACTTATTCAATTGTTATTTATTCACGTTTTCTTTTTAAAAAAAAACTTTAAGCGGGAATCTACGTGAATAACATGTAAGCATATGCAACTGTTGATCCACACAAATTATATTCTCATTTAGGATTGGCTTATTACTGACCCTGTGAGGCGCCTTCATCACGGAAATATTAAGGAAATCGATTATGGCTAATTTTGCACTCGTCCGCAGTGTTTGTTTTTGTCAAAGGGTCTGAACTTTCACTATAAACTGACCTTGTGTTAAACTTTGTTGGTTGTCACTAAAATAATACAAACAACACGTTCTGTCTAATTCATTAGAGATGACTAAATAAAATGTAACTCATCATTAGTAAATTTAGAAGGCGTAATGATACCAACATGAGCTATGAAGTCAACCACTTCCCTCCACCGCCAACTGGGGTGAAAGCATTACTAGCCGTAAATTAATTTTTCGTCATTCCCTGTTTGATCTGCGTTATTGTATCTGGAATTCGAAAGATTGCTTAACTGTTTTGTGCTTGTAATATTTTTGTTTCTGGAGTTCAGAGGCAACATACATGCTGAGCAACGATGTTTCACAAGCATCTTTCTTCTTACAATCTAAGCAATATAAGCTAGATCTAATGTAAATCAACAAGCCAAGTGCTGTAGAAATATCGATCAAAGAGTGGGTACAAACTCGTATATATTCTATTGCGTGGCACGCTTATTTAAATTACAATTATTCGAGTAAAAACACGTAAGCTTATGTAAGCTTCAATGTAAGTTTATGTAAGCTTATATTTTACTGTTTATGTAAGCTTATATTTTACTGTTTTAAAACACTACATCCATTTTAGCGTAGTACATCTAAATACCTACTTAATGGTGCTTAAATCTACTTAAATTGTAATACAAAAACAGGTTACCTGAAAGTCTTGTTGGTTTGTTCACGAACAATTGTATCGAGGTTGCCCTCCTGTCGCGGACAAAAGAAATGACAAATTGACAAATTTTAACTGGAAGATTTTATGCTTCTCGATTGAAATTGGATATTTTATAAGAACAATGGGATCACTATCTTACATGATAAAAGTCCAGATTTCTGCTAAATTATAAAGAATAAAATTATTCTAAGGGAATATTGCAAATGAAGACAGTGGTGTGAGCAGTTTGCGTTAAAACCCGAATGTATTATTGTGAAGTTGTACCTTGTCTGATATAGGACACTAACAAGATGAGATGTATTTTTGTCACAGAATTTTATTAGGAACCGAACATTTTTTGGATGCAAAACTCTATGAGAACTGAAGTATAGTCTGCACAGAATGTCCCCCCACTTACGCAGACTGGACATCATTGTGCATGAACCAAGCGGAATCACAACTCAACAAAACGTAATATATTGTGCTCACATACCAACAAAATAATCAGTCCTGCAACTAACTGATGTATGAAAATCATGAAACCAACGAAGTAAATATGTTGAAAACAGATCAAAGGACAAATAAAAATTATGATTTATAGAATTACTCTGATTATTTGCATATCACGTTGACAGTGGGGCATAGTTTGTCTTGTAAAATATCAACAACTATTGTGGAGTTGAAAAATCTTCTCACATACAAAGGTAGTTATTAGGATGACTTTCAGTTATTATTACGATCAGAGTTAGAATTAAGCTATACAAAATGCAGAACACACACCACTGTAGAATGAATCAGTGGACATTACATTGTTCTAATTTGTTTAGAGACATAAGTATAATAAAAACTGTGTTTTTTTGCAAATTGATTTTCAATATTCTGCAGTAAATAAAAAATATTTTGTGAAATGAATCTACGTTTTATTCTGTTTATTATTGGGGTATGTAAGCGTGTCTCTTCTATATTCTATAAATGATTGTATGGTAATCATAGCTGGAAGTAAGGGAACCTCATTTATTTCCGAATGTGACTGCTAGTATTATTTTCAAATGCGCTTAGTAAATTGACTGACATTTTGCTAAAATCTGATAAACCTTAATACTAACGTCGAATGTTTTTCAATCACGTTGTTAAAAATCTTTAGATTGTAGCAACCACACAAAAATAAGTTTTCGTTCAGGAAATAATCGTATAATTCAATAATACGTTTCAGTAAACACACATGTAATAATCGACGATTGTTCAGCTTTACGTGATTTCAAAGCAGCAATCGAAAACGGAATCGTATTAAACATGGTGATTACATTTTGTTGCTTTTATGGATTACTATTATGTGGGTGTTTTAAGCCATAAATATTGACGTTTCGTGCCCCATTACAATCGAATTTTAGAATTTCGAGTCAATTCAATCCCATCGCTCTGAAATTTCAATATTCAATCCCAACACTCTGAAATTAAAATATTCATTTGATTTCTCCGGATTTTTATCAATGCTACATAAAAATGGCGCACATCAAATGCATTTACTTAATTTTTAAATTTCGAACGTTAACTTATTATTCCTACAATACGTTAATATTAATATACTATTATGCATTTCTTCGTTCAGAATAAACACACCCAACCTTCTCATGTTTCGGCTTTCAGAGGTATTTACTCCAAATGCCTTTCTTAACATGGAGAGTTTGAGGTGTTTATTCTACGCTAGGTACTAAAAAATTCATAACGACAGTAAAAAGCGTAGTGTAAACACCGTAAACATTCCCATATAAAGAACGGATGTCAGAATTAACACCCACTACCATCCCATTTTAAGAACAGCGTTCGAGGTTGCGAATGTTTTTTTTCTGAAAACCATTCTTAACGCGGCGGTTAGAGGTGTTTAGACTTCGCTGGGTAGTGTAGTAAAAAATACCAAAAACTGCAAAGTAAATAAATACATAAACTACACTAAGTCTATTTTTTCTTTAATATATATATATACATATATATATATATACATATATATATATATATATATATATATATTATATATATAGTAATTTATGAAATATATATTGCGATTAAGCTACACATAATATTCCGCGTTTCATCCACTCTAGGATTCTTCAGGATGCTTCTACCATTTGTCTGTGCGTTTGAGATGCAGTTGTTTGCATAATTCCCAGTGTACTGCCCTTCCTACTTGATCATGCTTGTTCTTGTATTCCTTTGAGCCATTCGGTTTATCATTTCGTCTCTTTGTCCACATAGCCTGCATTTGCTGTTTTCTTGTATCTTATCTATGTTTACTTTGATATCGTTGGTTCTTATCGAGGTATCTTGCGTTGCAGTTATTAGAGATTAAGTTTCTCGGTTTACGTGTCCTTTTTTCACCCATGTCTAGGTGTTTTCGTGATTGTTATCTTTTGTCATCTTTATGATCCTTCCGTGTTGTTGTTTCTCTTCCAATTTTTCTTTTCTTGTCTTATTCTTTGTCCCTCTGTTTTCTGTTTTGTTGATTTTTTTTTCAATTTCTAATAATTAAACAGATATTCCATTGCTAAAAATTTAACAAATATTCGATTGCCAATAATTTACACACATTCCATTGCTAATAATTTAACATATATTCCATTGCTAAAAATTTGACATATATTCCATTGCACAACTTTAACATATATTCCATTGCTAATAATTTATACATATTCCATTGCTAATAATTTAACTGATATTCCATTGCTAAAAATGTAACATATATTCCATTGCTAATAATTTACACACATTCCATTGCTAATAATGTAACACATATTCCATTGCTAATAATTTATACATATTCCATTGCTAATAATTAAACATATATTCCATTGCTAATAATTTTACATATATTTAATTGCTAATAATTGAACATATATTCCATTGCTAATAATTTAACATATATTCCATTGCTAAAAATTTAACAGATATTCAATTGCTAATAATTAAACACATATTCCATTGCTAATAATTTAACATATATTCCATTGCTAATAATTTAACCTATATTCCATTGCAAATACTTTAACAGATATTTTATTGCTCAAAAATTAACATATTTTCCATTGCTAAAAATTTAACATATATTCCATTGCTTATAATTTAACATATATTCAATGGCTAATAATGTAACACATATTCCATTGCTAATAATGTAACACATATTCCATTGCTAATAATTTATACATATTCCATTGTTAATAATTAAACATATATTCCATTGCTAATAATTTTAAATATATTTAATTGCAAATAATTTAACATATGATCCATTGCTAATAATTTAACATATATTCCATTGCTAAAAATTTAAATAAAATTCTATTGCTAATAATAAAACACATATTCCATTGCTAATAATTTAACATATATTCCATTGCTAATAATTTCACAGATATTCCATTGCAAATAATTTAACACATATTCCATTGCTAATAATTTAGCATATATTCCATTGCTAATTTTTTCGCATATATTTCATTGCAAATAATTTAACAGATGTTTCATTGCTAATAATTTAACAGATATTCCATTGCTAATAATTTAACATATATTCCATTGCTACTAATTTATACATATTCTCTTTCTAATAATTTTACAGATGTTCCATTGCTAATAATTTATACATATTCCATTGCTTAAAATTTAACATATATTCCATTGCTAATAATTGAACAGATATTCAATTGCTAATAATTTATACATATTCCATTGCTAATAATTTAACAGATATTCCATTGCTAAAAATTAAACAGATATTCCATTGCTAATAATTTACACACATTCCATTGCTAATAAATTAACATATATTCCATTGCTAAAAATTTAACAGATATTCTATTGCTAATAATTAAACACATATTCCATTGCTAATAATTTAACATATATTTCATTGTTAATAATTTAACCTATATTCCATTGCAAATACTTTAACAGATATTTCATTGCTCAAAAATTAACATATTTTCCATTGCTAAAAATTTAACATATATTCCATTGCTTATAATTTAACATATATTCCATTGCTAATAATGTAACACATATTCCATTGCTAATAATGTAACACATATTCCATTGCTAATAATTTATACATATTCCATTGTTAATAATTAAACATATATTCCATTGCTAATAATTTTACATATATTTAATTGCAAATAATTTAACATATGATCCATTGCTAATAATTTAACATATATTCCATTGCTAAAAATTTAACATATATTCTATTGCTAATAATAAAACACATATTCCATTGCTAATAATTTAACATATATTCCATTGCTAATAATTTCACAGATATTCCATTGCAAATAATTTAACACATATTCCATTGCTAATAATTTAGCATATATTCCATTGCTAATTATTTAGCATATATTTCATTGCAAATAATTTAACAGATGTTTCATTGCTAATAATTTAACAGATATTCCATTGCTAATAATTTAACATATATTCCATTGCTACTAATTTATACATATTCTCTTTCTAATAATTTTACAGATGTTCCATTGCTAATAATTTATACATATTCCATTGCTTAAAATTTAACATATATTCCATTGCTAATAATTAAACAGATATTCAATTGCTAATAATTTATACATATTCCATTGCTAATAATTTAACAGATATTCCATTGCTAAAAATTAAACAGATATTCCATTGCTAATAATTTACACACATTCCATTGCTAATAATTTAACATATATTCGATTGCTAAAAATTTGACATATATTCCATTGCTAATAATTCAACACATATTCCATTGCTAAGAATTTAACATATACCATTGCTAAAAATTTAACAGATATTCCATTCCTAATAATTTTACATATATTCCATTGCACAAAACTTAACAGATATTCCATTGCTAATAATTTAACATATATTCAATTGCAAATAATTTAACATATATTCCATTGCTAATAATTTAACATATATTCCATTGTTAATAATTTAACAGATATTCCATTGCTAATAATTTAACATATATTCCATTGCTAATAATTTAACATATATTCAATTTCTAATAATTAAACAGATATTTCATTGCTAAAAATTTAACAAATATTCGATTGCCAATAATTTACACACATTCCATTGCTAATAATTGAACATATATTCCATTGCAAAACTTTAACATATATTCCATTGCTAATAATTTATACATATTCCATTGCTAATAATTTAACTGATATTCCATTGCTAAAAATGTAACATATATTCCATTGCTAATAATTTACACACATTCCATTGCTAATAATGTAACACATATTCCATTGCTAATAATTTATACATATTCCATTGCTAATAATTAAACATATATTCCATTGCTAAAAATTTTACATATATTTAATTGCTAATAATTGAACATATATTCCATTGCTAATAATTTAACATATATTCCATTGCTAAAAATTTAACAGATATTCTATTGCTAATAATTAAACACATATTCCATTGCTAATAATTTAACATATATTCCATTGTTAATAATTTAACCTATATTCCATTGCAAATACTTTAACAGATATTTCATTGCTCAAAAATTACCATATTTTCCATTGCTAAAAATTTAACATATATTCCATTGCTTATAATTTAACATATATTCCATTGCTAATAATGTAACACATATTCCATTGCTAATAATGTAACACATATTCCATTGCTAATAATTTATACATATTCCATTGTTAATAATTGAACATATATTCCATTGCTAATAATTTTACATATATTTAATTGCAAATAATTTAACATATGATCCATTGCTAATAATTTAACATATATTCCATTGCTAAAAATTTAACATATATTCTATTGCTAATAATAAAACACATATTCCATTGCTAATAATTTAACATATATTCCATTGCTACTAATTTCACAGATATTCCATTGCAAATAATTTAACACATATTCCATTGCTAATAATTTAGCATATATTCCATTGCTAATTATTTAGCATATATTTCATTGCAAATAATTTAACAGATGTTTCATTGCTAATAATTTAACAGATATTCCATTGCTAATAATTTAACATATATTCCATTGCTACTAATTTATACATATTCTCTTTCTAATAATTAAACAGATATTCCATTGCTAATAATTTAACTGATATTCCATTGCTAAAAATGTAACATATATTCCATTGCTAATAATTGAACAGATATTCAATTGCTAATAATTTATAAATATTCCATTGCTAATAATTTAACAGATATTCCATTGTTAAAATTAAACAGATATTCCATTGCTAATAATTTACACACATTCCATTGCTAATAATTTAACATATATTCCATTGCTAAAAATTTGACATATATTCCATTGCAACACTTTAACATATATTCCATTGCTAATAATTTATACATATTCCATTACTAAGTATTTAACAGATATTCCATTGCTAAAAATTTAACATATATACCATTGCTAATAATTTACACACATTCCATGGCTAATAATTTTACATATATTCCATTGCTAATAATTAAACACATATTCCATTGCAAATAATTTACACACATTCCATTGCTAATAATTTAGCAGATATTCTATTGCTAATAATTCATACATTTTTCATTGCTAATAATTTAACAGATATTCCATTGCAAATAATTTAACAGATGTTCCATTGCTAATAATTTATACATATTCCATTGCTAAAAATTTAACATATATTCCATTGCTTATAATTTAACCTATATTCCATTGCAAATAATTTAACAGATATTCCATTGCTCAAAAATTAACATATATTCCATTGCTAATAATTTAACAGATTTTCCATTGTTAAAAATTTAATAGATATTCCATTGCTAATAATTTATACATATTCCATTGCTAATAATTTTACATATATTTCATTGCTAATAATTTATCATATTCCATTGCTAATAATTTATCATATTCCATTGCGAATAATTTACCATATATTCCATTGCTAAAAATTTAACAGATATTCCATTGCTAATAATTTTACAGATATTCCATTGCTAATAATTTAACATATATTCCATTGCTAAAAATTTAAGATATATTCCATTGCTAAAAATTTAACAGATATTCCATTGCTAATAATTTACACACATTCCATTGCTAATAATTTAACATATATTCTATTGCTAATAATTTAACAGATGTTCTATTGCTAATAATTTATACATATTGCATTGCTAGTAACTTAACATATATTCCATTGCTTATAATTTAACAGATATCCATTGCTAATTATTTAACATATATTCCATTGCTTATAATTTTACATATATTCCATTGTAAATAATTTTACATATATTCCATTGCTAAAAAATAATCATATATTCCATTGCTAATAATTAACAAATATTCCATTGCTAATAATTTAACAAATACTCCATTGCTAATAGTTTATACATATTCCATTGCTTAAAATTTAACATATATTCCATTGCTAATAATTTAACATATTCCATTTCTAATAATTTAACATATATTCCATTGCTACTAATTTAACATATATTCCATTGCTAAAAAGTTAACAGATATTCCATTGCTAAAAATTTAACATATATCCCATTGCTAATAATGTAACAGATATTCCATTGCTAATAATTTAACAGATATTACATTGTTAAAAATTTAACATATATTCAATGCTAATAAGTTATACATATTCCATTGCAAATAATTAAACATATATTCCATTGCTAATAATTTAACATATATCCCATTGCTAATTATTTAACATATATTCCATTGCTAATAATTTACCAGATATTGCATTGCTAAAAATTTAACAGACATTCCATTGCTAAAAATTTTACAGATATTCCATTGCTAATTATTTAACATATATTCCATTGCTAAAATTTTAAGATATATTCCATTGCTAATAATTTGTACATATTCCATTGCTACTAATTTATACATATTCCCTTTCTAATAATTTAAAAGATGTTCCATTGCTAATAATTTATACATATTCCATTGCTTAAAATTTAACATATATTCCATTGCTAAAAATTTAACAGATATTCCATTCCTAATAATTTTACATATATTCCATTGCACAAAACTTAACAGATATTCCATTGCTAAAAATTAAACAGATATTCCATTGCTAATAATTTACACACATTCCATTGCTAATAATTTAACATATATTCCATTGCTAAAAATTTGACATATATTCCATTGCAACACTTTAACATATATTCCATTGCTAATAATTTATACATATTCCATTACTAATAATTTAACAGATATTTCATTGCTAAAAATTTAACATATATACCATTGCTAATAATTTACACACATTCCATGGCTAATAATTTTACATATATTCCATTGCTAATAATTTAACACATATTCCATTGCTAATAATTTACACACATTCCATTGCTAATAATTTAGCAGATATTCTATTGCTAATAATTCATACATTTTTCATTGCTAATAATTTAACAGATATTCCATTGCTAATAATTTAACAGATGTTCCATTGCTAATAATTTATACATATTCCATTGCTAGTAATTTAACATATATTACATTGCTAATAATTTAACAGATATTCCATTGTTTAAAATTGCATAGATATTCCATTGCTAATAATTTATACATATTCCATTGCTAATAATTTTACATATATTCCATTGCTAATAATTTATCATATTCCATTGCTTATAATTTATCATATTCCATTGCTAATAATTTACCATATATTCCATTGCTAATAATTTAACATATATTCTATTGCTAAAAATTTAACAGATATTCCATTGCTAATAATTTAACATATATTCCATTGCTAAACATTTAACATATATTCCATTGCTAAAAATTTAACAGATATTCCATTGCTAATAATTTACACACATTCCATTGCTAATAATTTAACATATATTTCATTGCTAAAAAATTAACAGAGATTCCATAGCAAATAATTTAACAGATATTCCATTGCTAATAATTTATACATATTCCATTGCTAATAATTTAACATATATTCTATTGCTAATAATTTAACAGATGTTCTATTGCTAATAATTTATACATATTGCATTGCTAGTAATTTAACATATATTCCATTGCTTATAATTTAACAGATAACCATTGCTAATTATTTAACATATATTCCATTGCTAATAATTTTACATATATTCCATTGCTAATAATTTTACATATATTCCATTGCTAAAAAATTATCATATATTCCATTGCTAATAATTTAACAAATATTCCATTGCTAATAATTTAACAAATACTCCATTGCTAATAATTTATACATATTCCATTGCTAAAAATTTAACATATATTCCATTGCTAATAATTTAACATATTCCATTTCTAATAATTTAACAGATATTCCATTGCTACTTATTTAACATATATTCCATTGCTAAAAAGTTAACAGATATTTCATTGCTAAAAATGTAACATATATTCCATTGCTAATAATTTAACAGATATTCCATTGTTAAAAATTTAACATATATTCAATGCTAATAATTTATACATATTCCATTGCTAATAATTTAACAGATATTACATTGTTAAAAATTTAACATATATTCAATGCTAATAAGTTATACATATTCCATTGCTAATAATTTAACATATATTCCATTGCTAATAATTTAACATATATCCCATTGCTAATTATTTACCATATATTCCATTGCTAATAATTTACCAGATATTCCATTGCTAAAAATTTAACAGACATTCCATTGCTAAAAATTTTACAGATATTCCATTGCTAATAATTTAACATATATTCCATTGCTAAAATTTTAAGATATATTCCATTGCTAATAATTTATACATATTCCATACCTTATAATTTAACATATATTCCATTGCTAAAAATTTAACATATATTTCATTGCTAATAATTTATACATATTCCATAGCTTATAATTTTACATATATTCCATTGCTAAAAATTTAACAGATATTCCATTGCTAATAATTTAGACACATTCCATTGCTAATAATTTAACAGATATTTCATTGCTAAAAAATTAACAGATATTCTATTGCTAATAGTTTTACACATATTCCATTGCTAATAATTTTACATATTACACTTTTGTAAAAAACTTTGCTTCAAATATTACTTTTTTCTATCGGAGCTGTCTACCTGGTATTTTCCATGTTACTGAAAACACGCTATTCGACATACAAATGTCTTCACGTGATGTTGCCAAACTTATCAAAAACCTTGATTCCAGTAAAGCCACTGACCCTGACGAAATTCCAATGATAGTGCTCAAAAAACGTCAATCGGACTAGCTGTTTAAACGTTGCCTTAAGGAAAAATGCATCCTACATCTTTGAAAACTTCAGTTACTTGCCCCGTATATAAGAATCCTGTAGATTAGTCATCTGACTCTCAGCAAAGACCCATCAGTCTCATGCGCGTCATGGGTAAGGTGTAAGAATCTGTTATGATCAGAGAAGTGGCCAACCAGCTCAGAAAAATAACCTACAGTTACATTCCATAAAGTTTTCGTTCTGCTAGATCTACACCTATAATATATCACCGGACTAGTGAGTCTGCTGCTCTTGACACATCAACGGTTTTTGATAGAGTATGGCACAACGGTCTAATTCACAATATTGCAAGCTATAAAATAGCTAGAAATGTTCTCTTAATTATTAAATAGTTTCTATTTAATAAGTTTATTAGTAGTCGTCGATGGATTGAAATCAGAAGCTCACAGTATCAATGCTGGAGTCCCTCTTTCACAGCTTTCTTCGTCAATGATCTTCCAAATCCCATTTTTAACTGATTTATGCAGACGACATTACTATCTATGGCAACATTCGAAGGCTGACACTGATAAAGATGTGTCTGATTCTCTTTTCTGATCTTGAGCACATCGTGCAATGGTGAAAAAAGTAGCTGCTTAATTATAACACATCTAAAACCAAACTTTCCCTTTTCCATCATCAACGCTCTGACCCCAACTGGGGCCTAATTGAAATATATCGCTCTCATCTTGGGGAAGCGCCATGTTGAGACAAACTTCTTGGGCTGACCTTCACTCCTGATCTAAAATGGAACACAAGATTGCCGGCAAATGATTGGATCATTCTACCGCTTCAGTAGATATCTCACT
Organism: Euprymna scolopes; assembly: GCF_053919585.1. Classification (NCBI taxonomy): domain Eukaryota; kingdom Metazoa; phylum Mollusca; class Cephalopoda; order Sepiida; family Sepiolidae; genus Euprymna; species Euprymna scolopes. Next base: position 25,926,526 of record NC_136518.1, read on the forward strand.
ACCGATACAATTCTCTTCCTGCACAAGAGCCAAATACATTCAAAAATGTCGTCATGCTTTAATAGTGTTCAAAACCGGCTTCGAAACCTAATAGGTGACAGCCTTTTCTTTTTCCTACAGCCCTTTTCCGCCAGAGTAGACGTTGCTAGCCTGTCTCTGCTCTGTTATTATATTCATGGCAAGCGCGTATCTAAGATCCATGGTTCTCTCTTGTAAAAATTTCAAAAGAAAAACAAAAACTCGACCAGCTACAACCAAAATCAAAAATGTGCTCGATTTTTTAACTGTACCTAAGCCTACTAACTTATTTATTGCCGTGTGTTCATGAAAGATATGGAAACAGGGAATATTAATTACGCATCAGTTCTTTCGTTTAAAAGTGGTGCACTTTTTTTCATTTCGTTTCATACATTACAAGTGCCGATACTTCTTATAACCTTTTTCCAAAAAGTTGGGATGTATATATATATATATATATATATATATATATATATTATTTTTTTTAAATATAATTATCCACTGACGCACACATATATATAATATATATTTTTAAATATCCACTGACATATATATATATATATATAAAATATAAAAATAAAAAAGTAAAATAATAATAATATATATAAAATATAAAAATAAAAAAGTAAAATAATAATAATATATATAAAATATAAAAAGAAAAAAGAAAAATAATAATAAAGAAAGTAAAATAATAATATATATATATACATTCCAACTTTTGGTGGTAGCCGATTGGATATGGTCTTTGCTAATCGAGCCAGAGATGGCTTGTGTTGCCGAATTCGAATCTGTCGACTGGTATTAATCGTGACACTCTGAACTGAAGATTCCCAAAAGGATGAAACACTAGGGTATGTAGGTGTTTAATTATTATAGTGAAAAATTATTATGACAGCCCCTTTAAGAAACTCGTTTCCTACGGTTGAACACTTTCAGTTGAATTAAGTCGGTCAATTTAGCTTTTATTCATAGATAATCGTATACCAATTAGATCACTGTGTGACTGACGTAAAAAATTAAAATGTTTAAATTCAACGTTATTTCACGCGGTTAATCGTAGCCGATTGGATACGGCCTTTGCTAATCGAGCCAGAGATGGCTCGTGTTGCCGAGTTCGGATCTGTCGACTGGTATTAATCGTGACACCCTGAACTGAAGATTCCCAAAAGGATGATACACTAGGGTCTGTAGGTGTTTAATTATTATAGTAAAAAAATAATTATATATATTTATATATATATATATATATATATATATATATATATATATATACTAACTGTACCCTGGCACGCGTAGCTGTGGCTCAATTTGGTGTAATGGAAAATTCTAATAAAAAGAGAAAATAATGTTTCTTATATTCTTAGTGCAGCAATCCACTCCAAAAAGTAAAAACAAAAAAAAAAGCGAAAATGAAAAAAAAAAAATGTTACTCTTGCAGAAATGGATCCTGATCCTCGGGATTACCGTCAATCATGGCTTGGGCTCGACCAACAATCAGTGGATAAAGCTGAACGTAGCAAAAATGTTGAAACGCTAAATGTTTTTTGGGGTTTTTTTTTCTGTATACAAAAATGTGAGTTAGTAATTGATATTTGAGTGATGGGGGGAGGGTTACTATACATACTAGCTGGCTAGAAATTGGGTGCTTATTAAATTTACATGGAAAAGTGATCGCCTACTTTTCGAAAAAGTAATTTCTTCATATCATAAAAACTATTTTTTTTACGGAAACGGTTTGCAGATTCGTTTTTAGCACACCGAAATCTACAAAACAATTTTTTTTGTTATATACGAAAATGGAATATTTTATCAAAAATCCGGGAGAAAATAGTTTTCAATAAAAACAGCAAATGAATTCGATAGAAAAAAATGGATGCTATTTTTTTTTTTAATTTTCTGTGTGTTTCTTGGCAAAATTTTTTTTGTTTGATTTCTTTTGCATTTTGCAATTTAAACAGGTAATTTTAAAGGATTTTGCAAGGGTAAAAAGAAAGTCCCGTCCCCCAAAAAAGTGGCCACAAAGTGGGTGATCATTTTACGTTAAATTGTTATGGAAAAGTGATCCTCCACTTTTTAAAACTAACATTTATTCATATCTCTGAAACTACTCGTTTGCCTTAATTATAAATGTTATTTCCGTTTTCAGCGACCCCGAAAACCTATAAGAGTGGTAATTTTAAAGGAATTTTCGAGGGTGGAGTAATTCTTCATATTTACCCCCCCCCCCAATAAAATAAGAAATTAAGAATTAGACAAATTTATTTTAGGTAGGTTTCGCAAGGAAAGCTTTTAAAAATAAAAAAAATAAGATAAACAAATGATGCTAAGTGGGTGCTTATTTTAAGTTAAATTTACATGGAAAAGTGATCGCCTACTTTTCGAAAAAGTAATTTCTTCATATCATAAAAACTATATTTTGCGACGGAAACAGTTTGCAGATTCGTTTTCAGCACACCGAAATCTACAAAAACTTTTTTTGTTATATCCAAACGTGAGACGCACGCATGGAAAATTTTATCAAAAATCCGGGAGAAAATAGTGGGTTTGTATTACTGTACACATACATTCGAAAAAATTGTCAGAAAACAAATATATAACAAATAAATGTTATCAAAGGCAAGATAAGTTACTTTTCTACCAAACTGGATATATTTTTCGTGTTTTTATTCAATGTAACATGTTTATTCAGCTCGAAAACCATACAGTGTTTACCGATGTATTGGAAAATTCAAGATGGCGTCTGATTCTCTCTTTAACACGGTAAGTTTGGGAAAAGGTGTTATACATAAAAACCCAGATAAAATACTGTTAAAAACTCGCTCAATATATGTTACCGTGACATAGGTTGACATATATTCGGCGGGTTTTTAATAGTATTTTGTAAATATATCCAGTTTGGTAGAAAAGTAACTTATCTTGCTTTTGATAACATTTATTTGTTATATATTTGTTTTTTGAAAACTTTTTCGAATGTATGTGTACAGTAATACAAACCCGCTAGTGCACTTACCGGACCGCGCTATTTTTTAAATCGTATTTCCAAGTTTAATTAAAGTTTTATATGTTTTTTTTTTATTCAATTGTAAGGTTAAAGTACTATATATATATATATATATATATATATATATATATATATATATATATATATATATATATATATATATATATATATATATATATATATATATAGAATGGCTTTCTAAATAATAACGTCATTATTTCAGCGGGGTAGCTTCTCTGCATACGTGCTATGTTTTGTTATTAAATTGTTAGTTGAAAGGACAGAATAGTTACAAAATACCATCCCCATGTTAAGAATGTCTTTCTAAATAACATTATTTCAGCACGGTATTTTCTATGCATACGTACTATCTATTTTTGTTTATTAAATTGTTAGGTGAAAGTATAGAATAGATGCCAAACTCCCTCCCCATGTTAAGAATAGCTTTCTAAATAACGGTATTATTTCAGCACGGTACCTTCTTTGCATAAGTACTATCTTTTGTTAATTAAATTGTTAGGTGAAAATATAAAATAGTTACAGAACACTCTCCCTTTCCCATGTTAAGAATGGCTTTCTTAATAGCGTTATTTCAGCACGGTACCTTCTCTGCATAAGTACCATGTTTTGTTTATTAAATTGTTAGGTGAAAGTACAGTACTCATGCAGAGAGTGATCCGTGTTGTAATAATAACGTTAATATTTAAAAAGCCATTCTTAACATGGGGAGGGGAGGGTGTATTTTAACCTTACAATTGAATAAAAAACATTGTAATTAAACCTGGAAATACGATTTAAAAAATAGCGCGGACAAAAAAAAACGGGTTTGTATTACTGTACACGTAGATTCGCAAAAGTTGTCAAAAAACAAATATATAACAAATAGATGTTATCAAAGGCAAGATGAATTACTTTTCTACCAAACTGGATATATTTTTCGTGTTTTTATTCAATGTAACATATTTATTCAGCTCGAAAACATACAGTGTTTACCGATGTATTGGAAAATTCAAGATGGCGTCTGATTCTCTCTTTAACACGGTAAGTTTGGGAAAAGGTGCTCTAAATAAAAAAAACTATACAAAATACTATTAAAAACCCGCCGAATATATGTCAACCTATGTCACGGTAACATATATTGAGCGAGTTTTTAACAGTATTCTATCTGGGTTTTTATTTATAACACCTTTTCCCATACTTACGGTGTTAAAGAGGGTGTGAGACGCCATCTTGAATTTTCCAATACATCGGTAAACACTGTATGTTTTTCGAGCTGAATGAATATGTTACATTGAATAAAAACACGAAAAATATAAATCACATCCCACCCAAAAAAATTAGAGTGGTCGGTGTTCTGTAGTAGCGTATCTGCATATTTAACAAAAAAAAAATATTTAGGTTTGGCTATAAATTCCTAAACTCATTTCACCCTAAATAATTTAGGTGACTGAAATAGGAATCTAATTGAATCTTTAATTTCCTGAATAGTATGCGAGAATTCATTTTTCTTCGAGTTATATCGAATTCATTAATCCGGACTTTAGGGACTTTTTCGTAATGTTACTGTAAAAAATTATTTTTTATTGCTACAAATTACGATGCTTTAAAAAAAGCAAAAATAAATTCTTGCGTTTTTTATTTACTACTGAAAACCATAACTTTAGTAAAGGTATTTTTTGTTTAAACAAAATAAAACATTTTCACTAAGAGTTAAGTAAAAATAATTAGTTCATTATATTCTGCGATCATTATTTGAAAAATACTGCAATTTTCATTAAAATTAGTTAATTTCCTGATTTTTGGTGAATTTTTAAGTAAAGAGAGGAGTCAAAATGTGTGTCCATTTGAGCGTCGGCATTCATTTTGTGTTTTTTTTTTAGTGATGCAATGTTGTCAACTGAGATTGAAAAATACCTGCGAGATCAGGAGAATCCTACAATAAAAAAATTATAAATATAGTATATTCAATATATAAAATGTTCCGTGTTTTCTCACTATATGTTTCTGGCATTATATTGAAGCGGTTAGCTCCCCAGAAGGCTAACATATTTTATCAGCTAGTTTTGCCTGTTTTTTTCAGAGAGGGTATTTTTTATTTATTTTTTTTTGCAGGAAACAAATCATAAACTCAAACTTTTTATAATAAAAGTATAATTGAAATGTACTGCAAATTAAACATCACAATAATGGTGCAACATATTTTGAAATTAGAAAAATAAAAAACATAAAAAACTTTGTTTTAGCATAGCAAGCGACAAACTTTTTTTGGCCTTATATAATAAAGAAAAGATGTGTAAATTAAAAAATTTGGAAGATAAACAAATGAAATATGTTTTTTGTTGTTTGTTTTACTTATCGAGTTAACAGAAAATGAAATCTTTCGTCAATTCGTGGCTGTGAAATGAATCGAACCGGAAGTTCAGTTTTATCAACAGAACAGATTCGCAGTAACGGTTAAAAAAATATATTTATTTTATTCAATATTTTAATAATTCGCGAGGTAAATTATTTTAATAACATAAAAACATACCTCGACTCTAAAGATGGGTTGTCTGAAAATTTCAAATAAATTGGTAACGTAGAAATATGGTTTTATTCGTTTGGAACGAACCAAATTTACATTTTTATATATATATAGATATGCATATATATAAATTGATTTTGTCTGTTTTCCTTTTGAAACTGATTTTTAATTCAAAATTATGAATCGTTTTACTCCCCCTCTCCCTCTCTCTCTCTCTCTCTCTCTATATATATATATATATATATATATATATATATATATATATATATATATATATACATATATATATATACCATCGCGAGATTAAGTCTCAAGAAAAATCTTAAGTGATGCCCTGGCCATATTGTGGATTTTGAGTTCCTTATCATATCTGCTCAGACAGCCACGCCGACTTGAATTCGGACGTGCTAGTTCGTCTCCTTGAAGGCTATCAACTGCGTATGTTGACATTAGACAATCAGCTTAAGTACACATGTAGTCGTGAAGCATATCAAATATATCGTCCTTCGCTCCATTTTTACTAAATCCTTTTCTCGCAAATGTTCGAGTCAAAAACTTGGCAGGCATTTTTATAGACAGAATGAATATTACAAGGTTTCATACACCTACACAAATTATCGCAGTCCCGCCCCCAATACGATAGCATCATACCCCCTAGCTAACTTCCACGTTATTTTTAACATCTTCGTTTTCTTTTGTATAAACGTCAGCTATCTCCCCCTCTTCCTCTTCCTCTCTCTCTCTCTCTCTCTCTCTCTCTCTCTCTCTCTCTCTCTCTATGAAGAGATACGCGGATTTAAATGTAAGAGATTCAGAGAGTGGAAGAAGAGCATTTCAACCGTGTATAAATTCTTCAGGAAGTTGAATAATAGGGTTGTTCGATTGTTACAAGTAATAAAAAAATGAGAGGTAAGAATGTGGAGGAAGAAGTGTCGACCTTGACATATTTTTTAGCAAAATAAAAAACTTAAACATCCAGTTGTTCCTTGATTAATAAGATCATTAAATAAAATTTAGGTATCTGTTTTCCAAATGAATAATAAGAACATATATGTACAAAGTTGTTCTATACATGCAAAAAGTGCATATATTTATAATTTATTGAAATGCTATATATATATATATATATATATATATATATATATATATATATATATATATATATAAATGTAAATGTTGGTTTGTTCTAGACGAATAAAACCATATTTCTACGTTACCAATTTATTTGAAATTTTCAGACAACCCATTTTTAGAGTCGATGTATGTTTTTATGTTCTTAAATTAAATTTACCTCGCGAATTATTAAAATTAAAATATTAAATAAAATAGATATATTTTTGAACCGTTACTGCCAATCTCTTCTGTTGATAAAACTAAACTTCCGTTTCGATTAATTTCACAGCCACGAATTGACGAAAGATTTCATTTTCTGTTTAGTAAGTAAAAAAAAAAAAAACATAATTCATTTGTTTATCTTCCATATTTTTTAATTTACACATTTTTTCTTTATTATATGAGGCCAAAAAATAGTTTGTCGCTTGCTTTTTGAGTTTTTTGGAATAAAAAAAAAACACGATTTAAAAAAATAGCGCGGATCACTCTCTGCATTAGCACCGAAAAATGTTACTAAACATTTATTAATAATTTCTCACTTTTACAAACATTTGATTTTAAATTTCTTTTTAAATGACGACTTTTATCGACTTTTTTTTTTAAATATCCCCCCCCAAATGGTGTTTATTAGCCCCCCCCCCCTCCAAAAGTGATGTTTATTCCGGAAGCTGTTCTTAAGATTTGGAGGTTGGATGGGGGATTCCAAGGTGGACCTAAGCTGAAAAAAAAAAAAGTTTTTTATGCGCACATAAGCAACAATTTTTTTTATCAACTTTTTTTTTTACTTTTTTTTATTTAAAAATTAGTAAATTTCAATTGTAGCGTCTACCCCGGAACTAATTTTGACAGTGACATTGAACATTCACCGTTTCCGGAGAGCTCCAAGAAAAAGACAAAACAAAATTCGAGGAGTCTATTCACGCCGCTCCTTACCAAACGAATTTTCTAAAGAGAATTAATTGATCGTTTCATCCCAACTTATCGACAAAAACATTTGACCAGTCGGGAAGGATTTCTTCTTCTTTATTTTCGGACTAAAAATAACACGAGTGTGATACACCACGGCAAATAAATTCACACCTATTATAACAAGCTAAGTCTGATTATTTGTTTTTAATAAAATTTTCGGGTTTGTATTACTGTACACATAGATTGGAAAAAGTTGTCAAAAAACAAATATATAACAAATAAATGTTATCAAAGGCAAGATAAGTTACATTTCTACCTAACTGGATATATTTTTTGTGTTTTTATTCAATGTAACATATTTATTCAGCTCGAAAAACATACAGTGTTTACCGATGTATTCGAAAATTCAAGATGGCGTCTCACACCCTCTTTAACACCGTAAGTATGGAAAAAGGTGTTATAAATCAAAAACTATACAAAATACTATTAAAAACCCGCCGAATATATGTCAACCTATGTCACGGTAACATATATTGAGCGAGTTTTTAACAGTATTTTATCCGGTTTTTTTATTTATAACATCTTTTCCCACATTTACCGTGTTAAAGAGAGATTAAGACGCCATCTTGAATTTTCCAATACATCGGTAAACACTGTATGTTTTTCGAGCTGAATAAATGTTTCATTGAATAAAAACACAAAAAATATATCCAGTTAGGTAGAAAAGTAACTTATCTTGCCTTTGATAACATTTATTTTTTATATATTTGTTTTTTGACAACTTTTTCGAATGTATGTGTACAGTAATACAAACCCCTCGCTTCACAATGAATACAATAATAAATCATTTATCATTAATATGTGTTTTTGGTTTTGTGTTGAATGAAACTTTTTTTTTTCATTACAGCAATAATGAACCAATTTAAATCTTCCGGCATGCGTTTAAGGGTTACAAAATTATCAATAAATCGTTTAGTTACTAAGCCAACGTCAGTAAATAAAAAAAATGTTACGTGCGCATGCATTAGCCTTGACTAGAGGAGGGGCTAAGGGAGCGACCATTAAATAATTATACTGGTCGCCATGGAACTCAACGCCCAAGGAGTACCTAAAGTGGCACTTATGCACTTATGTTATCGTGCTATTTTTTAAAATAGTATTTTCATGTTAAATTCAAATTTTACAATATGTTTTTCTGGGTTTGTATTACTGTACACATAGATTCGAAAAAGTTGTCAAAAAACAAATATATAACAAATAGATGTTATCAAAGGCAAGATAAGTTACTTTTCTGCCAAACTGGATATATGTTTTGTGTTTTTATTCAATGTAACATATTTATTCAGCTCGAAAAACACAGTGTTTACCGATGTATTCAAAAATTCAAGATGGCGTCTCACACCCTCTTTAACACCGGAAGTTTGGGAAAAGGTGTTATAAATAAAAAAAACTATACAAAATACTATTAAAACCCCGCCGAATATATGTCAACATATGTCACGGTAACATATATTGAGCGAGTTTTTAACAGTATTTTGTCTGGTTTTTTATTTATAACACCTTTTCCCAAACTTACCGTGTTAAAGAGAGAATCAGACGCCATCTTGAATTTTCCAATACATCGCTAAACACTGTACGGTTTTCGAGCTGAATAAATATGTTACATTGAATAAAAACACAAAACATATATCCAGTTTGGCAGAAAAGTAACTTATCTTGCCTTTGATAACATTTATTTGTTATATATTTGTTTTTGACAACTTTTTCGAATCTATGTGTACAGTAATACAAACCCGTTTTTCTTTTATTAATTTGTTAAATTAAAGTACAGATAACCCGGTCGGTTTCTAATGTGATGAAAATCTAGCCCCCCCCCCAAAAAAAAAGGGGTACTCTGGATAATAATAAATCATTAAACTTGCCTCAGTCTCGAAAGATTTCTTCTCTACTGAACGAGGAAACAAACGGTGAAGTGTAGTTCACCTTCTGTTTCTCTCCCCTCTCTCTTCATCTCTTAATATCTCTCTCTATCCATCTCTCCCTTTCCCTCTCTCAATCTATATTTCTCTCTATATCACCCTCTCCATCTCTCTTTGAGCCTCTTTCTCTAACTCCCTCTATCTCTCTCCTTTCCTCTGTCTCATCCCTCTCTGTTGCTAACTCTCCCCCTCTCTCTGTTTATCTATCAATCCCTTTATCTCTCTATCTCCTTCTCTTTCTCTATTTTCCTCTCACTTTCTCTTTTCTATCTATATATCTTCCTCTCTATCTGTCCATCTCTAATCCCTCATCCTATTTTAGTCTCCTAAATTAATTACAGTGAATAAGGCATTGTCAAAACATGGATAAATCTTATTTTAGTCACCTAATTTACTGATTGTGAGAATAGAAGTTATTTGGAAATTACTGCTACCTTGAACAGCACCAAAAGTATTGGTAAAACCTTTCTAATTAAATTGATTTTGGCAGCCATTTGGTAACAAAATGACATAGCCTTAGCCCTTGCTGCATGAGGAATACCTGCGACCTTGCTTGCCAAGTAGAAGAATTATTTATTCTACTTTAAAACATTCAATTTTTCAAAAATCTTATCTTCGACATCTTAAAAACATCCAATATGGGGAAAAATATTGCAGAAATGCAAACTTATTGTTTAGGATGAATGCACAATGGTACGCAAAAAATCACTTGAGGCTCTTGGTCGATCCTTGCAAGATTTGCGTGGCAATGTCAGACCATTTGGGAATGTAGTAATATTGCCTGCAGGAGATTTCAGACAAATGTTACCTGTTATGCTTCAATCAACACCAGCAGATGAAATAAATGCTTGCCTCAAATACTCTACTTTTTTGTTCCATGTGAAGCTATTAAACTTAACTCAAAATATGCATGTCCAGTTGCCGACTGTTCGATCCGCACAAAAACTTTTGCATCACTTGTGGAAAATTGGGTACGAAAAAGTGCCAGCTGATCAGAGTTAAGGGCAAAATTCTTTGACTTTTAACTTCTGTAATTTCTGTAATTTTATTTAATCAAAAGAATAGTTAGTTTAAAATGTTTTTGCAGATATTCAAATTATAAGAATTCCATTTGACTGAGTGAATGAGCTATTCTTGCAGGGCAATACAAAGATGCCCATGAACTTAACGCTATTATTCAATGTAAAATTCCAAGTGAGGTAGTCAAATACAAATCCATCGACACTGTTGTGAAAGCAGATGAAGTGGTTAATTATCAAACAGCTATATTTGCCAGAGATGCCACCGCATGTATTGCAACTGAAATTTGGTGTACTAATTATCATGTTGTGAAATATAAACCAATCCAAGCTTTGCAATGTCACATAGCTTGCAGTAAAAAAAATATTAACAAACAATATCATAGAAACAACAATCTTAACAGGACCTTTCACAGATGAATATATCTTCATTCCATGCATTCCTATGATTCCACCGGATACATCATTACACTTTAGGAAATTGAACTTTCCAATTTTATTGTCATTTGCAACAGCCATCAACAAAGCACAGGGAACAATCTTCACAATTGTGGGCCTTACAGTTACACACTGACTGTTTTTTTTTCACATGGACAATATATATTACGTATTCAAGATTCACCACACCGGAAAATCTCTATATAAGCTAAGAAAATGGAACAACAAAAACTGTGTACCCATGCAAAATGGAAAATTAAACCTATAAGAAACATGCTTTTTCTCATGTTGGAACTTTTTCCATTGCAAAATTTGAGCCACAGCAACGCGTGGCAGGGTACAGCTAGTATATATATATATATATATATATATATATATATATATATACATACATGCAGAGAGAGAGAGAGAGAGAGAGAAAGAAAGAGAGAAAGAGAGAGAGAGACTTCCGGCGTTGCCCCGCCGTAAGATTATATTTTAATCTATGTAGATTTGGTATGTATGTATTATAGAGCCATCTGTCTATGGATAATTACATTGTACCTAATATACAGTATTGATTTTAAAACTAAAAAAAAGGATTTGTGTGGCATCAACTAGAATAGAAACCAAAATATGGAGCTCTCCAGCTTAATCCGTAATCAATATACACAAAAACTGCAAAAAATAAAGTTAAATGAATAATAAAATATTTATGTATTTATACATGGAATATATTTTCCTTTTTTTAGATTTTAGTTTATATATATTAAATAAATAATACAGTGTTTAAACTATAACTTTTTATTTGCGAATGCATAAAACTAAATGTGTATGATCGACTTATGGGGGACCGAGATCAACGTATTTATTTCAATTTTGACCACTTAGTAGCAATTGAAGCGGCTAATAATTACACCGAAAAGAAACTGCATGCCCAAATACCCTATTTATAGAAAATCAACTTTGTAGACCAAATATTCAGTAGAAAGTATTGTAGAGAGTTTTCACATACACACAGGCAAGGCCACTTATATACTTTTTTTATATCTATCTATCTCTCATATATATATATATATATATATATATATATATATATATATATATATATATATATATATATATATATATGACAAAAGAAATGAAGCTTGTAAGTTGAAATTAACAATCAGATTTATTAATCGACTGGATACTAAAAAAAAAAAACAATTTACAAAGTCCTTATTCCGCGAAGTTTCAAAGAATGCTATTATTGCTATTCTTCACATCAGAGTATAGAAAGAAAAAAAAGAAAATTATATTTGTAGCAATGCTTGAATTTGCTGGTTACGGCATTGAAGGAAACTTCAATTTATTATAGTCATAAATTTCCAAAGTGTACATTTCTTTAAAAAAATAGACTGAGTGTAAAAAATAATAAAAACGAACCGGGCATAAAATTTCATGAAGACTCTTTCAAAGTTGATCAGAAGGCAAAAATAAATCTTTAGAAAGAACCACTTCCAAATTTAAATCCTATTGATTAGAATTAGTCTGGTTGGAAAATTTTCAACGCAGCCGAAATTATGGAATTTTTTTTTTGCGGATAGTGCAGTAGTTCAAGATAGATTGATCTCCAGTTTAGTGGATTCGAAAAATTAGATAGAAAACCAACATGTCATCTCCCATGGCTTAATTAGCAATGACGATTTCAGACTTAATTTTTAAACATTAAAGTGGTAATCTTGTGCATGTTTCAATCATTACGACTGTAATTGTAATGTTTCAATATACGTGTTAACTAATTCTCTTATGAACTAAGTGAGAGATTATCATGAATTTAGAAACATAACTGCTAGTAAATGCGTTGTAATATGGGCTATATTCATTTTGATTTGATTTGATTGTAACGATCTCTTGTAGTGTTAATATATATGCATTATGTTTTATCTAATGTCATTATACGCAAATAAAGCAAAATTATCTGAATATTTATTCCTACTTACCATGTTTTAAACTTAATCACACATTTGAGATGTGTTTAACCTCCAACTCCCGTATTCATTGTTTATCAAAATTAAATATGGATTTCAAAAATAATGCGTAATATTTTATATTCCAAGGAAAGCCTTTATATTGACAGCAGATATGGATCTTTAAAATACATCAATATAAACAGATCTTTAAAATACATCAATATAAACAAATTTTTAAAATACATAAATATAAACACATTTTTAAAATACATCAATATAAACATATCTTTCAAATACATCAATATAAACAGATTTTTAAAATACATAAATATAAACCTATCTTTAAAATATATCAATATAAACAGATTTTTAAAATACATTACTATAAACAGATTTTTAAAATACATCAATATACACAGATTTTTAAAATGCATCAATATAAACATATCTTTCAAATACAGCAATATAAACATATCTTTAAAATACATCAATATAAACAGATTTTAAAAATACATCAATATAAACAGATTTTGAAAATACATCAATATTAACAGATTTTTTAAAATCTCTTTATACTGATACAATTACAAAATTTGTTTATATAAACAAATTTTTAAAATGCATCAATATAAAAAGATTTTTAAAATACATGAATATAAACACATTTTTAAACTGCATCAATATAAACATATCTTTAAAATACATCAATATAAAGAGATTTTTAATATACATCAATATAAACAGATTTTTAAAATACAATTATATGAACAGATTTTTAAAATACATCAATATAAACAGATTTTTAAAATACATCAGTATAAACAGATTTTTAAAATATATCTATATAAAGTATTTTTAAAATACATCAATATAAACAGATTTTTAAAATACATCAATATAAACAGATTTTTAAAATACATGTATATAAACATATCTTTAAAATACCTCAATATAAACAGATTTTTAAAATACATCAATATAAACAGATTTTTAACATACATCATAATAAACAGATTTTTAAAATACATCAATATAATCAGATTTTTAAAATACATCAATATAAACAGATTTGTAAAATATCTCAATATATACAGATTTTTAAAATACATCAATATAAACAGATTTTTAAAATACCTAAATATAAACAGATTTTTAAAATACATCAATATAAACAGATTGTTAAAATACATCAATATATTCAGATTTTTAAAATACATCAATATAAACAGATTTTTCAAATACATCAATATAAACAGATTTTTAAAATACATCAATATAATAAGATTTTAGAAGTATATCAATATAAACAGATTTTAAATATAAACTAATATAAACAGATTGTTCAAATACATGAATATAAACAGATTTTTAAAATACATCAATATAAACAGATTTTTTAAATACATCAATATAAACAGATTGTAAACATACATCAATATAAACAGATTTTTAAAATACATCAATATAAACAGATTTTTAAATACATCAATATAAACAGATTGTTAAAATGCATCAATATAAAAAGATTTTTAAGTACATCAATATAAACAGATTTTTAAAATACATCAATATAAACAGATTTTTAAAATACATCAATATAAATAGATTGTTAAAATGCATCAATATAAAAAGATTTTTAAGTACATCAATATAAACAGATTTTTAAAATACATCAATTTTAACAGATTTTTTGAATACATCAATATAAACAGATGTTAAAAATACATCAATATAAACAGATTTTTAAAATACATCAATATAAACAGATTTTTAAAATGCATCAATATAAACAGATTTTTAAAATACATCAATATAAACAGATTTTTAAAATACATCAATATATACAGATTTTTAAAATACATCAATATAAAAAGATTTTTAAAATACATCAATATAAACAGATTTTTAAAATACATCAATATAAAAAGATTTTTAAAATACATCAATATAAAAAAATTTTTAAATGCATCAATATATACAGATTTTTTAAATACATCAATATAAATAGATTTTTAAAAGTCATCACTATAAACAGATTTTTAAATACATTAATATAAACAGATTTGTAAAATGCATCAATATAAACAGATTTTTAAAATGCA
Source organism: Euprymna scolopes (assembly GCF_053919585.1). Lineage (NCBI taxonomy): Eukaryota > Metazoa > Mollusca > Cephalopoda > Sepiida > Sepiolidae > Euprymna > Euprymna scolopes. Next base: position 25,941,566 of record NC_136518.1, read on the forward strand.
TGAATATAAACATATTCTTAAAATACATCAATATAAACAGATTTTTAAAATAAATCAATATAAACAGATTTTTAAAATACATCAGTATAAACAGATTTTTCAAATACGAAAATATAAACATATCTTTAAAATACATCAATATAAACAGATATCTAAAATGCATCAATATAAACGGATTTTTAAATATATTAATATAAGCAGATTGTTAAAATGCATCAATATAAAAAGATTTTTTAAAGTACATCAATGTAAACAGATTTTTAAAATACATCAATTTTAACAGATTTTTCAAATACATCAATATAAACAGATTTTTACAATATATCAATACAAACAGATTGTTTAAATACATCAATATAAAAAGATTTTTAAAGTACATCAATATAAACAGATTTTTAAAATACATCAATTTTAACAGATTTTAAAATACATCAATATAAACAGATTTTTAAAATACATCAATATAAACGGATTTTTAAAATACATCAATATATACAGATTTTTAAAATGCATCAATATAAACAGATTTTAAAAATATATCAATATAAACAGATATTTAAAATACATCAATTTTAACAGATTTTTAAAATACATCAATATAAACAGATTTTTAAAATACATCAATATATACAGATTTTTAAAATACATCAATTTTAACAGATTTTTCAAATACATCTATATAAACAAATTTTTAAAATATATCAATATAAACAGATTTTTAAAATACATCAATTTTAACAGATTTTTAAAATACATCAATATAAACAGATTTTTAAAATACATCAATATATACAGATTTTTAAAATACATCAATTTTAACAGATTTTTAAAATACATCAATATAAACAAATTTTTAAAATATATCAATATAAACAGATTTTTAAAATACATCAATATATACAGATTTTTAAAATGCATCAATATATACAGATTTTTAAAATACATCAATATACACAGATTTTTAAATGTCATCACTATGAACAGATTTTTAAATACATTAATATAAACAGATTTTTCAAATGCATCAATATATACAGATTTTTCAAATACATGAATATAAACATATTCTTAAAATACATCAATATAAACAGATTTTTCAAATAAATCAATATAAACAGATTTTTCAAATACGTAAATATAAACATATCTTTAAAATACATCAATATAAACTGATTTTTAAATACATCAATATGAACAGATTTTTAAAATGCATCAATATAAACGGATTTTTAAAATACATCAATATAAATAGATTTTAAAAATACATCAATATAAACAGATTGTAAAAATACATCAATATATAGAGATTTTTAAAATGCGTCAATACAAAACGATTTTTAAAATACACAAATATAAACAGATTTTTAAAATACATCAATATAATCAGATTTTTAAAATACATCAATATAAACAAATTGTTAAAATACATCAATATAAACAGATTTTTAAAATACATCAATATAAACATATCTGTAAAATACATCATTATAAACAGATTGTTAAAATACATCAATATAAACATCTCTGTAAAATACATCAATATAAACAGATTTTTAAAATACATCAATATAAACAGATTTTTAAAATACATCAATATAAACAGATTTTTAAAATACATGAATATAAACAGATTTGTAAAATACATCAATATAAACAGATTTTTAAAATACATCAATATAAACAGATTTTTAAAATACATCAATATAAACTGATTGTTAAAATACATCAATATATACAGATTTTTAAAATACATCAATATAAACAGATTTGTAAAATACATCAATATAAACAGATGTTTAAAATACATTAATATAAACACAAAGCTTTTAATCAAGCGAATTGAGCTTTTTCAAAAAAACGTCAAATATAAATTCGGATTGTGGATGAATGACACGTTTTATGTTGGATTCTTACTATTTCCTTAGATTGTTTCGATTACAGGAATTACAAACTCTGTCCATCGTAGAATTACTTTTCAAAAGATATGTGGTTAATCGCCTTTAGCAAGTCTAAAGTGAAAAGTTATCAAATAAAATATCGAATACAAAAACTGTAATGCAATTAGTTTAACAAGAAGATAATCTTGTTTATTTTATATTTGATCAATTTATTTCTTCTTGTAATTTTTTAGTGGGCAATGTTTGCTTTCTATCGTTCGATTTCTCGATTTAATTTTATCTTTTAATTTGATTCTTTAGCATAATGCAGCGAAATTATAAACGATCATACTTGGCCGGGTGTGGTTGGGGTGGTTGTTGACAGATACGGATAGAAGAGAATGGGTAGGAGAGCGGTTAAACTATACAAGCATTATCGATTTTGGTCAGTGGAAGATGAAAGGAAGCTGATTAACTGGACCGTGTCGTTTCTGAGTGGGATCCTATCTTCATTCTGGTCAATGAATGCCAATTAACACCGACCGAAGAGAAAGTCATCGAAAAGAGGAAGATTAAGAAAATATGAAAGAATGAACAGCGAAATATTATAGCGACCAATTACTAACGAAATAGAAAAAAATAAAATTATTAACGAAATAGAAAAAATAAAATTATTAACGAAATAGAAAAAAAATAAAATTACTAACGAAATAGAAAAAAAAAACATTACTAACGAAATAGAAAAACATAAAAATTAATAATGAAATAGAAAAAAATATAATTAAATGAAATAGAAAAAAATAAAATTACTAACGAAATAGATAAAGATAAAATTACTAACAAAATAGAACAAAAATTACTAACGAAATAGAAAAAATTAAATTACTAACGAAATAGAAAAAAATAAAATTACTTACGAAATATAAAAAATAAAATTACTAACAAAATAGAAAAAAATAAAATTACTAACAAAATAGAAAAAAATAAAATTACTAACAAAATAGAAAAAAATAAAACAAAATAAAATGAAATATAAAAAAATTAAATTAAAAAGAGATTTCAAATACAAGAACTGGTGTATTATTTAAAGCGCGCCTAACAATTGAAATGCTATTTCAAATTCAAGGTGACAGACCAACCACAATGGTAAATTTGAAGGATAACATCGTTTTTAATGAGATGAAAGAGAATTGGGAGATGGAATAAAACGCACAATTCAATCTGTGCGATTATCAAGGGAAATCCAATTTCAAAATTGAGCAGGACAAACCGGCAAAAATTTTATTCTAATATCAAGTACTGCAGACTAGCGAAAATGCTATTTAAAATTTAAGCATGGCAGACCGAAGAAAAACTATTTCAAAGTGCAGGCTGACGAACCGCTGAAAACGTTATTCAAAATTAAGAAAGAACTTTTAGGGAGAGCAGGGTTATATTTTGGACATCATTGTCGCTTTTCATAAAGTACGGATGACCATTTTTGTTGGTGTTGTTTTATGCGTTCCAGTCATGTACTTAGATCGTACTCTTTCTCTTTCTGTCTCTTTCTCGCTCTCTCTCTCTCTCTCTCTATCTCTCTCTCTCTGATTCTCTCTTTCTTTCCCCACATATATATATATAATCAGAGAGAGAGAGAGAGACAGATAGAAAGAGAGAGATAGAGAGAGAGGAGTAAAGGAGAGAGGAGTTAGAGTTGTGCAAGTTTTCAAAAAATTCAGCCAATAAATTATCTTTTCATTTTTACCGTAATTAATATCTGTTTTCCACTTGAATTAATCTTTGCAAAAATTTTAAATTACTTAATTTCTGCGTCTTTTTTTTTTTTTTAGAAATTTTTCTTTTCCTTGTATGAAAGTAAGACAAACATTCCATCGTTCCATGCAGGAAATTTCCCGTCCTTTGAAGATGTATATTTTATTTACATTGCTAAATAGGCCATTGCATAATGGCATTTCTTTCTGCTTGATTTCCACATGATTTTCCAATGAAGAAGGCAATTTAGTTCAGTCGAATTGACAAGTAATAAAGCAAACAAAGGTGGCCGCTTATGTATTTGTTTCGAGGGTTGATTTAGATTTATGTGTCTCCTCATCGTTTTACACAGACACACGCTTGCGAAAACACACACACACACATATATATATGTATGTATGTGTGTGTGTGTGTGTAGGTGGGTGGTTGTATATAGTATGTTTACTCATATGTGCACACATGTTTCTGCAATCTCTCATGTTAGAGACAGACCGTGGTGTTGATTTGAGAGCCAAACTCAAGTATGTTAAATTCTTTGAAAGTGTTATCTAATTCAAATTAAGGAGAGGAGAAATGGTGAAGAGACAATGCCCGTGGGGTGCGAGGAACGCGCGAAAGGGGAAAAAGAAGGGAGAGAGTATAAAACAATTTTTGCGTGTTGTTGAGTATTAAGTTACAAGTTCAGTTTTTAATATGTCTTAGTAAAAGTCTTTTATTTTGTATTCATTTACAAATATTTTGAAATTTTTACCTTTGATCATGTCAGCACTTAATGCCAAGTGGTTTAGACTCAAGTTATCGCTATGTAATGTATATAAATATTACATAGTGGTTAAGGCACTTTCGGGTGTGTAACAATAATGCGGATGAGTATGATGATGGTGATGGTGCTCGTGATGATGATGACGGTGATAATGATGGAAAGAACAAGTATTGTAAAGAAAGGTTTTTATGGTATCGATTAAACACAATTGTGGATGAATTGATAAAAACTTTTTATCTAATAATTGAAATGCCAGCTAGCACACAAGCTGAAAAAGAAAATATCTCCTCAAAAAGTCAGAAATTGCGTCTTTTAGCAATTTAAAGTCTCACCACTTAATCAATGGCAGTTTTTCTGAGAAAAACAGTTAACATAATTTCTTAGGGTGGTCGCTTTTGTTTAGGAGATCATCTAAAATATAGGTAAAATATTATGAGTTTCTTTGTATATAAAAATAATCAATTCATTTCTTTTTTACTTACACAAAATGGCATTTGGGAAAACCATTGATAATGCAAATGAAACAAGGTGTGGAGAAACCTTTTCAGGTAAGTGATGGTGAAAGGTAGAGACTTAATAGAGGGTGAAGGAAATGGAACTCATCTGTTGAGAATGGTGGTCAGAGATACAGATTTGAGAAAAAAGAAAAAAAGAAAAAACTTTAGCTTGAGAATTTCAACAAACTGTCTGAGATTGGTTTATTGAGAAACGAAATTCTGTGAGTCGGGAGGTGGGACCAATCTCACCTGATTCTCAATATATTCTAAGGCAAAAATAGTCTCGATGATGCACTTTGCCTGGCCGCCGTTCCAGAAAAAGAAAAAATCTGGACTTAAGTGCCACTCAGTTTCAATCCGCAAATCCACGTTTTGGAAAGACAACTTCCCATGGGTGATTTACTCAACTTTACAAATTTAAACCCCCGAGAATTAGCATTTTAAGTCCAGAACTTGTTCAGAGTGAATAATTATCTTTTTATTTTTATACAAAAAATCATCGACCTGTTATTCGTTTCTTCTATTGGCTTGTAATGACTTCTACTTTCCAGTGAGGTCGACTTGAGAGACCATGACTGAACGGGTCGTACATTAAAAGCAACGGGAGGAGAGTAAGAACCCGAACCTCGTCGAAAAAACAGCTCAGTTCCAGCAACCAAACGAAACCAAAGCGAACAAATCTGGTGACATCACTAGCTGGACGTCATTGGGGAGAAAGGAGTAAGTAAGAGCATACGTCATCAGCGACAAAACCCATAAATATTAAAGTGTACATTATACATTGACATGTGCCGATATTCGCATACATAAATGCATTCACAGTGATATCCACGTATTATATGCTAAATGTACATACATACATAAAACATCCGCATTCATACTAGTGCAGGTATTTACATAAATGCACACATAAACGTAATGATATGTACGTACGAACACTGATGTATGCATCTAAGACAACCAAATATAAATTCGCTCAAGTGCAAAGATACCGTACTTGGGGACTGGCGATTTTAATTTGTAAAGTTGGGGTGATTACTCCTTAATATGGGGACTTGCTTTTGTCGGATACGTGATCATTATGGAGTAACTATTATTAATATATATACATACCTCTATAGACCCACGCACACTAATGTATGCAGCAAAAATACACACGATCCACGAAGACGTACTAAATATATTTGCATACAAACGCATGTATATATATATATATATATATATATATATGCACTTACATGCACACATAGGAAGCACATACACACATGCACACACACACACACACACACACACATTTATATATATATATATATATATATATATATATATATATATATATATTAGTTTGGTGCAAAAAGAATATCGTTTTCTCACATATGTTACTTTTATATATGATTTCGGAATCATTTTTATTATTATTATTATTATTATTATTATTATTATTACATTTTCACCACAAACAAGGCGCATAGCCACTTTGGTGTAGGGAGCTACTATCAGGGGTAACATCTACTGGGGTACTATGTGGGGATTTAGGCAGCAAAATGTCTGTTCACGTTACACTTGAACTGCATGTCAGTACAGTTGAGGAAGCAGAGACCTGGAATGGAATTCCAAAGTCTAGCAGTTCTGGGGAAGAAACTACTGGAGTAGAAAGATCTACATCTAGGGATCTCTACTGTGTGGGGTGGGATTTAGCTGCCTGTCGGGTTTGTCGAGGGTGTTTACGTCGTGGGGGCGCAAGTGCTTGCAGTTCGTCAGAGCATTCTCCATTAAAATACTTGTAGAAGAGGCAGAGGGATGCAACATTTCGTCGATGGGGCAGAGGATCAAGCTTAGATGCCAGTTCAGGGCCTATCAGATTGGCGACTCTCTTTTGAACCTTGTCTAGGAGCGAGAGACTAGTAGAAAATGCACCAGCCCAACTACGACAGCAACACTCCATATATGGGCGAATGGTGGCCTTATAGAGATACAGGATACTTTCGGGTGTTAGTAATTTTCTAGCTAGAGAGCCTACCTCATTTGCAGCGGCCCTGGCAATGCTTTCAATGTAATTGTTCCAACTTATGTTTCCTGTGAACGTTAGGCCAAGGATTTTGAAAGGTGTACTCTCAGATAAAGTGTCGTTGGCCATTGCTATTGATTGTAGAGAAGGTTTCTTGTAATTATTGAAGGAAGCTAGTTTAGTCTTGGCGGCATTGAACGTAACCATCTATTTTGTCCCCATTCCACTACAGATTGGAGGTCATCCTCTAGTGTTTCTGCCAATTCTTTAGATATGTGTCCATTTGTTTTCCTGTCGTGCCTGTTATAGAGTGTGGTCTCATCAGCATATATACCCATCTCAGAGGCAATTTTGTCGGGGAGGTCAGTTATGAATATTAGGAACAACAGAGGTCCAAGGATAGACCCTTGCGCCACTCCCGCATTTATATCATATTAGATGTATGACCGTCGAGGACAACCTGGATTTTTCTCTTATCTAAGAAAGATTTAATTATGTTTAACATTCTACCAGTGATACCGTATGATCTAATTTTCCTGAGGAGACCCTCATGCCATACCCTGTCAAAAGCTTTAGATATATTTAGAGCTACCGCTCTGCCCTCCCCCGCTTTGTCCAGTGAGTGGTATATACGTTCAGAGATTACAGTTAGGATGTCTGCTGTTGAACAGGCTTGTATAAACCATATTATTGGTCATTCAGAAGTTTAGCACCTGTAAAGTTATGGACTAGAGCATTGTTAATTAAGGTCTCAAATATGTTTGCAAAAAGTGGGAGGAGGCTAATGGGGCGATAATTTAATGGGTTCGTTCTTTCGCCAGAATTCTTGAATACTGGTACCACAGAAGCAGTTTTCCAGCAGCCCGGAAAGCAAGATTCATTAAGGCATTTGTTGTAGAGTTTGGAGAGAACTGGAGCTACTTCAGCTGAGCACTTATCTAATAGCACAGCTGGGATGAGATTGGGTCCGCATGCTTTTGAAGTGTCAAGGTTTTTCTTTGATAGCATGCACCTGAGCAGGGGTGATTTTCAAAACGTCTAGCGTGGCGTCTGACGTATAGGAAAGTAAGGTAGAGGGTGGTTGAGAGGGTCCAGTGTGGAGTTTGAGGCAAACCGACTGGCAATCATCTTAGCCTTGTCGGTTGCTGAGGAGACAACTTCGTGATTGTTGGTTAGTGGGGGAATTGTTGAGTGTCCATTATTTACTACACTGTTGTAGATTTTCCAGAAGTCACGAATTCCTAATTTTTGTGCTTCGATGCGTCTTTTAGTGGTTTCAGTAAATTCTCTTTTAGCTGTCGCTATTTCTTTCTTAACATTATTTCTAGCTTCTATGTACTTCTGTTTGTTTGAACTGGACTTATGTCAGTTAAATCTGCGGTATGCATGCTGCCTTTGAGCAATGGCAGTTGCGCAAGTCGAAGTAAACCATTGAGGAGAGTGGGCCTTGCTATAAAATTTCCGCATGGAGACATGTGCGTCAATTGCAGTTTTTGACCATTCGGTAGTCTCAGTTGCGCACTGTTCAGCAGGAAGAGAAAAAAATATTTTCCCATGGGGCATCTCTGATAAGATCTCTGGTGGCTTCCTGGCCAGCCTTTTTATAATATCTCGTTGTTTTGAGCACTGGGTCTTCAGTTTTGGCTCTAGAGTTTAGGGCGATTTCAACCATTATCACTGCATGATCAGCATTCCCAAGTGGGCTGTCGGCATTCATTATAAAATCATCGGGAACTGTGGTCAAAAACAGATCTAGAATTGATGTGTGTTGTTCTTGCTGATCAGGAAAACGGGTGGGAATGTAACCATTTGTGATAGGGAGTAAGATATAGAGAAGTTATGTGTTGTGCTGCCCGCTGTCTGTGTAAGTAGAGAATCCCAACCACTCATTAAGGTCACCAAATACATGTACTTGTGCGCTAGTGTCGAGAGAGAGAGAGAGAGAGAGTTGTATCTATGCTGTCAGAGACTTTGTTTATTATGGTGTAGTCCTGGGTCGAGGGAGAGCAGTAGAGAAAATAAAAGTAATTTTGTGTTGCATGTTAAGTCTAAAGAACATAAAGGCTTGATCGTCCGATTGTAGATTTGTTTCCCTAGTCAAGGGAAGGGTATTACGAATGTAAACTCCAAATCCGTGCATATGTCTGTCAGAGTCGTTACGGCAGACTAGGAGATATCCAGTCATGTTAAATTAGTTAGAGGGGATGGAGGAGTGTAGGTTAGTCTCACTTAGTGCTAAGATATCCGGGGTATTTGTTAGGAGAAATGCTTCTACATCAGCTAAATTAGTTCTAAGCCAACGGATGGTCGTGATTGCAAGCCTCAAGGGAGGAGGCAAGTTGGATTTGTTTGACCCTAAGCCTTGTTTAAGCTTATTTTTAGATTGTACTGTCATCATATTTTTTAAAGAGTTTCAGGTTAGGTAAGGGAGATCTGAACAGGAGGTTATGCAGAGTATCACACATGCAACACAAGTAGAGAATCAGCTGAACTTTCTTCAACTAGGATCGTGGCCTCAGGAAAGTACACGGGGGATAAGTGCACGGTCCCTTTCCATGCAAGACATGGCACTACAAACATCCCGATATTATACAACTATTGATGGAACAGCCGCTCTAAGCGCTACCAAAGAGTTAGGGCTCCTATACTACCAGTCGGAAACAGCAGTCAGGAACTGTCAATCCGGTACCCTCAATCCATCAGAAGAAGGTCAACCCAATCTAATTGCTCAGGCATATGTGGTACTCAAGCACTCCCAAATGTCCAATTTTGAGGGGTGGGACGTGTCAGGAGTGTGGAAACGGCGTTCATTGCCCTAGACAAGAAACAAGATCTATCACTCTGTGTTTCTGTCGAATCACTGTGATGCCGTCTCTGCGCCTGACTAATGGGCAAAGAAGGAGTATGGACGCCGGGCGATAGACAGAGCCTATGTACTCCTTAAGCAGTTTAAGTTTGTAAATAGGTAATTTGTTTGAGTCACCAGCTCTAGGAAAATTGTTATCCGAGACCTGAAGAGGCCTTCTCCTCTTTGGTTTAGGCTCAGAGCTTTCCTTCTCCTAGACGGATGATCTGGGAAGATCTACTGGGTCCGTAAGCACTGAGAGGGTTTCCTCCGCGCCTGGGTTCTGATCCAGGTATTTCTACGACCCCGCGTGGTTAGTTAGTGTTAGTGCGTTAGATTTTAGAGGTTAAATATCTGCTGAATAGTTACACTCCTCAAGGTGATTTTAGGACATTGCTATTTCATTGTTACTGGATAAAGGGGGTGAGTAGAGCTCATGCAACTAAGTTTGTAAGCAGGTTTGTTAGGAGTTAATGTGGTTTGAGGCTTTTCCTTTATTTTATTTTATTTATACGTTAGCTTAGGTATAGGATAACGTTACAGTATGAGACGGTATGAAAAATTGAACTAAGAGTTGTGCCTAATCTTTGTATATTTTAGATGACAGTAGGGTTAAGATGTAAGTGCAATACAGTACGGCTAAAACAGTATGTAAGTTTTGCGTCATGTGTAATTTGGTAAATAGATATATGGGGTGGTTTTCAATAGATGCGTATAAGTTGAAGTTGTATTAAGTATGTGTCTATTATTAAAGGAAGCTAATTTAAGCTTTCAGTTAAAAGTAATGGGACATTTTGCATAACAAGGAGTATCGGTTCAGTTTTGTATTAATCGTTGCAAAACTATCTAGGAGGAGACATAGTTATTTAATGCAGGTCGCTTTGCTTCTGGGTACATATTTTGGCTGTTAAGTGCCTAACTGGATAGGAATGAACTATAATCCAGGTCTTAGAGGTAGAAATGTATAGATGTTTAGTGATGACTATTAAGCAGTTAGCATGTGAAGGTTAAGAGCTGGCAGTTAAATTCCACTACAAAGGCGTGTGCAATGTAGGAGTTTAGTGGCAGCTTGTGGGGATAGAGCAGATTGTTAGCTTTCAAGAGATGGGGGTTATTAACTTACAAATAACAGTAGATTTCCATTAGGATGTAGAGTTTCAAGTAAGGTTTGGTTTGGGAGGGGGATTTAGTTAGACAGACGCAGTCGCCTTGGAGATTGAAATTTCTTATCTAGCTGTGAGGTGTTTTTTTTTTCAGTTATAATAGAAACAATTGGTTCATGGTGATTCGTATTCCGTATTTATAGGCAGTCATTTAGGCCATGCTTAAAGCATTGTATCTATTTAGAAAATAGCCCTAGTAATACAGCTAAGATAGCTGTATATTTCAGTCACAATATACTGAAAGTTAGATATAAACTATATTCGGTTGTTTGGTTTAGGATACTAGTGCAGAGGGTGATCCAGACGTAAATAATGTTACTATTCAAAAAGACACTCTCAACACGGGGATAGAGGGTGGCCTGCACCTACTCCACTCTTGGAAATGCGCTTAAAAAAAACAGCGCGGATCAATAAGTGCACTAGCACCCGATATGGACATCATGGGGGCCACTTTATTAATACAAGCGAGCATGATGTGGTAATTGCAGATATTAAGTATATTACTTAATAAAGTTCTGATTTCTACATTAGAAAAAATAAATCCTCGGTTCTGTTAAGACATCTCTATTGCCTATGCTTTCCAATTTTTCCAGTCTAATTTTAAGAACTACATAAGAGTGTTCGCAAGGAACTCAAAGAGATAAAGACAATATATACGTATATAATAAAAATACATTAAAATAAAAAAAATAAGTTAAATTTAAAAGAGAAAATGTATAAACAACAGTTGGAAAGAAAGTAAAAAAAAAAGTTGGCATTTTGTTAGGATAAGGATGGCTTAGCTTGCTTTGGACATCTTCAGTTCTTGTCTTGATATATATATATATATATATATATATATATATATATATGTATGTTATATATATGTATATATATATATGTATATTGTATATATATATATATATGTATATTATATATATGTATATATATATGTATATATATGTATATATGTAAATATATGTAAATATATGTATATATGTATATATATATGCATATACGTATATATATATATGCATATATATATATATATCATTTAAAAGATATGTATATAATTTTGAAGCGCGTTTTTGGCTCTATCGAATCGTGTTATTCGTTACAGTACTCGATCTCTTCAGTTCCAAATCCGCACGATTTTCTTGTTCCAGTTCAAACTAGGCTGAAAAATTGTCAAGACAGCTCGTGATATCAACAATGCGTTTAGCCCAGGAACTACTAACAAATGTATTTCACAACAGTGGTTAAAGAAATTTCGCAATGGTGACGAAAACCTCGAAGATAAAGATGGTCGCGGCCAGTCGACTGCGGTTGATAACGAACATTTGAAAGCTTTACTTGAAGCCGATCCTTACAAAACAACACGAGAAGTTGCTGTTGAACACGAGGTCGACCACTCAACAGCCGTTCGCCATTTAAAGCACATAGGGAAGCCAAAAAAGTTGGATAAATGGGTGCCGCATGAATTATACTACAATCAAAACATCGTCGTTTTAAGGTGTATTCTACGCTCCTTCTGCACAACAAAAACGACCCCTTTCTCCGGCGGATTGTGACGTGTGACGAGAAGCAAAAAAGGAATTGTTTGGTGATTTGTTGCCGGTCTCATCGATCACAGCTTCTTGAATCCGGGTGAACCGATTACTTGGTAAACTTATTTATAAAAAGAAAATAGATGACTTAAGTGCAATCAGCTATAATCGAAACCAAATCCAAAACTTATGGAGAATTATTGGTAAAATTATTTATTACAAAAAAATTGAAGGCTATAAAAATTAAATCACAGTCATTGGCAAGAAAAAAGATGTACGTGTGAGACACAAAATAACACACATTATCGCATTAATATATAGATCAAAATTGTTTAGTCACCTTTTCGGAGTTTATTTAGCAAGCAACTCAATGAATCAATATATTATTCTTAATACAGACGAACCCCGATATACGGTTGAATACTGTGTTTTTTACTGCCCCTGGTAACGGTATTTTACTTTCGGTGTCATTTATAATTTTTCTTCCTTATGTGTATTATATACTGTTCTGTATTTTATTACTAATTATTAACGCCATATCCTGGGGTTCTACTATATGCTTTCTTTTATTCATTTTGATCATGTTATACTCAAGAAAATTCGCTTTCTGCTTCCGTTCTTATCAAATTATAATTTGAACTTTTACAGCCGTAACTGCTTATACACTTAATTAAAGACGTGTAATTCTCTATAATAGCGTTGAGATTTAAAACATTTTTAGTTAAGGGTTTAAGAAATCTAAAAGTATTAATTCGTCCATTATAATAGTAAATCATTTCTTCTTTGTATAGAAGTACTCTCTTCTTCTTTATAAGTAATCCCGTCTGTATATATAAGTAATCTCTTTATATATCAGTAATTTATTATTTTTTATATATACTCTTATAAACTCATGAACGGAATTCGCTTTTAAGCATATGTCTGAATCTAATAAATATATTCTTTCATATTAAGATAAATTCTTTAATAATATGTCTTTTTCTTTCTGATTTAAGTAGATGAGATTAGTAATTGAACTCCTTCAGATTGTTCAGTGCTGTTCTCATCTCTTGCATGTAATTCTCACATTATTTCGAAATTAAAAATCTGTTTCGTAGAAATCGAGAATCTGCACGGAATTCCGAACGGAACTCTTTCTTTAATTGATGGGGGTAGCATGCTTTCGTTCCGTTAGACATGACTGAATAAAAAGTCCTACGTAATTCATTATTGTATTTTGAACGTTGCCTGCACTGAGAATTGAATCGTCAACCTCTAAAAGAGTGTAACTGAGAACTAGATTTTACGACTGGTCTTTGCGGAGTAATATAAATAATTCGAATGCGATTTTTGTCTCAACAAAAGTCCTATTCGTGTTTGAGTGATCAAATTTACAAATACATGAAACAGCTTAAATAAACTTATTAAAATAAAATCTGGAAACACATGAAGGTGGTAATGAGCAAATAAAAATATATGAAGCATGGTATCAAGTAAAAATAAAACGTAATTGTAAAATCTTTTTTATGCAAATCACATTGCACAATACAAGCGAACGACCGAAAATCATACGTTCAATATTTACGTGATAATGAAAAAAAAAACTAGTCACGTTTACAATATTTAGTTTTTTGTTTAGTTTTCCCTTCATTTTATTTTAACAAATATTTTACTAATATTTAAGTAAAATCAACAAAAGTAAATACCAACGTTACGCAAATGTAAGAAAAACACCAACATTTGAAATCGACGTATACATTTGTGTATATCAAGATTAGAAAGATCAAAGATTATTTTCGCTAAAAGAACACTAAAAATATGATCGTGTCTCCTATATTTGCATTCAAGAAAAAAACTCACGGCAGATACATATGGAATGCATACCGTTTAAACAAACAATTCAAAGATTTTTCTTTCATTTCTTTTTTCGAGCGTTTGTGTTTTGTTTTTCATTTCGAGGCTTTAAAAAAATAAAAGTAAGCTAAAATAAAAGAATGGAATTTTACTACGATTCATTCAGATTAAGATGTCAAAACGCGAGAAGAATAAACTTATAAATGACCAAACATAGTCTAAAAACATAAAAATATTAAATTGTATATATTAAAAATAATATGAATATAAACTCATATATATTAAAAATAATATAAATATAAAATGGCATACATTAAAAATAATATAAATATAAAATTGTATATGTCAAAACAATTACACATATAAAACCGTATATATCAAAAATAATATAAATATAAAATCGTATATATTTAAAATAATATAAATATACAATCAAATTGACTAAAAATCATATAAATATAAAATCATATATATAAAATATATAAATATAAAATCGTATATATTAAACATAATATAAATATAAAATCGTATATATAAACAATAATATGATAATAAAATCATATATATTAAAAGTCATTTAAATATAAAGCCGTATATATAAAAATTACTGTAAATATAAAATCCTATATATTAAAAAATAATATAAATATAAAAGCGTATATATTAAAATCTATATAAATAAAAACATAATATCAAAAATAATAAAATTATAAACTCATATAAATTAAAAAATACTATAAATATAAAATCGTATATATTAAAAATAATATTAATATAAAATCATATATATTAAAAATTATATAAATATTAAATCATATATATTAAAAATGATATAAAAATAATATATATATATTCAAAATTATAAAAATGCAAGGCCAAATATTTTTAAAATAATAAACATATAAAATCGTATATATTAAAAATAATAGAATTATAAAATCATATACAGAAAAATAATATAAATATAAATCGTATATATAAAACTAATATAAATATAAAATCGTATATAACAAAAAATTATATAAATATACAATCATATTTATTAAAAATAATATAAATATATATATAATATATATACATTTAAAATAATATCAAAATCGTAGATATGAAAAATTATATTAATTTATTTCATATATATTAAAAAATATAAATTTAAAATCATATGCATAAAAATACTGCAAATTTAAAAGCGTACGCATACGAAATAAAATAAATATGATATAAGATATATTAAACATAATATAACTATAAAATCATATATATTAAAAATGATATAAATATAAATTGATGTATATTAAAAATAATATAAATATGAAATCATATATATTAAAACTAATATAAATATAAAAGCATATATATATCAATAATAATATAAATATAAATTGTATATATTAAAAATTATAAAAACACAAAATTATATATATATATATAAATTATATAAATATAAAATCGTATATGTAAAAATTAATATAAATGTAAAATCATATATTTAAAAAATAATTATAATATACACTTGCATGTATTAAAAATAATATAAATATCAACTCGTGTATATTAAAATAATATACATATAAAATAATATATATTAAAAATAATATAAATATCAAATCGTATACATAAAATATAATATAAATATAAATTGTATATATTAAAAATAATATGAATATCAAAATGTATATATTAAAAATAATATACATATAAAATCATAAATATCAAAAATAATATAAATATTAAATCGCATATATTTAAAAAAATATAAATATAAAATAATATATATTGAAAATTATACAAATATCAAATCGTATACATTAAAAATAATATAAATAAAAAATCATATATATATAAATAATATAAATATAAAATCGTATATATAAAATGATATAAATATAAAATCGTGTATATCAAAAACAATGTAAATATAATATCATATATACTAAAAAAATATAACATGATATGTATTAAAATAATATAAAAAATCGTATATCTGAAAACTTATATAAATATAGAATCATATATATTAAAAAATTAAAAAATTAAATCATATATATTAAAAATACTTCAAATTTAAAATCGTACATATCAGAAATAAAATGAATATAAGATATATTAACACAATACAATTATAAAATCATATATATTAAAATAATATAAATATAAAATCATATAAAATAAAAAATAATTTAAATATAAAATCATATAAAATAAAAGTTATGTAAATATGACATCATATACAGTATAACTCCTATAATTTGGACATCCGCTTCTTTCACATGCTGTTTCGTGATAAAAAAATGTGTTGCAGTTAACTTTAATTTTCTAAGAATTCAGAAATAGTAAATGAAATTCATTGCTATATGATACTTCAAGTATATATTAAGTTGAGTTTACGATATATTGCAAGTAAGAATTGTTAAATATTATTACCAGGAACAAAAACATTGAAAATAAATTAAATCTACTTTTACTTGTTAGGTATTTATTACCTAAGTTATCATCTACAGAAATCATACATTTATGTAAAATACAGATTTTTTAGTTATCCATTGATGAGTCTCATTGCAGTTTCTATGTTCATCGATCGAGCTCTCGGGCGCTTCCATTGTATTCCGTAAGCGATCACGAATATCTACATTTTTTTAGTTCTGTAGCTTCTTTATTATTATATCTCTTCGGAGTGACATTGCTTGCAAAACACAGTTGTCACTGAAGTAAGGACTTTTTTCTAAAAATCTTATAACCGTCTCCATCGACTTTTATGCATCATCCCATGATATTACATCATTAGAGTGTTCTTGGTTATTTACATTAGGGTCAAGAGAATGGAAGCTGTCTATAATTTGAGGTTTTTTGAGTAAAGTCAGTATCACTTGTTTTCTTTAAGAGTTTCAAGCCATTTTGCTGGGTTGTTTTACACTATTTTAAATATATCAATCTGAAAAAAATGACAGTTAGTGTAATGTAATTATCAACAGCTAATCTACATTAATTACATAGTACCAATATTAACATTTCTGCGCAATATCTAAGTAAACCATGTAAACAGTTCTACTGCAACTCCGCATCAAATATGCTAATACAATTTCAAGGACGGACAGTTCAAGTTTAGAGAAAGTCCAGGTTTAGAAGAATCCAAATGAGAGGAAGTCCAACTTTAGAGGAAGTTAAAATTAAAGTAGTTTTACTGTATATCAAAAATAATATGAATATAAAATCGTATATTTTAAAAATAATATAAATATAAAATTGTATATATAACAAATTATATAATATAACATCGTATATATTAAAAATAATATAACTATAAATAATACACATATGTTAAAAATAATATAAATATAAATCATATTTATTTAAAATTATACAACTATAAAAGCATATTTATTAAAAATAATATAAATATAAAATCATATATATAAAAAATTATATAAATTTAAAACTATATAAATCAAAAATAATATAAATATAAAATCATATACATTGAAAATAATATAAATATAAAATTTTATATATTGAAAATATTAATATTAAATTGTATATATCAAAAATATATGAATATCAATTCGTGTATATTACAAATAATATAAACATAAAATTGCATATAGCAAAATAATGTAAATATAAAATCATATATATTGAAAATAATATTAATATAAATTATATATATCAAACATTATATAAATATAAAATTGTATATATTAAAAATAATATAAATATAAAATTATATATATCAAAAATGATATAAATATGAAATCATACATATTGAAAATAATATTAATATAAAATTGCATATATCAAAATTATATAATATAAAATCCTATATATGTCTGTGATTGCATTCATTTTTGTTAGCAATTATTCATTTTTGTTTGGTTTTTATTTGATAAGTTTTGCATATATGAAGCAGTATTTTCTAATTGTATATACATTTCCAATGCATTTTGAGAGGACTGGATTTTTCTGAATTCTATTTTAGTTCCAAACGTGTTTGCATTAATTTAGTATGCTTTTACGATATATACAATAGAAAGCAAGAGGGAATAAACGCTACGGAGGGGAAGATATCGATGGAGAAAAGAAAGAAAGAGTAGGAAAGCAAAAGAGTGTACTAGAGAAAGAGAGAGAGAGAGAAAGAAAGAGAGAGAAGTATGCCATGAGCACTGCCGCAGCTTATTCTTTCTTTCGACACACATACTGCACACACCTTCTCTGTCACTCTCACTCTCACTCTCTCTCTCTCTCTCTCTCTCTCTCTCTCTCTCTCTCTCTCTCTCTTTCTCTCTTTGTATTTCTGTCGCTTTCACTTCCCTGAGTTTCCAATGAATGCTAAGGATGACATTGAACTTCACGTTAACAAATTGCATTTAATATAATGTTAAAAATAAAGCATGTAATTTGTTATTATATCCTGGAAATAAAAGGAGGTACAATTGCCAATATTACTGCATGGGAGGGTAAGAAAAATAATTCTTCGTTCATGTTTTGTTATTAAATGTTCAACAAATAACACTGACACGATTTAAAAGATTCGATTATCGATTACTTTTTTCTTTCTATTGTATTGAAAGTGTTGCAAAGTTGTTTTTTATTAGCGAGAAAAGCTGTTACAGGATTACGTGTGTTCATCAAATAACATGACTGAGTGCGCGTGAGAAGGGGGGGCTTCCCGCACAGTTGAGACTTACTTTTTGATCACTTCGATGCTTTGGAAGTAAATCAGTCTCTACGATATCATTGTATAGCATTGTCTATTTTCTATGCTATTTCACTATTTCCTATTCTATTCTTTCATGAATTCTAGTTTATCATCAATTGTGGGGTTGGCACTATCAGAAAACTTGAAACGATTATCGAATAAAAAAAAATAGTACAGAAAGAGGAGACAGAGAGAAAGACAGATGAATAAGAAAAAGGAAGAGAGAGAGAAAGAGAGAGAGAGAGAGAGAGAGAGAAAGACCAATAGAATATTTTTTCAACCTGTTATACTTTTCAGCTTCGATATTGTCATAAATGCTAATTAATAATTTGCCTGTCGAGGAAAGAGTCTTTCTGCGAATGGAAATTGATTAAAAATCTATTTTTATTTTGAAGTCGAGACGATTCGGGCGGATTTAATCTTCCTTCGAGGTGAACATCGAAAGAAAAAGAAAGGAAGAAAGAAATGTATGTATTTCCAGAAGATAATAGATCATTTTCTCTGGTGAAATATGAACGTATCCTTGTCCATGCTGGTGGCCAACGGGCTTTTCATCGGTAGGAAAAGCGAAAAATGACGTAAAATTAATAATTACTCGATATTTAATTCGGAAGCATCTAAAGCGAATTAAAATATTTCCACTTTCTGCAAAACTGATTTTATTTGCGTTTTTATGCAAACTCCATTGCATCTCTTTCCTCCGAAACAAATAATTTTTTCTTCTTTTTTTAAATTTAAAGATTTTATTTCATTTTTAAGCTCTGTCGCGTTTTTATCAAGGGAAAGTTTTATTTCATTATATTGATGAAAATGAGGCCACGGTTTTTATGGAAGCTTTATTAATATTCGATAATGAATCGAATAAGAAGATGGAAAGGAATGAAACGAGAAAAACGAAAATGAATGTTCGATGTTTTTTTTTTAATTTTCTTCTTTGTTGAAAACGTTTTCGCAAATCTTGTCCAACTAAAGGGAATTATTTAATTTTACTCAGCCATATTTTCTTTCATCTAAATTTAATCTCCGTTGTTTTACTCTCTGTGCAAGAACGGACTGTCGACGTAATCAGTGATTAGATGAGAAATGCAGGCCATCAACACTATGCATTCATACAATTCCTATTTTATAAGAGTAAATTCGAAGGGAAACTCCAAAATTGTACGCCGCATAGAATCTATGAGAAACGTGTGTAAGTAGATTGACGTTTATTAAAATCATTTCCATGAATTTATAGTTTTTAACCGTGTGGAGGCGCATCAGACGTTTCTTGACAATTACCAAGGACCCGTGTATAGGTTGTCATTATAATTTTCCAAGTTAATTCGAAATACAACTAAAGTAATAAATCCTATTCATTCCTTTGTATTGACATCTCGTGGTTACGCACACCCACGATATTATATATATATATATATATATATATATATACATATATATATATATATATAACCAAATAATCATTATTCAAATAAAATATAATACGTATTAGATACGTTTGAAAGCCAATGTCACAACGCAATATTATGAAAATAAACCAATATTTTACTTGTTTGAAATAATATTGCATTGTGATATCGTGGTCAAACGGATCTGATACGTATTTTATTTTATTCAAATTAAATCAACGCTTTTATAACGGAACTTAAATCGCTGACCATAATTATTCATTTATACCTACTGACAGTATAGTTGTTCTTACTACCAGTAATCAATGTAGCGTAACAATTCCTGCTGGTCATGAGATTCGAAACCATTTGCTGAGCAGGATCACAAAACAATTGGCACATTAATGAATGGATATAAGAACTATTAAAGGTTCAATTCAGGCGAATACATGCACAATCTAGAGTGTTCACACAAGCGGAAGTCGTGAACATGTCATTGTGGCCGCTATTGACTTCCCTTGTTACAATTCCGCAAACATTCCCATTCTTAAGTAAACGTAAAGAGGCGTGATAATTATAATTAGGTTATAATCAAGAATATATATATACACACATATATATATATACACACATATATGTGCATGTATATATATGTATATGTATATATAATATTAAGCAAAAGTATATATATATATATATATATATATATATATATATATATATATATATATTTACGTTTACGTAAGAGTTATACAGTTTTTTTCATAATTCAATTGGATATAATTTACGAGATTTTTTTCCTCATTCTGAGAACACAATTTGCATGAAAGATATACTGATCATTATTCAAATTCATATATTTTCAGATGAGAACATCGTAACGAAAAATACATATAAAAAATTGTAAAAATGAATACTTATTTCTAACAACTAAACAATAATATATATTATATCGATTGAATGTGTGTTTTTTCTTATCATTTTATTGTAGCTGAGAATGAAGCATCCCTCTCAGCTACGTTTACTCCATCCCTATTGGCGACACTATATTCTACTTTTTCTCCTTCCTCTCCAATATATTTATGCCAGGTTTAATAGGTCCATTTTCTCGGCACATAATTGTAGGAATTTCAGTCACGTGGTGTATGCCTTCTTTTTAATCTTTTTATCTTCTATATGTTCCAAGAACTTGCTTCTATATTAAATATTTATTTTTTTACAGATCGTACAATTTAAATATTTATCTAATATATTCTGATGCATTTTGAAGAAGCCGTCCGGCAGAATCTTACAAAATCTTGCGTGTGTCTGAACAAACCGCGTTTACTCGTCGTAAATGTTATGCGCAACATACGTCAGGGTTATGGTGGTCTTAATACATCTGCGTTCCTCATCTCTATTTCCGTGACAATGAAGGGCCGATAATAAATAAAACAATATGTTAGTACACTTAAAAAAGTACTTGAATAATAAATTACACAAAAACTGCGCCAATAATGTTTCCTTATCTTCTCTATGAACAGTGCTTGGAAGAGTCCATATATTCACAAACCAGGTAGATCAGGATTACACCAAAATAGTATGCATGTGGAAACTGAGGTTGATCACACCACATGAATGAGAAGGAGACTGCAAAAATCCAAAAATGGTCGCGTCAAGCAAATTGCGAAAATCGGTGAGAGGTTTAGAGTGAGAGAGAGGACTGACTATTTGAGAAAAATAAAAACAATGTACGCAATTATGAACTCTAAGAAAGACATGATGAGAAATTAGGAATAAAAAGTTTCATTTTATCTCCAGAATCCCAGAAAGCCACGAGCCGATTCTAACAGGATTAAACAAAACAAGCCACTTGCATCCCAATCCACAACCTAACCCAAGTGTATTTCAATATCAGCTATATATTCCAAGAGATAGGTGTGAATCAACATCAGAATAAATATACTCTTCTGAATAATATTATCTTGCAAATAATTAATATGGAAAAAAACATTATTAATAATGATCTTATTAATAATGCTATTATTAATATTGCTATTATTAATAATGATGTTATTAATAATGTTATTATTAATAATGCCGTCATTAATAATGCTGTTATTAATAATGTCTTTATTAATAATGCTGTTATAAAAATGGTGTTATTAATACTGCGAGTATTAATAATGCTATTATTGATAATGCTATTAATCATAATGCAATTATTAATAATGCTGTTATTAATAATGCTGTTATTAACTATAGCATTATTAATAATAGCATTATTAATAATATTATTATTAATAATGCTGTTATTAATAATGCTATTATTAATAATGCTGTTATTAATAATGCTGTTATTAATAATGCCTTTATTAATCATATTATTAATAATAGCATTATTAATAATTAATATTATAAATAATTAATATCATTAATAATTATTAATGATATTATTAATAATTAATGTTATAATAATAGCATTATTAATAATGCTATTATTAATAATACTACTACTAATAACAGTATTAATAATGCTATTATTAATAATGCTGTTATTAATTATGCTATTATTAATAATGCTATTATTAATAATGCTGTTTTAATAATGCTATTATTAATAATGCTATTATTAATAATGCTATTATTAATAATGCTATTATTAATAATGCTGTTATTAATAATGCTATTATTTATAATGCTGTTATCAATAATGCTATTATTAATAATGTTGTTATTAATAATGCTGTTATTAATAATGCCTTCATTAATAATATTATTAATAATAGCATTAATAATAATTAATACTATTAATAATTAATATCATTAATAATTATTAATGATATAATTAATAATTAATATTATTAATAATGCTGTTATTAATAATGCTACTAATTATAATAACATTATTAATAATGCTATTATCAATAATGCTGTTATCAATAATGCTATTATTAATAATGCTATTATTAATAATGCTATTTTTAATAATGCTATTATTAATAATGCTGTTATTGATAATGCTAGTATTAATAATGGTATTATTAATAATGATGTTATTAATAATAGCATTATTAATAATGATGTTATTTATAATGATATTATTTATAATGATGTTATTAATAATGCTTTTATTAATAATGCCTTTATTAATAATATTATTAATAACAGCATTATTAATAATAGCATTTTTAATAATAGCATTATTAATAATGCTATTATTAATAATGCTATTATTAATAATGCTGTTATTAATAACGTTGTTATTAATAATGCTATTATTAATAATGCTATTATTAATAATGCCGTTATCAATAATGTTGTTATTAATAATGCTATTATTAGTAATGCTGTTATTAATAATGCTATTATTAATAATGTTATTATTAATAATGCTATTATTAATAATGCTGTTATTAATAATGCTACTATTGATATTGCTGTTATTAATAATGCTGTTATTAATAATGCTGTTATTAATAATGTTATTATTAATAATGATGTTATTTATAATGCTATTATTAATAATGCTGTTATTAATAATGCTATTATTAATACTGCCCTTCTTAATAATGCATGTATATATATATATATATATATATATATATATATATATATACATATATATATATATATATATATATATATATATATATGCATGGATGTAAAATCGTTGAGCTGTAAGATACAGTATAACTCATCAATTCGATTATTGTTCGTCATAAACGACATCATTTCCGTTTCTGGTTCAGTCAATCAAATTACTTATTAATCCTCGTCACGTGATTATTACTATATTTTGTATAATATTAAAATATAAAAACAATTCATGGAATTTCGTGGAAATTATTTTCTGTAACGTTACTATTATTTTCTTTCATTTCTTTGTATGACGTATTTTTACATCATGATTATTATTAGCATTATTATCATTATTATTATTATTATTATTATTATTATTATTATTATTATTATTATTATTATTATTATTATTATTAGTTTTATTAAATAAGAAGATTACATCTAAGCCCTTTCCCGCAGCCAAATTCTACTCGGCATTCATAAATCTGATGAATCATGTGACCTTGGGCGGTAAATTTTGGGACAATTTTTATTATGAAATGTAAGATCTTGCATGACATAAGATTACAGATATACAGACGTTCATAGAGTATCAGTGTCAGACAAACGGATACATAGAACACATAGTTGTCTGCGAACAACATATTTAAAACACAAACGCACGATACATACGTGTGTACGCTGAATAATAAACATTCATACATATATGAACTTTTATATTTGAATATATACATACATCTAATCACATACTTGCGTAAGATTGCATAATATTTTTTTTTACTGAGAGAATATCTTCCACTCAAAGAATGCATTTAATGGATGAATACATAGTTGAAGAATTTGATAGTTATATATATATATATATATATATATATATATATATATATATATATATATGCGCAGTAAAGCTCAACCTACACGAATCGTCTCCTGTATCGGTTTACTACTATACTAAACTGACTAAACAAAATTATAGAAGAGGTATCGAGGAACAAAACTGGGTATGATGAAGTCCCCTTCCCCCACTAACCGTCACACCGTTTCACGAATAGCTGCAAAATTTGCTGAGATAAACCATCATTGCGATGAAAAGATTTTGATGGGTTAGAGGTCTCACCCTCATCAATAGGGTTGGAGCCAACGGAGGTTCATTTATAACTTGAAACACTGTGCTCGCTTACACCGTTTGATTAGCACACGTAGAGTTACCAAATATGACAGGAAAACCATCCCTGGCTTGGGATAATGTTTCCACGAGTTACGTCGCTCACACCCACCAACAGGGAGCGGTCCCAGGGGTGTAACTTATAAATGAGACCCCTATACGCGCTCATGCCGTTTGATGTAAAGTTATCGAACTTTTTATGATAAACCCACCATGGAAAGTAGGAGGTCTTTACGGGTTACATTGCTCATTCCCCGTTGGGGATCACTTACAAATAGAGGAACCCTAATTAATGTTTAGATATTTATGTTAATAAAGATCCCCACTACAGCCCTCTCATATTCGTTAGAGAGGATTACTTTTGCTTTGATACCCTAAAAGTGTAAAGCTATGTCTTTACATCCACGCCCCCTTTGTATAACCTTTCATACTGACAAAAATCGGAGTTCATTTCATTGAATACTCGTTTTTAACTTAATCATCGGCAGGTAAGTGTATTAGTATATATATATATATATATATATATATATATATATATATATATACAATTAGCATATATATATAAATATATATATATACACACATTTATATATATATATATAGTTAGATAGTTAGTTAGTTAGTTTGTTAGTTAGTTAGTGAGTTAGTTATGTATATGTTGATTTGTGAACATACGACAAATTCACGTAAACAAACCGGTTTTCTCAACAGAAGTGTGGTTTAAGATTGCGCAATCCTGCCACAAACTTTCCACGTATAGGTATCAGTGGGTATCAACACTCTAGGAAGCTTCCAAATAGAATTTACTCTTAAACTAAGTAAAAGATTATGTATTTTTGTTGCAGCGCTCAAGAGGTCCTAATGTGGTATATATTTTAAGTTAGCTTCGCGAGAAAGGATGTAAATAAATATATTTGAATTTGGTGACATTTTGAGAATTTTCTTCAAAATGCACCGGGTATCTAAAAGCATCTTGATCCTTGCATAATTTATATATTTGCTTGCATACTTTATATATTTCATTGCATACTTTATATATTTCATTGCATACTTTATATATTTCATTGCATACTTTATAAATTTCATTGCATAATTTATATATTTCATTGCATAATTTATATATTTCATTGCATACTTTATATATTTCATTGCATACTTTATATATTTCATTGCATACTTTATAAATTTCATTGCATACTTTATATATTTCATTGCATAATTTATAAATTTCATTGCATAATTTATATATTTCATTGCATAATTTATATATTTCATTGCATAATTTACATATTTCATTGCATACTTTATATATTTCATTGCATACTTTATAAATTTCATTGCATAATTTATATATTTCATTGCATAATTTATATATTTCATTGCATACTTTATATATTTCATTGCATACTTTATAAATTTCATTGCATACTTTATAAATTTCATTGCATACTTTATAAATTTCATTGCATACTTTATATATTTCATTGCATACTTTATATATTTCATTGCATACTTTATATATTTCATTGCATACTTTATAAATTTCATTGCATAATTTATATATTTCATTGCATAATTTATATATTTCATTGCATAATTTACATATTTCATTGAATATTTTATATATTTCATTGCATACTTTACATATTTAATTGCATACTTTACATATTTCATTGCATATTAACATATTTCATTGCATAATTTATATATTTCATTGCATACTTTATATATTTCATTGCATACTTTATATATTTCATTGCATACTTTATATATTTCATTGCATAATTTATATATTTCATTGCATAATTTACATATTTCATTGCATATTTTATATATTTCATTGCATATTAACATATTTCATTGCATAATTTATATATTTAATTGCATAATTTATATATTTGCTTGCATAATTAACATATTTCATTGCATAATTTATATATTTTATTGCATACTTTACATATTTCATTGCATAATTTATATATTTCATTGCATAATTTATATATTTCATTGCATAATTTATATATTTGCTTGCATACTTTACATATTTCATTGCATGCTTTATATATTTCATTGAATACTTTATATATTTCATTGCATACTTTACATATTTCATTGCATACTTTATATATTTGTTTGCATAATTTATATATTTCATTGCATAATTTATATATTTCATTGCAGAATTTATATATTTCATTGCATAATTTATATATTTCATTGCATAATTTATATATTTGCTTGCATAATTTACATATTTCATTGCATACTTTATATATTTCATTGAATACTTTATATATTTCATTGCATACTTTACATATTTCATTGCATACTTTATATATTTCATTGCATACTTTATATATTCCATTGCATACTTTATATATTTCATTGCATAATTTATATATTTCATTGCATACTTTATATATTTCATTGCATACTTTACATATTTCATTGCATACTTTATATATTTCATTGCATACTTTACATATTTCATTGCATAATTTATATATTTCATTGCATAATTTATATATTTCATTGCATACTTTACATATTTCATTGCATAATTTATATATTTCATTGCATAATTTATATATTTGCTTGCATACTTTATATATTTCATTGCATACTTTATATATTTCATTGCATAATTTATATATTTCATTGCATAATTTATATATTTGCTTGCATAATTTACATATTTCATTGCATACTTTACATATTTCATGGCATAATTTATATGTTTAATTGCATAACTTATATATTTGTTTGCATACTTTATATATTTCATTGCATAATTTATATATTTCATTGCATAATTTATATATTTCTTTGCATACTTTACATATTTCATTGCATGCTTTACATATTTCATGGCATAATTTATATATTTCATTGCATAATTTATATATTTCATTGCATAATTTATATATTTCATTGCAGAATTTATATATTTCATTGCATAATTTATATATTTCATTGCATAATTTATATATTTGTTTGCATACTTTATATATTTCATTGCATATTTTATATATTTGTTTGCATAATTTATATATTTCATTGCATAATTTATATATTTCATTGCATACTTTACATATTTCATTGCATACTTTACATATTTCATTGCATAATTCATATATTTCATTGCATAATTTATATATTTGCTTGCATACTTTATATATTTCGTTGCATAATTTATATATTTGCTTGCATACTTTACATATTCCATGGCATAATTTATATATTTCATTGCATACCTTACATATTTCATTGCATAATTTATATATTTCATTGCATACTTTATATATTTCATCGCATAATTCATATATTTCATTGCATAATTTATATATTTCATTGCATACTTTACATATTTCATTGCATACTTTTCATATTTCATGGCATAATTTATATATTTCATTGCATAATTTATATATTTCATTGCATAATTTATATATTTGCTTGCATAATTTACATATTTCATTGCATACTTTATATATTTCATTGAATACTTTACATATTTCATTGCATACTTTACATATTTCATTGCATACTTTATATATTTCATTGCATACTTTATATATTCCATTGCATACTTTATATATTTCATTGCATAATTTATATATTTCATTGCATAATTTATATATTTCATTGCATACTTTACATATTTCATTGCATACTTTACATATTTCATGGCATAATTTATATATTTCATTGCATAATTTATATATTTCATTGCATAATTTATATATTTCATTGCATACTTTACATATTTCATTGCATAATTTATATATTTCATTGCATAATTTATATATTTGTTTGCATACTTTATATATTTCATTGCATATTTTATATTTTGTTTGCATAATTTATATATTTCATTGCATAATTTATATATTTCATTGCATACTTTACATATTTCATTGCATACTTTACATATTTCATTGCATACTTTATATATTTCATTGCATAATTTATATATTTGCTTGCATAATTTATATATTTCATTGCATAATTTATATATTTGCTTGCATACTTTACATATTTCATGGCGTAATTTATATATTTCATTGCATACTTTACATATTTCATTGCATAATTTGTATATTTCATTGCATACTTTATATATTTGCTTGCATACTTTAGATATTTCATTGCATAATTTATATATTTCATTGCATACTTTACATATTTCATTGCATACTTTTCATATTTCATGGCATAATTTATATATTTCATTGCATAATTTATATATTTCATTGCATAATTTATATATTTCATTGCATATTTTATATATTTCATAGCATAATTTATATATTTGTTTGCATACTTTACATATTTCATTGCATACTTTACATATTTCATGGCATAATTTACATAGGTATGCATTGAATTAAAAAAAAAACTTATTAGATATAGAATAAGTTTTATCAATTTTAATTTTTTTATCAATACATTTTGGAGTTTGTTTTTCTAAGGTCAAACTAATATCGTAGGTTTTAATCAGAATTTGAATAGGGAAAATAAACATAATAACTTTATTTCATGGGTGGTTGTTTTTCTTCCTATCTATATATCTACCTTGTATTTATGTATGTATGTATCTATCTCTCGCTCTTTCTGTCTCTCTGTCTGTCTGTCTCTCTCTCTCTCTTTCTATATATATATATATATATATATTTACTAGCATTTCAATTTTTTTTGCCGAAATTTTTTTTTGTTTAACATACACCTCCAAACGGAGGTATATGTTGAGCTCAAAAAAAGTGGTAGTAGGAAGGCAAGCACGAAACCGTACCGCAAAGGAGGAAAAGAACGGGGAAAAAATTGGCGTCTTTGCTGTTACGACCACCGCCAAACCGGATGTGACGTAGTTTTTAATTAAGGCTACACAATAGAAAGGAGTGGATGACTTTCGAAAATATCAGGGGAAATAGCGATTCCCCCTGTAGAAAAGTGGCCAGTTGAAGATAAAGATATTAATGTTTTTAGCCAATTTTTCGTATTTGTCGTCTGAAAGGTCGAACTTCAAAACGATACTGATCATGAGAAAATCCGTCGCCTCTGTTGAATGTGTTGGACAGACATGCAAACATACATATATACATACATTTATATATTGGTGACTAAAATATTCGGCCCAAACCGATTAAAAAGCTTGCCCTATCTCTGAATCCCCTTTATGTAAAATTTCAAATGTTTAGACCAGAAATTGTCTGAGTAATTTGGTAGAGACCGAAGCGATCAATTTTTGTAAATTTTTACCCTTGTTATGAGCCCTTAACATTTATTGTTTTGGGCTCAAATCAAGTTATTTAGTTAGATCCATGTCCAAGGAACCTATATCTAAAATTTCAATTGTTTACACCAAAATTGTCGGAGGAGTTTGGTAGCGTTCTTAAAGGTCAAATCCTTGAACTTTGACCCTTTACAACCAAATTTCTGGCCGAAAACGAATTACAAAAATTTTTCCGAATCTCCATACCCTGTATCAAATTTCGATTCTGTAGGGAAATGTATACAGACACACACAGACACATTCACGTTTGTATATATATATATATATATATATATATATATATAGTCAGTAACATACAATGCTGTTTCGCTGTATCAAAGATCATCAGTGCGGCTAGACAGGAAACTACCTGAAGCCAGGATCGAAACCCGACCGCCCAAACGACTGCCAAGGCTTCTCACCATTACGCTATACGACTGCGGCTCTGTGGCTGGTGACTTAACCATGTTTTGACAGCGTTTAGATGCCTAAGCTCGATTTGTTTACACAAAGAGCATCGCTCACTTCCCAATATGCTCAACCTATCAACATATATATATATATATATATATATATATATACTAGCATTTCAGCCAGGCGTTGCTCGGGTGTTTGGAGGTGTATGTTGAACAAAAAAAGGGTACATGTTTTTAAAATTATGACTCCTATTATGACCCCTTTACATTTATTGTTTTGGGCTCAAATCAAGTTAGCAAGTAAGATCCATGTCCAAGGCACCTATATCTAAAATTTCAGGTGTTTAGACCCAAAATTGTCGGAGGAGTTTGGTAGAGTTCTCAAAACTCAAATCGTTGACCTTTGACCCCTTCACAGCTAAATTTCTGGCCGTAAACAGATTACGAAGATTTTTCCAAATCTCAGTACCCTGTATATCAAATTTCGAGTCTGTAGACTGAAAATTGACAGAGTTATTGCGTAGAGAAATGTACACACACAGACACACACACATACATGTTCACTTTTATAGATATATAGATAACGTTAACTTTGGCTTACAGTCCTTTTTTTTATTGTTTTTCTTGCAGAGGTAAATTTAAGTTAGTTGTATCCATAACATTGTGAGCCTCTAGATAACGTTTACTTTTTAATGTCCTGTTTTGAAAATACATTTCCAATATAAATATCCGACAGTTGCTGTTGTCATCTTGAAAGTTTTTAAGGTCAAATTTTAATATAACATTTTTGAAAAAAATTAATTTTAAAAGATTTTTCACATGAGTTATTTTCATGCAAAACCTTTTAATAAAACTATTCTTTCTTACTGGTTCAAATCATTGAACTTTTTAAAACAGTATTTAAGATACATTAGTACAAAACAAGATGAGAACAAAATCAAAATGGGTGAAATGACCCACAGGTTTATATATAAAAGAAATTACGCGAATCATTATATTAGTTTTATTTGTCTCTTATATATAAGAGACAAAGAAAATAAATATAATGATTCGCATAATTTTCTAAATTTAATAAGGTGACCTTTCGTGCGTGAGCATATCTAAGAATATATAATATACATGTAATAATTAGTAAGCCGCCAAAGAAGACAACTTGACACCACTTTTTTTTTAAAATGAATTTAGTTCTCAGCTTTGGCAGAAAATAGGAGCTCTATATGAAGTTTGAGTCTATCCATCTATATATCTATAAAAGAGAACGTGTATCTGTGTGTGTCTGTCTGTTTGTCTGTCTGTCTGTGTTTCTATGTACATTTCCCTACGCAATAACCCTGTCAATTTTTTGTCTACAGACTCGACATTTGATATACAGGGTACTGATATTTGGGAAAATCTATGTTATCGGTTTTCGGCCAGAAATTTCGCTGTTAAGGGGTCAAAGTTAAACGATTTAACCTTTGAGAACTCTACCAAACTCCTCCGACAATTTTGGGTCTAAACACTTGAAATTTTAGATACAGGTTCCTTGGACATGGATCTAACTTAATAACTTGAGTTGATACGAAAACAATAAATGTAAAGGGGTCATAATAGGGGTCAAAATTTAAAAAAAAGTAACCCCTTTTTTTTGGTTTTTACTCAGAATACACCCCCAAACACCCGGGCTTAAATGCTAATATATCTATAAAAGTGAACGTGTCTGTGTATCTGTGTATCTGTCTGTGTACATTTCCCTCCGCAATAACTCTGTCAATTTTCAGTCTACAGACTGGAAATTTGATATACAGGGTACTGAGATTTGGCAAAAATCGATATGATCGGTTTTCGGCCATAAATTTGGCGATTAAGAGGTTAAACATCCAACTTTGAGAACTCTACCAAACTCCTCCTACAATTTGTGGTCTAAACACTTGAAATTTTAGACATAGGTTCCTTGGACATGGATCTAACTTAATAACTTGATTTGAGCCCAAAACAATAAATGTTAAGGAGTCGTAATAGAGTAAAATTTTTGGGTTTTTTTTGCTCAATATACGCCTCTAAATAGCCGGGCACACATGCTAGTATATCTATAAAAGTGACCATGTCTGTGTGTCTCTGTGTCTGTCTAAGTGTCGGTTTGTGTACATTTCTCTACCCAATAACTCTGTCAATTTAAAGTCCACAGTCTCGAAATTTGATATACAGGGTATTGAGATTTGGAAAAATAAATGTGATCGGTTTTCGGCAAGAAATTTGGCTCTTAAGAGGTCAAAGTTCAACGATTTGACCTTTGAGAACTCTACCAAACTCCTCCGACAATTTTGGGTCTAAACACCTGAAATTTTAGATATAGGTTCCTTGGACATGGATCTAACTTAATAACTTGATTTGACACGAAAACAATAAATGTAAAGGGGTCATAATTGGGGTCAAAGTTTAAAAAAAATTAACCGCTGCTGTCTCTACCAAATTACTCAGACAATTTCTGGTCTAAACATTTGAAATTTTACATAAAGGGGATTCAGAGATGGGGCAAGCTTTGTCATCGGTTTTGGTCCAAAATATTTAGTTACCAATATATAAATGTATGTATATATGTATGTTTGCATGTCTGTCCAACACATTCAACAGAGGCGACGGATTTTCTCATGATCAGTATCGTTTTGAAGTTCGACCTTTCAGACGACAAATACAAAAAATTGTCTAAAAACATTAATATGTTCGCCTTAAAATGGGCTCTTTTCTACAGGGGGCGCCTTTTTTGTCGATATGTTTGTAAGTCATCCTCTCATTTCGATTGTCTAACCTTAATTTTAAAGAGTTTGTTCCAGGATGGACCCCTGAGGGACTCCAGCATTAATACTGTGAACTTCTGAGTTTTGCCCATCAACTACTAATCTTATGAACCTATCAGAAAGAAATGATTTAATAATTGAGAAGAAATTTCCAGCTATACCATAGCTAGAGATATTGTGAAGTAAACGGCCATGCCATACCCTATCAAAGGCCTTAGATATGTCAAGAGAAATTGCCCTAGAAAGGTTGCCTCCATCGAGAGATTCGCTAATCCTATGAGATATAACTGTAAGCACATCTGCTGTAGATGTAACAGAACGGAAACCATATTGTGTGTCACTAAGGAGGTTATTTGTGCTGAGATGATTGATTACTTCTCTATTTAACATATATTCCAGCAACTTACTCATGACGCATGACGAGACTTATTGGCTACACTGCGAGAGGGATGAGCGATCACCTGAATTCTTAAATACAGAGCATACTGATGAGATTTTCCAGGGTGATGGGAAGCAACTCTCCTTAAGACAACGTTTAAACAGTTTTGTAAGTATGGGCGCTAGTTCTGATTGAAGTTTTTGAGTACTATAATTAGAAAACCGTCAGGGCCGGTTGCTTTACTGGAATCAAGGTTTTTTTTTATTAGCTTGGCAACATCACGTACAGATATATGTATATCTTAGCGTGTTTTCTGATACAGGAGGAAATATTGGAGGTTGGCTGCCTTGGTCGCAAAGGATAGAATAAGCTGCAAAGTTCTTGGCAAAGAGTTTGGTTTTATCTGATGCTGATGAGATTACCGCAGGTCCATTGATGATAGTTGGGATAGAGCACACGCTTCTGTTTAGGATTCTGTTTGCTATTTGCCAAAACTGGTGGGAACCAAGCCGCTGCTCAGCTACTTTGGACTTGACGGACTGAGCATACAACTCTCTTGCGTTCTTTATTACTTTCTTACAATGGTTGATACCAGTCCTGAAAGTGGCTTTAGTTTCCAACATCTATTACGTTGGAAGCAGTGGAAAAAGTGATTTCTGTGCGCAATGCCAGCACCACATTCTGGAGAGAACCATGGCTGGCTGTTAGTTTTTCGCTAGAACTTTTTCGAGGGTATGAAACGGTATATACCTATAATTAACTATTCCGTCAGGTCTGGTACTATAGAGGACACATCCTTTTTAAACATGGAACACAGAGGAAGATCAGATATAAATGTACAGAAGCTATCCCAGTCAGCCATAATGTATCGATATACTGTACGATGGAGAGATACGTCTGAGGACTTATTATATTTCATTTTTATCTTAATTAGTACAAGAGAGTGGTCGGAAGATCCAAGAGGAGACAGAACAGAAACTAAACATAGTTCAGGGCAAGTTGTGAGAAAAAGCTCTAGTAGACTCGTGTATTGGCCGTCATTGTCGGGCACACGGGCAGGTTCGTGAACAATCTGAGTGAGGTCATAAGCAATGGAGAAATCATGACAGAACCTTCCCTCATCATTGGTCTTGTTTGAGTGGGCCAACCATTCCACGTTGTGAACATTGAAGTCTCCACATACGTGAATGTTAGCTGAAGGATAAGTAGATATGACTTGGCCAATTTTCTCAGATATGCTTTTAAAGATAATAGTTCCGCTGTTGTGGGGGCGATAGAGAGTACATATAAATGCAGTAGTGTGAGCTACTGAAGAAATATAATATACTGTATTTGATAATAGTCTCATTCGGAAAATTAAAAAAAAACATGAAAATAATAATTATTAAATATTTTTATTGTTTTAATTTTATTAGTTATTTCAAAGTCAATTTTATGTTGTTTCTATGGTAAATGACCATTTTGCTTCTACACTTTAATAATCGAAAGAGTCTTGATATAAATTATTTACACAGATGAGCTAAAGGTATACATGTATTGGTCTTAATATTTCCCATAAGACTATAATCAGCTGTCCGCTTTTATAATATTTTAATAATATTTCGATACGGATATATTAGATCTTTGTTATTTGTAATCATGACATGATTTCTATATCTAGAACGTTGCTTTTATATATTCGTTTATATTAGAATTATCATATATAAGCATACACTTGTTTATCATGACAGGTCTTATTATACGACGTATCAATCTGTGCCGTTTAAGCCAACGTTTATTCTGAAAATTAGTCCATAAATCACCTGCATAACATGTATGACATCTGAAATACTTTCAATTTGAAAAATCTTTCAGGGAAAAAGACATAAAGGTGTTTATTAATAAGTCACCGGGCTTTTATTTGGTTAGAATAAATCTGAATCGTTTCGGGCACCTGTGTAAACTATGAATTAAAAATATTCTTAAATTAAGAACTTTTAATAAGTTATACATCTGCTAGTAGTTATGAGACGTATTATCATCGTAAAATTTGGGAACAACAACAGAAATTTTGAGAAAAGACGTAGAATATTAAATTGAAAGAAAAGGAAATAAATTGATGAAAATTTCATAAAGACAATTATATAAGTTAAAAGAAATAGGGACAAAAAGATATCAAATCGTGAAAAGTCGGCAATAGAAAATATGATTGCAAGACATAGAATGACAATTAAACAGATGGGAAAAAATTTAAAAAGGAAAACAGTGAGAAAGAAAGAGAAAATGACTAAAAAAATACAATAAAAAAAGAGCTCGCAATAAAATGACATACATGAAAACGGTATAAGGAAGAATAAATGCTTGTAATAAGATACATAGAAATAAATAAAAAGCACACCAATAAATATAAATAAAAATAAACATTCATATATAGAATTAATTGGAAAGAAAAATAAAATAGAAAGAAATTAAGCCGCAAAAAGTTTAGAAGGAAAAAGAGAAATTATATAATGTTTACGTTTTAAGATTACTAGGAAATAAGAATAAAATAAACTGATTTAAAAAGAAAACATTGTGCGGAAAAGATGAAGAATAAGAAAATGTACAAGAAATACAAGAAGAAGAAGAAGACGGAGAAGAAGAAGAAGAAGAAGAAGAAGAAAGATAGCAGAGCAGCTGTGTATGGAATCGAGAAACAAAAATGCCGAGAAGAAACAAAAGAAAATGGAAAATATTCTAAGCAGACAAAAAAAAAACTGTTGACGAATTTTGGCTAGCAGATGTTCGGAAATATGTGATTTCTGAAGACAAAAACCGCTTTCATGAAGCTTTTCCGATGTTAAAGGTTAGGGTTAGGGTTGAGGGGAGAGTCGCACACAACCAGTCTCAAATAGTTAGGATAATCTAAGATCAACGGCGTTTGTTTAAAACAAAAACAAGAATATTTACATTTAAGTTTAGTTTTCTTTTTTTCTCGATATTCATGCGCCAAAAATTTGAACGTTATTTCCATTTAACATTTACCTTCTTCGTTTGCAGAGTAGTTTTGCGATTTCTAAGATACAGCATATATGATATGTAAATTAATGTCCCTGAAACACTGAAGACTCTGTTATGTTTATGGATTAAATCTGATGAATCGTTGTTAAACAATTTTATTAATTTGGATAATGATGTTAGCATATCGGTAAAAGTCTTTGGCTGTTGGAGTGAGAGATCAAAGTTCAATACTCAGTCGAGTCCCTTCATAACCTTTTGCTTAATACTGAGTTTTATAAAATCACAGTTAAATGGAGTAAACGCGGGAAAAGTGTGTCACTCCCCTGTATATCTCAGTCGAGTAGATAATTAAAAGGAGGCCTTCAGGTCACCCTCATAGTGGTCTACACAATTCTACAACTCTATGGAATCTTTCTGATTCTATTAACAAAGTTGTTATAGAAAATAGTAGAAGTGGCGAAAGAACTAAAGTGAAAGAAGTTTCTATTGATCCATTACTTGCGTCTTTTGTTATTACAATTTCTTGTTAATTCTTCCTCTTTGTATGTTATTTATTCTGAACTTTAAAGGTCATAACGCATATATACGGCATAACCATTGGTGATGATTTAATCACCCAATTTATGGATGTTAATCCTAGATAGTGCGAAACTGTAGAATGCACATGATTTGACATCCCCTAGATAATTATATTTTTTATTAAAAAGTCCGATAACAACCTACGCTGATTACAACACTAGATATTACCGAATGCATTGTTGTATAAGTTACATTAGAATTGAAATCCTGACTGACCAAGGCATGACATTAAATTTATCGTAGGTTTTGAGAGCTAGATATCCAACTCACTCATCGAAATCTTATAATACATTTTGTTTTACCTACATTTCATCACATTTTCATCCAATATTCTAACTTAATACAATATACACACCTTAAAACATACGATAGAGAGCTCTAAGTTTGGCAGCATACATGAGTGTGAAGTCAGTTTTTATTTGTAGTTACTCGTAGGTCTATTCTGGCCTGGAATAGCTCTACGTTACAAGATCCATTCGATTAATAGAGTTTAATTTAATAGACTATCTATTTACATATTTTTCAAAACAAAGAAATCTATCAATATTCGAAAATATTATGAACTTGAAACATAAAATACTTTATTAAAATTATTGAATTTTGCATAGAATGGTTGATATGCGATAAAGATAAACAACGTGATTGATATCTTTCAAATGGCATTTTATATGCACTATATAAACTTATTTTATTAATCTCATATGAATAGAACAAATTAATGATAATTATCTAATAGAGTTATATGCAAATTCCAAAAAAGAGCATTATTTCCATAATCATATTGTATTTCTAATCTGTTTGATTCTTTGTTTAGGAATTCTTAAGAATTTCCGAGAGAGCTTTTATAAGCCTATTCTGAAGCTACATGATTCATGCACCTTGAATGAGTTATATTTCCTGTTGAACAAATAGGAAGTAAAAATAGTGTGGGATTTTTCGATCACGCTCATTACTTTTCCTCTAAGTTCATTTGTGGGTATGATGAACTTAGATTTACATATATGTAGACGAATATGTCTATACCAATAACTGTCTGTATATCTGGGTGGGTATGTGTGTGTATACACGCACGTGTACATCCACGTGTGCGTCCGTGTGTACATGGGGTACCGATGTATATGTGCACGTACCTATGTATACGTGTGTGGATGTGAGAGTATATGTGCCCGCTGCCTGCTGTCCACATACGTGTGTGAGAGCGTGCAGCTGTGTATATATGTCGATGTATGTGTTCACGAGTATTAGTATCTGTATGTGCGCATGCGCTTGCATGCATGCGTGGGGTGCAAGTATGTCTGAATCAATATGCGCATATAGGCCCGTGTATACACCTCCTTGGGAGTATGGGTGTCGATGTGTGTATGTATCTATGTATGAGCGCATCCATACTTACGCACACGTACCCAATTTAGCACCATAACGAAAATTTGACGTCAGCGGGGGCGCGCGGGTGTCTATGCATGCATGCGCGCATATGCGCATATATTTGCACGCCAGGGCGGAGATGTATATGTACATGTGAACGTTTCTTAAAGTATATATGTGCGTACGTGCTCATGTGTGTGCTCGCGCGCGCGGCCGCTAGCTAATCCTCTCCAAACAATTAACAACAAATAAAAACCAAATAAATAAACCGAATCATACCCCCCGCCTCCGAATCTAAGCGAACACCCAACAGGTCAAGACATATTTATCAAGAAATCATCTCACCAACGGGACGCAAAAAACTTTAACATTAAGACTCGAATTCTAAAGTAACCCCCTCCTCCTACCCCCCCACGTATCCCCTTCCCCCTCTATGTATCCCTATGCCCTCAGCCAAACCAGAAATGAACTTCTCAGACCCTCACCCACAAGGTCCTTAAACTTCAAAACTAAAACATTACCGACATACCAATCACCCCTCACACCTTTCCCCCTTGTTCCCTTCCTCTTTTTCCGCTCTTTTCGCACCCCTCCCCTGACATCATTCACTCTTTCATCCCATCATAACGAACATTTCTGTAACATTTGTAAAAGTCTGAGGAAGCTACAGACGGCCAAAAAAAAAACAGCCGGGTAGGTTAAACAATAATGTACCTATTTACTATGCCTCCCCACGGGACAGAGTTAGACACCAGGGTCGTTTTTTAACGTGGAGAAAAGGTACAAAAATAAAAAAAAATGTCTCAATCGTGAAGGACTGATCCTCCACCGAAAGAGAACAAGAAATGGAAGTGCAGCATCTGAAGAACAGATACTACACTTTGATCTTGACCAAAAGGCCAGATTAAACAATAATGTAACTTAACAGAAAGATATGGTAATAAAAAATGAAACGTATATATATATATATGTATATATATATATGTATATATATATATATATATATATATATTTATATATACCTGTGTGTGCGTATGTGTGTGTATTACTAATGATCATTTGGTTTATGTCTAATTGAATAACTAACTATACTATAGTTTATATTAATCAGGCAATGAACTATAAAAAAATTCGCAATTCTTGAAGGGGTTTATATTATGTTTTCATGGTATAACCTACTCAGGCAGTATGTATTTACGCAAGCCTGGGATATTCAGATCATATAGATCTATAGTTTATGCTTGAAAAATTTTGCAACGTTTAAATTATAGTTTGAAGAAGGATTAATGAATTTATTTTAATATACATCCTACCATTGGATGTAATAGTTTTATTCAAGTTTAAAACTACTGCACTCTTTGAATCGTGTTAATCTCTAAATATATCTTCATACGTGAACGTCAAGTTTAATATCCATTTATTTGTATATATATATATATATATATATATATATATATATATATATATATATATATATGTATGTATAGGGTGACCCCCCAAAAAACAAAAGCTAAATGGAGGCCATCTAGAACATATGCTGTAAACTGGAGAAAAAATGCCAAAGACCCTAGTGTTTTGATGTGATGTTTTGAATATAATAAACTAGTTATGACCAAAGTTTCATTTCATTCAGACAAAACACTAAGAAACGGGGCCTACTTAGAGTTGGGCCTGTTTTTTATTGATCACCCTGTATATATATATATATATATATATATATATATATATATATATATATATATATATATATATATAGACGAATATTGGCTGAAGAGAGCTTGATAATGATACCTTCTTAAACGGGCCTTATTATCGGGCTTGAAACCGACGGTACCAATGATCTGTCTCAACTAACAACTTTCTGTATACAAAATATAAATACGCTCTTACATTTTGGATTTTCCTTTTAATTGAGCACTCTGCTGGAATTCTTTTTCCCCCCAAAAAACTAATCATATATATATATATATATATATATATATATATATATATATATATATATATGTATATATATATATATATATATATAATCTCAAGAACATTACATTCACTTATATTTCTAGCTTCGATTTTTGTGCCAACCAGCAATATGTTATTTTGCTAATTGATGAAAAGAGCCATTCATTAGAAACCCAACAGAATGAAGAGAACTTATCTAATGATGTATTATTTGTTCGAATAATAAATGGTTTAAATTGGACTTGCCAAGTATTAACTGCTTTTCATAACTTAATAAAAGTAAGAATTTTAAACAATGTGCATTCATTCAAAAATGAAAGGTCTCAAAAAGATACTACTACTACTACTACTACTACTAATAATAATAATAATAATAATAATAATAATAATAATAATAATAATAATAATAATACATCTTTAACTACATTGATCAACAGCATGGATGACAAGAAATTCAATTAAATGGAGTATACTGGAAATAACTAGATCATACCACCCAAGGGACAAATTTTGCAAACTTTTTTTATATCCGAAACAGTTTATATTATCACCTTCCCTAAGCTTATAATAAATGCCAAGAACAATCTAGTGTCTAAATATAACACAAGAAAAAATTTAAATACAGCCAACTTTAAATAAGACAAGGCCGATAGCCATTAGTTGTGTGCTCTCGTGTAATGAATGAATGCATGAATGTAGGATTGACATGAAATTATTTAAGATAAACTAAAATGACCGAAAAATGGGCTGAAATGACTTAAATAAATAAAATGTGAATGACTTAGAATGACTTTAATTAACTTAAGGATGAATTGAATGACCTTAAGAATGATTTCAATGCTTACAAAAATAGCTGGAATCCTTCAAAAACAACTTGAATTATCTGAAGAATGACTTGAATGGCTTTGAGACTGACTGGTTGTAAAGTGGGTGATCATTTTAAATTAAATTAATACAGAAAAGTGATCCCCATTTTATATCACAAAGTTACAAACATAAGTACAGCATGTAGTAAGGAGAAATACTACACTTTGATCTTAACCAAAAGGCTAAGAAAAGCTTAAAAAGCTAAGGACAGCATCTATTAACAACAGACCTTTGATCTTAACCAAAAAGGCCAAGCACAAAAGTGTTACGGACAGACCGACCGACCGACCGACCGACCGACAGAGTGACTTATAGAGTCGCTTGCACGCGACTAATAACATGAATTTTCCGTAAACTGTGAATGTGTAAAAACATAACACTAAATACATATTACTTTTTAACTAAAAACTAAATTATAAGGCATGTTGAGTTTTTTCCTTTAAATAGTTTTAGAGCATTTGATTTAACCTATATACTAATATATTCCTATTTCCATATTATATAGAAACTCATCATACACGCATTTACATACTATATTTTAAATCCCAGCACGTAATTTACAGTTCTAGGAATTTGTGTGAATACTATTTCAAATTTGTTTTTAACATCTCTTAATTAAGAAGTTTATAAATCTGTTCCCTTTTCTTAATAGTAGCGCACGAATTCCTCATCAGAATGTATTTTCCCGATTCACATATTTTAATATAAACTCACAACACTAAAAATGCGTCATTTTTGTGGTACTAAATAGCAATCCTGCTTTTGTAGGCATAGTTATGTTGCTCTGTTCTCTTAGATTTACTTTACAATTATGGTAGTTACTATATTATTGTTATTATTATTATTAATATTATTATTATTATTATTATCCTATTTTTCAGTTAATTATTATTAATATTATGGTTATTATAACACGCTTTATCTAATACGCCTTGTTTAGGTTTTGCAATTGTAACAGTTGTATCAGTTAAGATAAAAATGAAATACAAAAAGTCTTCAGATGTACCTCTCCACCGTACTGTATATCGATACTCTACGGCTGACTGGGATAGCTTCCATACATTCATATCTGCTCTAAATCTGCATTCCATGTTTAAAAAGGATGTATCCTCTATAGTATCAGACCTGACCGAATGGTTAATTGGAGGCATAGACAGATTCATACCATCCAAAAAAATTCCAACAAAACCTGACAGCCAGCCATGGTTCTCCTCAGAATGTGGTGCTGCCATTGCGTACAGAAATCACTTTTTCCATAGCTACCAACGTAATAAATGTACTGAGACTAAAGCTGCCTTCAGGACTGCTAGCAACCACTGTAAAAGAGTAATAAAAAATGTTAGAGAGCTATATGCTCAGTCCGTCAAATACAAAGAAGCTGAGCAGCGGCTTGGTTCCCACCAGTTTTGGCAAATAGCAAACAGGATCCTGAACAGATACGTGCGTTATATCCCAACCATCATTAATGGACCTGAGGTCATCTCATCAGCATCAGACAAGGCTAAACTATTCGCCAAGAACTTTGCAGCTAATTCTACCCTCTGCGACGAAGGCCATCAACTCCCCGTATTTCCTCCTACAACAGACAACACACTATCCAACCTACAAATATCTGTGCACGAGGTCGTCAAACTAATCAAGAACCTTGATTCCAGTAAAGCAACTGACCAAAACGGCATTCCAATTATAGTGTTGAAAAAGCTTCGACTAGAACTTGCCCCCATTCTTACAAAACTGTTTAAGCGTTGCCTTAAGGAGAAGTGCTTTCCAACACCCTGGAAAACCTCGTCAGTATGCCCTGTATTTAATAACTCAGGTGATAAGACATCTCCCTCTCAGTACATACCAATAAGTCTCTTGTGTGTCATGAGTAAGTTACTGGAATCCATATTAAATAAAGAAGTAATCAACCACTTCAGCAGAAATAACCTCCTTAGTGACATGCAATATGGTTTCCGTTCTGCTAGATCTACGGCTGAAGTGCATAGGATTAGTGAATCTCTAGAAAAAGGCTTCATTTCTTGGGCAATTGCTCTTGACATATCAAAGGCCTTCGATAAGGTTTTGGCATAAGGGCCTACTTCACAAGATTTCCAGCTACGGTATAACTAGAAATGTTTTCTCAATAATTAAATCATTTCTCTCTGATAGGTTCATAAGAGTAGTGGTGGATGGGCAGCAATCAGCGGCTCACAGTATTAATGCTGAAATCCCCCAGGGGTCGATTCTGGGCCCAACTCTCTTCCTAATCTACATCAATGATCTCCCAAAACACATACTTAAATCATTAGTTGACATCTATGCTGATGACACGACCATCTACGGCAACACATCAAAGGCTGTAAATGACAATGCTCTCTCTGATTTCCTATCCTCTGACCTTGAGTGCGTGGTCCAGTGGGGGAAGAGATGGTTGGTTACTTTTAATGCATCTAAAACCAAGATCCTAACTTTACATCATCAACGGTCTGTTCCTCATCTAGCATCAATTGAAATGGATGGCTCTCGTCTTGGGGAGGCTTCATTTCTTGACAAGCTCCTGGGTTTGACCTTTACTCCTGATCTGAAATGGAAAACGTATATCAAGTCTGTTGCCCGGGCCGCTGGGAAAATGGTGGGATCCTTCTACCGCTCCAGAAGATATCTCACTACTGATGTGATTCTCTATCTCTATAAAAGCCAAGTACGTCGAAAGATAGAGTACTTCTGCCACATCTGGGCTGGAGCTTCAAAAAACAGCCCATCCTGCCTTGACAAAGTACAAAATATACTTCGTGGCTTGGTGGGGGATTTCTTTTTATTCAATTTTCACCCCAAACAAGGCACAGTGCCACTTTGAAGCAGGGGGCTTATATCAGGGACTTAATTTGCAGGGGCAT
Organism: Euprymna scolopes; assembly: GCF_053919585.1. Classification (NCBI taxonomy): domain Eukaryota; kingdom Metazoa; phylum Mollusca; class Cephalopoda; order Sepiida; family Sepiolidae; genus Euprymna; species Euprymna scolopes. Next base: position 25,986,106 of record NC_136518.1, read on the forward strand.
TATGAAGGGAGATGAGTAGAAAGATGTGTGTTCACATTAAACTTGAACTTCTGCATATCAGTACAGTTGGGAAAGCAGAATCCCGGAAAGGAGTTCCAAAGACCTGCAGTTCTGGGGAAGAAACTATTGTAGTAAAAGGTTTTCTTGAACGTAGGGATCTCTACTGTAAAGGGATGAGACTTACTAGCTTGTCGGGGTTGTCGGGGATAGTAACGTCGAGGAAGTACAAGTGTTTGCAGTTCGTCAGAGCATTCACCATTAAAGTATTTGTAGAACAGGCAGAGGGATGCAACATCTCGTCGATGAGACAGAGGCTGAAGCCTAGATGACAGTTCAGGACCTATCAGGTTGGAGACTATCTTTTGAACCCTGTCCAGGAGCGAGAGACAAACAACAGATGCACCAGCCCAGATGTGACAACAGTACTCCATACATGAGCGAATGGTGGCCTTATAGAGGTACAGGATACTTTCAGGCGTAAGTAGTCTTCTAGCACGGTAGAGGGAGCCAACCTTCCTTGCAGCAGCCTTGGCAATGCTCTCAATGTATCTATTCCAGTTCATATTCCCTGTAAACGTTAGCCCGAAGATTTTAAAAGAAGTACGTTCAGGCAATGTGTTCTTGGCCATTGTTATTGGTGATAGAGAAGGTTTCTTGTAGTTATTGAAGGAAACAAGCTTAGTCTTAGCAGCATTGAATGTGACCATCCATTTTTGTCTCCATTCCACTACAGATTGGAGGTTATCCTTTAGTGTTTCTACCATTTCCTTGGATATGTGTTCATTTGTTTTCCCCTCATATCTGTTATAGAGATTGTTGTCATCGGCAAATATACCCATCTCCGATACAATTTTATCAGGGAGGTCATTTATGAATATCAGGAATAATAGAGGTCCAAGGATAGACCCCTGAGGTACTTCCGCATTTATGTCATATTGTTTAGATGTACGACCGTCGAGGACAACCTGGATTTTTCTCTTACTTAAAAAGGATTTAATTACATTATGAATTCTTTCAGTGATTCCATATGATCTAATTTTCCTTAGAAGACCATCGTGCCATACCCTGTCAAAAGCCTTAGATATATCAAGGGCTACCGCTCTACCCTCCCCTGTTTTGTCCAATGAACGGTATATAGGTTCAGAAACTACAGTTAAGATATCTGCTGTTGAACGGGCTTGCCTGAATCCATATTGTTTGTCAGTCAGGAGTTTAGCAGCTGTTAGGTGCTGGACTAGGGCTTGATTAACTAATGACTCAAATATTTTGGCGAAAAGCGGGAGGAGGCTAATAGGGGGTTAATTTAGTGGGTCAGTTCTTTCACCAGAATTCTTGAAGACTGGTACCACAGAAGCGGTTTTCCAGCAGTCGGGGGAGGCATTTATTGTAAAGTTTGGAGAGAACTGGAGCAACCTCGGCAGAGCATTTTTTTAATAGCACAGCCGGGATGAGATCTGGTCCACATGCTTTTGAGGTGTCTAGGTTTTTTATAATAGCATTACCTGAGAAGGTGTGATTTTCAAATCGTCTAGTGTGGCGTCTGTTCGCAAAGGAAAATCAGGGAGCGAGTGGTGTTCCGGGTCCAGTGTGGAGTTTGAGGCAAACCGACTGGCAAGCAGATTAGCCTTGTCAGTTGCCGTGCAAGCAACCTCATGATTGTTTGATAGTGCGGGAATAGTTGACTGCCCATTATTTACTACGCTGTTGTGGATTTTCCAAAAATCCCGGGTTCCTAACTTCTGTGCTTCGATGCATTTTCTGATGGCTTCAGAGTAATCTGTCTTAGCTGTCTCTATCAATCTCTTACAATTATTTCTAGCTTCTATATACTTCTGTTTATTTGAGATGGACTTATGTCGGTTGAATCTGGGGAACGCATGCTGCACAAGTAGAAGTAAACCATTGGGGAGAGTGGTGCTTGCTATAGAATTTCCGTGCGGGAACATGTGCTTCAATTGCAGTTTTTAACCATTCAGTGGTCTCATTTGCACACTGTTCCGCTGGAAGAGTAAAGATATTTTGCCATGGGGCATCTCTGATGAGTTCCCTAATGGTTTCCAAATCAGCCTTTTTGTAATACCTCGTTGTTTTGAGTAGTGGGTCTTCAGTTTTAGGGCGAGAATTTAGGCTGATTTCTACCATTATCACAGCGTGGTTAGCATTCCCGAGTGGGCTGTGGGTATTTGTTGTACAATCATCGGGAACCGTTGTCAGAAAGAGATTTCGAAGTGAGGCATGTTGATCTTGCTGGTCTGGGAAATGTTTCGGAAATGTAACCATTTGGGATAGGGAATGGGATATAGAGAAACTACGTGTTGTGCTACCAGCTACGTCTGTGTGATTAGAGAATCCGAGCCAATTACTGTGGTGGACATTGAAGTAACCAAATACATGCACTTGTGCGCTAGTATCGAGGGAGAGTGCTATATCTATGCTGTCTGAGACTTTGTTTATTAGGGTACAGTCTTGGGTTGAGGGAGAGCGGTAGAGAAAATACAAGTAGCTAATATTGTGTTGCATATTTAGTCTGAAGCACATAAAAGCCTGGTCGTCTGATTCTAGTTTTATTTCTCTAGTCAGGGGGAGGGTGTTACGAATATAGACTCCAAGCCCATGCATATGTCTGTCCGAGTCCTTACGGTAGAGTGGGAGATAACCAGGCATGTTAAAGTGGCTAGAGGGAATGGAGGAGTGAAGGTTAGTTTCACTTAATGCTAAGATATCCGGATGCTCTCTTCTCTTCCCTGCAACCTCTCTCCCACAGAAGAGATGTCGCGAGCCTGTCTGTGTTTTATCGTTATTTCTATGGCAAGTGCTCGTCCGAGCTCTAAACTCTGGTCCCCCTAGCCAATCCTTCATCATAAACTCCCGTCTAGCTAAAAACACTGTCAGTAATTTCCCCCACTCTTCATCTGTGCCTAAATCAAAACGTAGATTCCATGAATATAGCTTTTTTCTGAGAAGTGCACGCCTGTTGGATTCTCTTCCGTTTGCCTCTTTCCCACCTGACTACAACTTGGACGTCTTCAAGTCCAACATAAACAAATTCCTGATTAATCGCCCCCTTAAGTAAGACACTTTATCAAATCTCCAATACCAACTATTACTAGGATATTATCCCATTGATCATTGTCCACAAAATAATCCTTATCCCCGAGTTACTTCCGGGGCTTAATACTTGGTGATCCCCATGTAAAAAAAAGCTTCCAAAGATCTAAGCTTTCGGGTTAATATTGGCATATAAAGCATATTATCAATACGTATAAAATTAGTGAGAATTTACTTTATATAATAGATTTGTAAAATTGAGTTAAAATAATATTTAAGCGGGAAATTTCTGTATAACCTGACGTGAGTTTGGCTTTCTTTCTCTTCCTGCATTTGAGCCTGTCTAGAAGCCTTGCCCTTAATTTGCGGCCTGTCAATTTAAAGATTTCGTTTCTTAGTCCCTCTTTTGCCTTTAATACGTTTTCTTTTTCTCCCCTCTAATTCTTTTTTTCATTATTACTTTAATTTCTATCTTTTCCTGTTCCTTGTCCTTTCTTTTCTTCCCTCGTCTTTTTTCTTCTTTATTTTATTTTCTATATTTTCTCTTCTCTTCTTTTCCTTTTTCTTTTTCTTTACGCCTTCTGTTTGTTCCTTCTCATTCACACCACCACCTTTTAAACTTTAGAATAAGATTTCATTTGGAAATATTTTTCACTTATGTTTATTATGCATAATCATTTTCTTTTCCTTTATGTATTTATTTCGTTTTTCATTTTTCATGTCAGTTCATGGTCTCTTCATTTCATTTGCTTCGCCTGTGTACAGAAACCGTTTTTTTATTTTATTTTATTTTATTTATTCGTAAATTGAAGTTATTTTTGAGTGAAATGTGAAACTCATATATTATAATTATATACAAATATTAAATAAATATATTAAAAAAATTATATGTGTATTAATAAACAGATTCACCAGACCTATATAATAATTTATTTACCGGACACATTATATAAACAAAGAAGAAACCAGGGAAGTATGCCTACTTCGGACTGTTCAGTTGTGCCTTGGATTACTCAAAATACAGATTAGATTTAATTACCTAAATGCTACCAAAGACCTTAACTTCGGATTTTACTATGCAATTTGGATGTGAAATTCGATATCATTTTCATTAACTTCCCATACTCTATGATATTTAAATACTTAAAACAACTTTTAATTGTGATTTATTATGTCTTCCTTATTTTAACAAATATGATGTAACCTATTATAATTATTTGCTAATATTTTATCCCCTGACGAGATGATATACGTCGAAATCCTATAGGATAAGGAGATATGATATTTTAAATGTATTCTTTGTCTTACGTATAATAATAAAAAATTTGATTTGAAATTTAACCATTTCACGTCATAAATTTTAAATGTATTGAATTACTAAAATTATATATATATATATATATATATATATATATATATATATATATATATATATATATATAAGAACTCAAATATAAACTCTAAATTATACTTTACATTAATTTATTGTTCGACAGGATTCTCAATTAAGAAATATTAAACTTTTTTTATTATATTATAGTGAAGTTATGAATTTGCTAGGACTGGCATAAATTGAAACAGCATTATATGAAAACTAGTTTTTAATGCAAAACAAATTAGCGCAAATGGTTCATGAAATGCGGAAAAAATGTAAAATAAAAAAGTGAATGAAAAATTAAAGATTTGAAATCCATATGAAAACGTGGAGTGATTAAGCTCAACTTATATAATATAGTTGCGTTAGTTTACGCTAATAATTCATACTTGGTAATTCAAATAAAAACGAATAATTTAGAAGCATTTAGAATTCAAGATTTTTATTATTGCATCCACTAATCGAAGCTTACAGTTAGATTTATATATACATATATACATATATATATATATATATATATATATATATATATATATATATATATATATATATATATATATTTGGTAAAACTGGTAATTAGTAAAAGCTTGAAGAGAGTGCTCAATACTATTGCAGAGCAAATATGTGTTTTATTTTTTATTACTGTTTTATTTGTTTGGCTACATATGTTTCAGATGTTGGACTTTCTTTACGGTCTAACAGCTTCGTCAGGCCTTACAGAATATATATATATATATATATATATATATATATATATATATATGTATACAGAGAGAGAAAGAGAGACATAGAGAGAGAGATAGTTATATGGTTTTTCTTTTTTTTCTTTTTTTTTTTTACTCTGCTACAATCAAAAACTAAATGACAAATATTTCAAAAAAATGAATAAAGTTGTATCGCTTTGAATCAGTACAAACATTCGATGCCGCTGCAAGTAGTTGCGAGATATTTAAAATAATGAAGGGCATCAGGTAACTAATGAATCCTTCTCAGAAGATAAGGAGGGCAATGAAGGGAGATAATTAAAGGTTGACTTCATTAAAACTGCGTTTGGCGTTAAAAGATCTGAGATGCTGGGTTTGCGAAATTTAAAAGGAATGAAAAACATCTTCAGTCACACAAGGAAACATTTCTTAATAAACGCAAGTGAAATAAAATAAATTAACAGAATTTCTTTTTTTAAAAAAGAGAAGCATCACAAATAGTGTTAATAATAATAGTGAAGGAAAGAATAATAGTTAAAGTGTTACAATGATTAATGAACCCCCCATAGAAAAAGGTAAATTAAACAACTATTAACGTTAGCAAAGAAATGTTCTAATAAGAGATGGAATAAAACAAATAATTGAAAAATCAGCTTTAGCAATGAGAGAAAATGAGAAAATGAAGATGACATCGATTGTAGTATAATTATTGAAAAAGATGATGCATGGCGGAAAAGGGTTTATTAAAGATGGCGATAAACGAAGTAAAAAAATTGTAGTGATATCAACTCGAATGGAATCTGATGAAGAAAGAGGAAATCATAAACAGAAAGTAAAAACAGAAATGATGCAATTCAATTATCCTATAATGAATAATTGATTAATGATGACATTTTAACCTGCTCGGTGTCTGAGATAGTTGTGTAATTGAAGGCAAGAATATTCTTTATAATTATTCAAAAGAGTGAATCAGTACAAATCTGAAGCACAATATTTTTTTTTATTTATAAGGCATCACTTATAGAAGCGAAATGCCACTCGAGGATAAGAATTAATTAGATCCATTGTAAGTTGATACAAAGAATATTATCAATATGTATATTATGAACATTATCGATATGTCCTAGTGACATATGGCCGAGTGGTCCTAGACGTTGTATCAAAGGTACTGAGTTCAATCCTGAACGAAGGCAGTGAAAAAGTAACATTCAAAATAGAGAATCTGCAACTATGTCCCAGAGCCTAGCTTGAGTCCGAACACGGTACCCCCGTAATAATAATAAAGGATTGGGTTCGAGACTCCTAACAAACGGTTCCCCAGTTCGATACAAAACACCTGATGAAGGCCGGAGGGCAAAACGGCCGAAACGTTGTGACGATAACAACCAAGATGAGGAAGTCAGTCCGACAATCTCAATCAATGATCATGTGTTATTGTGTTCTACGGAGGAAAATCTCAGTTGATATTAATTCAACATGATGCTAGACAGATAGATGAAGACGGAAAAAATATATTTCCTACTATTGAATCAATAGATCTTGCTGCAGTTTTATTTGCTATTTTACGACAAATCAACCGTTTACTAATAAACTCTATGTATCGTTTTATTGCAGGTCAATAATTTTGAATTTTGAAATTGCTATAAAACGCAGAGATGTGAAATTTGGTACACTGGAAGGTGCCTTATTTCCCTAATTTTTGTGGAATTTGAACAAATATTTTGAAAATTTCTGGTAATATCACTTTACTGTAAGTATCTAAAATGTATATTTTCGGTAAGAAAACAATATTCTAACTTCATATTTCTATTTATATGAAACTAGCGGAGGTACCTGGCGTTGCCGGGTGTGTTGCGGTGATTTAGTAAGGGTGGAATAAAATGCAGCCCGGTGGGGCGGAGAAACAACAGGGTTGAGTGATGTGTTAAAAAAGTGGTAGTAGGCTGGAACCCGTAACGCGAAAGAGGAAACGAAGGTGAGGTTGAAAGAAATGGCAGCAGGCAGGCAGGTTTTAACCCGAAGAAAGCGGGAAAGAAGGTAAAAAAAATAAACGTAACGCCTTTGCCTATGTCGCCATCGTACAAGCGGAGGTTGCGTATGTCGAATTTAAGCGGAGTCAATCGAACGTACGATGATATAAATGCTTTGACGCTTTTTCAAACAGTTTCGCTTTATACGAAAAAGCCAAAAAAAAAAAAAACACGCGAGATAACGCCACGGTGTTTAACTCGATAAAACAAGGAAGGAAAAGATGTCTGTTTGCTAGTGGGAGATATTCCGACCTGGGAAGTATGCGAAAACTTCTCTCGGAATCGAACCGACGCGAGAACCCCGATTTGAAAACCTTTTGGCGGACATGCACAAGCGCTCCTGTCCATTTTGCCTTTTATCTAAAAAACATATACAGTAACAATATTAACCAAAAACAAGAACGAATTTCACATTATTTTGTTTAAGGAAGTATCTATTTATCAGCATGAATCCTATGCTTCAAAATATCTTTGAATAGCCTCTTGTCACATGATTATGTCAATCGGCAGATTTAAGATGATGTGAAGCTATAGGAAACGTCCAAAATCTTTCTCCAAAGTTCATCTCTCGACGAAAATTGAACACTTCCTTCATAAACTTTCATTTTTATTATGGACCAGAGCTTATCAATTGGGTTTATATATGTAGAACAAGGTGGCCATATTATCAAATTTTCTACATTAATGCCTAATGACTTACAGTAGGATGTCGTAGCCTTGGCTGAGTGGGATAACGCATTGTCGTGCATAAAAATCAAATTGCGGTGACGCACAAATAGAAGGGCATCAAGTCATGGTGAAGATGCTCATTTAAAAATAAATAAAACTGGTTGGCAGTTGGTCACATTTTGGCACTAGAAATTAGTTCATCACAGATTATTCCAGCCCAAAACCTGACACCTCCATCTCCCTGTTGACGGCGAAATCAATGAGGAGTAGGGAATCCAAGAGGACTCGGAACTTTTGCCCATCTTGTCCATCAAGGGTTGCTCTGGCCTCATCGGTGAAAACATTTTCAAAACTAGTTTTCATGTATTTCTGGGCCAAACGTTTTTCCTTATGAGTTTGGTTTAAAACAGGTCTTGTTATGGGCTTAATGCTTCTTGCAATTTCATTTAAAACATCGCAGCGTGTCTTTCTGGACAAGTAAGGTATTCCAGCCTTGTCAAATAGAACAGCACTGTTGCTTTCCAGCTGTTTGATAAGTTGCCGTCAAATTTTTCTAACATCACAAGCAGAAACCGATTTTCTTGTGAATTTGTCCTTCGTTTGATGTTTGGATTTTCAACGAATGAAGACAACGTTCTTCAATCGCTTCCAAGCTCTTTGGCTGATCTATGAGAGCCAAACCTTTTGCAGTAGCTGTCAATCGACCCTTTTCCAGGCATTTTGGGACACTTGCAATACAGTGCAACACACTTAAAATTACCAGAAAATAGCAAAATTAGCATTATTTTGAAAATATTTTTTCAAATTCCACAGAAATCATAGAAATAAGACACCTTGTTATGCTCTTCCAGTATGATACCAAATTTCACTTTTCTGTGTTTCATAGCAATTTCAAAATTTAAAAAAATATTGACCTGCAATTAAACGATACACAAGGTTTTGTTAATTAATATTATCCGCTTTAAATAGCTCATTTATTTGATACGCGTTTCGAATGTACGTATAACTAGTGGTACGTTGTCGGGTCTTTACTTTTCTACGGAGTAATTCGATCATAATAATTCGATCACAATATATCCGAAATCGTGTCTAGATATGACAAGGCCGATTTTATAACATGCTATTCCGGTATTTGTTATTCAATTCACGGCATCCACGATTACATGTTGCCTAAGTTTCAAACTACGTAGCGTAGTTTAATTAAAAAGAGTTATTTAGCTGCTGACCACGATAGAAATTAATACAGAATACTTCGAGTAAGGTTGTCATTCTTAGGCTGATGACTCTCTGACATCTTTTTAGTTCCTTTTTAAGTCAAAAGCGCTTCGGTAATTTACTTTGCCCGACGTGTTTTTTTCTCTGCAGTATCTCCATTACATATAAGATGTTTCTAGTCTTAGTCTTTTCTATAAATACTAGTATTGCATGTGTTCTCCAGATTTATCCCTTCTCTCTTTTGTTTGAGATCGTTGGATACTTAAGTCTTTTTTTTCGAACGGAACCACCATATATCAAAGCCCGAAGGCCATCTGAGGATACGCGTAAATGAATATTGTAGTAATCCTTAATGGTGTAAAGTGGTTAAAAGTTAGATTATTTAAGGAGACGCATCAAGTAGAATTTGTTTATATTGGACTTGAAGGTTATCGTATTGTAATCTGTTTGGAAACAGTTCAGTGGAACAGTGTTTCATAGGCAAGCAGTTTTAAGACAGATTGTTCATTGAATCTGCGTGTAGATTTAGACACATATTTAGAATAGCGGACATTATTGATAGTGGTTGTAGGTTGATTGAGTGTTTCTTTTAGTGTGAGTTTAGCAAGGAGGGACCATAGATTGAACCTTCGACGAAAATAACGATAGAGCACAGACAGCTCGCAACGTCTCTTCTGTGAGAAAGAACTTGCAGGAAAGAGAAAGGCCATTACCTACTAGATTTCGAAGTCTGTTTTGAACTCTATGAAGGCAGGATAGGGCACACCGAGCAGCTCCTGCCATGATGTGGCCCCGTTTTAGGACCTGTTTGGCCTGTATACAGATGAGGATTGAATCGGCTATGAGATAAGTACAGGCGCGGTAAAATTATCCAACCATTTTTCCAACGACCAAAAGATTTGATGTACGTGTTCCATTTTAGATCAGGGGTGAAGGACAGTCTTAGAAGTTTTTAATTTGCTGTTTTTATTTAATTCTCGTGATAATTAATATATTATTTTTAATAACTGCAAACTTATTGAACTCTATTCCCTCTGGCTGTTTCCCTTCCACTCATTCTGACGTTAGATTGGATTTTTATGATGAATTTTAAAACGGCCGACAAGTGGACACAATATTATTTAATATCTGAATTCCTTTCAATTCGAATTATCGGGTTTATGGAGTTAAATAATCGTCGTTAAGTCAGCAATGTTACGAAATATTGATTTTATGGCTAGTTTGACATTCCTGAGAATTAAACCTATAATTAATCATAAGATTGCCACGTCAAACAGATTTCATACAACGCTTTATTCATTGCACTATGACTTCTACTTATATACGGCATAATCACGTTGAGACACCGGTTCCCGTCAGATCACCGAAGTTAAGCAACGTTGAGCCTGGCTAGTACCAGATGGGTGACCATTTGAGACTTCTCTGTACCTCAACTTGCCACTGGTATGCAGCAATGTTGACTCAGGAGAGGCGTGGTTGGAAACTGCGCAACTCTTGCCACACAAATTTCACGGACAGGCACCCTTACACTGGGTATCGATAGTCTGTCAAGACTGAAGGAAGCCACTATATAACCTATACTAAATAAGATTAGCATGAAATTTACTTGAGTGTAGTTGATTAAATTTCGAAATTATGTATAGATTGTTGAATTAGACATGAAAATTCTATTGATAATTCAAAATGAGGAAAAGCTATGAAAATATAAAGAATAGAATAATCAAACGGATATCACAAATGTCTTAAGAGAATAAAAATGTATAAAAATTTCAAATAAGGAACATTTGGAAAAAAGCAAATAAAAAAAAACAGGAACAATAAACTGTTCACAATGGAACTAAAAGCGAGAAGAAACGAGATTGTGTATAAACCACTGATAATATTTCGGTGTTTGCTAAATTTAGTTTCCTTCGAAGCTGACACCAGGGAAATCTTGACTCGTCGGTGCATTAGCCAAACGCGCCCACAGGATTATTTACTTGTGCATCAGAAAAGATTTGTTGGCGGGAAAAGAGGAAATAACTTACCGACGTTTAATGTTACGCGCGGGAAATTTGGGAAAAAGGTATTGACGACGCCGATGAAAATTCTCTAAGTAATATCGGTATTATTTCTTTGCATATATATATATATATATATATATATATATATATATATATATATGTGTGTGTGTGTGTGTGTGTGTGTGTGTGTGTAAATATATATATATGTATTTACGTATATACTTATATATATATTTATTTATATGAAATAAGAATTACAATTATGTTTGCAAAGATAATCCAATATAGCAAACTTTAAATAGAATTAATATTTATAAAGTAATTCTAACCCGATGTAAAAGCCCAATAAAGCCAAATAGGAGATAGAGCCGTGAATAAAAGTTAAACTATATCCCTAGTACAAATCCACAAATTAATTTGTCGGTGCAGATGAATGCCACAAGACAGGGTATACAGGAGACCGCAGGTTTTCACATCAGAGTTACCTTCTCCTGGATGCATGTCTTAAAAGAGACTGTTGGTGCATCACTACAGGTGAATTAATGCGCCTCCAAAAGCCAACCTGGAAATTTTTACAACTTGGTACGGTACATACAACGCCAAAATTTCCCAAATGGTCACTCATCTGGTATTGAACAGGCTCAACGTTGCTTAACTCTGGTGATCTGGTGAGAACCGGTGTGTCAACGTGATTGTGCCCAATAATATACTTAAATAAATAAATAAGAACAAAGAATGAATCAAACGTGTTAAAAGCACTTAAAGAAGAGTTAAAAACATTTAGGTTAAGCTCCCCGATTCAACCCAACCCACCCCGTCACCCATACAGACATATCCCCATCCCCATCCTACCCCCTCAGACTACCAGTCAAGCGTTCCATCTAGATGCTACTTCCTACTGATCATATAACTTAGATTTGAACACAGTTGAACCAGTCCAGCTACGGGTAATCTCCATCACAAGAGTCTCAGTTAAAAAAATACAGTTTTTTGCCAGCCAAATTAGGAGGAATAAGAACTCACCAGACCAAAACATCTACGAAAGATCACCTCAACAAAATATTTGGAGAAATATGGAAATTTAAAGGACTGCTATAAACTATACTTCTTGTATCTCTTGGAGATTAGAACTACTACATTAAGTAGTTATGGCGATTCGATGGTCCTGCCCCTCGTGTTCATAAACGAGAAAGTATGCATTCAAATTTCTTGGGCTGGCCTGTCTATATAAACATAAATTTGATGGCCTTTATAATCGAACTTCAAGAAATTTTAAGTTTTAATGTGGACTCTTGAAACTACCGTTCCTAGGGAAGCAGTCCTTTAATTTAATTTAAACCCAGGGGGCTTTTGTTCACCGAACTCTTACGCTTTCCCGGCCTATTATACATCTAGTTTTTTATACGGATATATGTATGTGTATGCGTATATGAGTGTATATATATATATATATATATATATATATTCTCTATTTTACTTTATTTTATACGAGAGTACTTACCCCCCCCCACTCCTCATCACGAAACAACCTTCTTAGTAAGCTTGCCACCAGCAATTGGGGTGCTGACCCCAAAACACTGAGGCAAACAGCTCTCGCACTGTGCCATTCCACAGCGAAGTATTGTGCCCCAGTATGGGAAGGATAATGCCATGCCCATAAAATTCATGTAGAACTGAACAAGGCATACCGGATCATACTCTCTTGCCAGCTCTATACTGCCTAACTGGTATTTCACCACCACATATCAGGCGAGAAGTCATCACCATTATGGAACGGTGCAAACAGATTAACGACCACAGGCACTCACTGTTTGGCCACCAATCAGTGAGACAAAGACTAAAATCTCGCAGTAGCTTCATCAATATAGAGGAAATCGATACCAGGCAAGCTGCCTCCTATAGGATGGAACGATGGCGAGACTATAACATCAGGAATAAAAATGAAGCCCTACCAGACCCAAAAGAAACACTCCCTCAGGGTTCAAACATTGTTAGAAAAAACTGGGTGACTCTTAAAAGAGCCAGAGCAAAAGAAGGCAAAACAAAAGACAATCTCCACAAGTGGGGCCTAGACACCTCACCTTTATGTCCATGTGGAGAGGTACAAACGATGCACCACCTGAGAGAAAACTGCCGATTGGGCCCTCATTGCTTAAACCAAGACCTTAAGGAGGTAAACAGCACCGCCATGCGATGGGTTAATTTCTATTGCGATAAGATATGATGATCCCTCACTCCTCAACCGCATTTTCTGCTACTCTAACCCCCCTATTTGTGTGTATCCCTTTCTTTTACGCACCCCTAATAATTAGTATTAACAGTATTTACATTATTATTATTGGTAATAGTGGTGGTAATGGTGGAGGTAGTGGTAGAAGTATTGTTATTACTGCCTTTATTATTATCATTATTATTACTGCATTGTTTTAACGCTATTACTATTGTTATTATTATTATACTCATCATTATAATTGGTATCATTATTATTATCCCCGTTATTACCCCGTCATTGCTACCATAACCGCTACCATTATCTCCATTTTCACTGTTATTAATAGTACTTTAGAATTTAATTTTATCAAAACTATTAGTAACATTATATTTAATGTTTAATTTTAATGCTTTCTTTTAATGTTGCCTTCATTTTAATTTTTTTTTATCTTTATTTATTTATTTTTTAATATTAAATTTTACTTTTAATTTATTTTCAGCTTAATTATTATTACTATTATTATAATTGGCATTACTATTATCTTGCGTACTATTATAATTACCCTACTATTATTTGGTATATTTTTACTACTCTCATAAGTATCAATGGTTTCCTTACTCCCCCACTTTGACATCAATATGTATACTTAACCTTTTACATCAAGTTATATGCACTCATAGTCATTGCCACCCTAATCTGAAACCGCCCCCTTATGATCATACTCCCTATATCATAACCGTAGAAACTTATAAATATATTACCGCATATTACCTTTCAGGTTTACAACCTTGCATAATCAAATTATAAGCGATGTTATAGCCACCATTTGCGGTTTAGGTGGCACTAATCAAAATTAATCAAAATTACCTACTCCATAGAAAATAGACACACCAAAAAACCGTTAAAACAAATTACCACGCAGCAACAATACACTCCCTATTTAACCATAATACATATACACCTTAATCTCAATACTATGTTAAAGACCATATATATTCTTATATATCATACTATATATAATAAGCTTCTCCTTATTTATTTAGAATTCAATAAAGCTTCCCCCAACATTCTATAATTCCTCTTAATCTTTTTAATCACTAATGAACCTTACGCTGGACGCCGCATCTCCCCCATGCTACCTAGCACCTTCTCTACTCTCCTGATATAAACCATTAGGCTTCAAAATGCCCTGGCATAAAGAGTCCCTTCTATCCCCCAAATTTTGCCTGTATTCAATTATTCAATAAATGATCCATTCTATATCTACCAATATATAGTTTTGTGTCTTCATTTCATACTCTTGTTGTCCTATTATATATATATATATATATATATATTGACAGAGTCAGAGAGAGAGAGAGATATAGAGATAGAGAGAGAGAGATGTAAAAAATCTTAACCACAAATTTCTCTCGTTTAAATGCCACCACTCTCATCTTCGTCGGTCATGATTAAGTTCAAAACAGGAGGCTTGACTTTTTGAACGACCATTATATATCTAAAGTTGATCATATTGAGAAGTGATACACGAATTAGCATATAAGCGATCTCTTTGTGTGAACAAATCGAGCTTAGGTATTAAGGACCATATGAAAACATTGTTAAATTCATGCTTAGCAGCCGCCGATAACCGTACAGACGGTCGGGTTTCAATCCTGGCTTGAGGTAGTTGCCTGTCTGGCCGCACTGATGAGCTGGGAAACAGCAAAACAGTACTGTATGTGGATGAATATATATATATATATATATTTGTATATGTATATACATATATATACATATATATCTATGTATATATATGCATGTATATATATATATATATACATGTACATACACCCATATATATATATATATATATATATATATATATATATATATATATATATATATATACATATATGTATAATGACCGTTCAAAAAGTAAAACCTCCTGTTTTAACTCATTATGTTAAAGACCTATGAAGATGGGAGTGTTGCCATTTAAACGTGAGACCTGTTGTGGTTAAAAAAAATGTTTCCATAATTATTACTATTAGAAATGCACTTTTTCAAGCGATGAACGATGACTGTTCATCGACGTCTGGAGTGTATTTTGTCATAGCGGGCCCGTTCAAATTGTAAAATCTTCTATTTTTTTCCACTCAGAGGTCTAATTTTTCACTCAGAGCTACGAAGACGGGAATGGTACAGTTAAAACGAATGACCTTTTGTGCTTAAAAAATTATTTTCTCTATATTCACTATTTTTTCAATGCACTATTGCTACGGATTCAATGACGCATCACTGCGTTTGGCGCATGCCCATGAAAGGCTGTCAATATATGTAAAACTTTCAGGCCATGAATCCATAAGTTCAAATATTATAAGAATGCAAGAATGCAATATGTACTTCTGATTCATTTGAGCAGAATAAAAAATAGCAAACGTCTTAGGTAAGTTGTAAGAAAAAGATCCAGAAGACTTGCATACTGCCCGTCACTCTCATAAACAATTGCCAAATAGATTTGAAAATTTTGAATAAACACGTTTTATACCATTTAGGTAATTTTGTTTTTATTCGACTTAATTAAAAAAGTAAAACTATAGAAAAATCTTTATTGCGTATGTGATCATCACGTCAAATTATCAAGCATTTCATTTTTTACGAAGAAAATAAAAATTTACGATTTTTAACGAAAGAAAAAGTTTTCTTAATTTTGAATACAAACTAAATTCCGGTAGTCAACTCTTGAATTCTAACTTTTTCTAAGAAAATACACGATTTTAATCTCTTTCGTCTCGGTCGTCATAAAATTTCATTTTCTTATTTAAAAACAAAACTAGATCTGTTTACGTAATTTATGAAATATGATATCTTTGTTCTGTGATGGATACGTATGTTACATGAAAAGTCTCCCTATTCTTGTAAGTAAGAAAAACATTAGATAAGTAAATCTGAGATTAGATAGACCGGGATTCGATCTTCCTAAGCAAGATTCAGCAATAGGGTCAGAAATGGAATCTTCGCATTGTTTAGTTTTCACATAAAATAGTTTAGATATGTTGTTTGAAAAGGAATTTAATTGTTCAATTCTTTTATGAAAGCTGAATTAAAATAAGGTCAGTTAGAAGAACGAACAATAGCAAATTTAAATATGTTGAAAAATAAGTTAGGCCGACAAATAGGTTTGAAGATTTCTTTGTCTGCAGAAATAGGTTGGACATGTGCAAAGCATGTATGTTTAAGCCACGTGAGTTCAGGCCACGTGAGTCGAGCACGTTCTTGGGCATATGCATGGCATCATTACGAAAAATGAATTTTCAATATAGTTTGCTATTGTTAGGCGATTAGACAGAGTTGTACAGACGGGAGACAGAGCTGACATTGGTCAGAAGAGGGTCCCCCTTTGGAACCGAAGGGTTAGAAAGTTTTAATCATATAGTCGACTTTTGAATTCCTGGATGTCATCATAATTGCAACCGACCGAATGTAATAACAGAACAAATCATATTTTGTAACTGCGTCTTTGTGTTGTGTCATTCTTCACCAATATAAGTAATGTTAAACATCCTTTGTATGAACATTGTGGCCACTCATCTTTATTAATGAACTTTGTGTATAACTCATCTAAGTAATGTGTCCACTCTCCATCTAAGTAATGGCTGTTCCCTCTCCTCCTGTGTCATAAGAACTGAAAATCCCCATCTCTAAATATATGTTAAAAGTCCACACACTGTAAAATGTATAAATGTCGTCCTTCTTCTCTCTCTCTCCTCTCCCCATCATCAGTATACATGTCCGCCGTCTCTAGTAAATATGAGTCCCCATCCGACTTTCTCTAATAATGTCAACCTATGCAACACGTACATCATAAACATTTGTCTGTATTTTCTTAATTTTTATAGAGTCAGATTCTAAAAAAAAACACTCAGAATTCATTAATTAATCATTGTTTTGTATGCATACAGAATACGGGACGTGCTGAAATAATAACGTTATTATTTGAAAACACATTTTGAACTTAATTATCCAACAGATTTTTCTATACGTGTTATTTCATATTTCTGCACTAGTAATTTTGTATTGAACGTATGTATATGACTTTAAATCGTTGTTACTTCCAGCAGTATTTATTGTCCAAATTTAATTTGTGTAAATATTGTTTGTTTATTCCCTAAGTTCGTGATTCGAATTTGCAGTATTTGCTTTTCTCTTGCTTCAAAATACATCATTTTACCAACATTTGTTTTTGCTTTTTTAATCTCAATATAAATAAAATATAGTCATTTTCCCCTCTAAGTTTGATCTTAATAGGATAAAAACTCACCACATTTCATGCAAATGTAATATTCACAAACTGTATCACATTATCTGAAGTGTCTATAGGCCTATTACCTCTACACTTTCTCGATAATCGTATATTCCTATATTTTTTTCTGGTGAGAGTTCCCTGACAAAACCTGTAGCAATTAATGGAAGTTGTAAAATCTTTTCTCTCTTTAATTTCTTCTTCCCCTACTTCCCATTTACACCGCCGCTTCATCGTTCACAAGGGACGCACACCGATTTCGGGTTTTGCAGTTGCATAAAAAACCTGAAATGCCTCCTACTGCGAGAAATGCACCACGCCATATTATACATTGCTTATTTACAATTTATTTCGAAAAATTATTACACTCCTTTTCTTGGTGATTCCTTTTCTTTTTTTTCATTAACATATAATATATCATTTCCTTTTTCTTTAGTTTCGTTTTGTTTGATGATTTATTTTTCTGTTTCCGTTTCTCCGATTATAGAGTTAAATATTTATTTTCCGGTCATCGCATTACAAGATGTAAACTGTCAAATTTCCATGTAAAGCGATTACGACCAAATCAATCTCGATTACTAACAAATCAATTTACGAGTGCTTTAAAATATTTACCCACTACGACCGAAAACTATTACAATGCATTTCTAGATGCATCTCTTAAAACCTCAGTTCCGGTTTACTGCGTTTCGTATGCTTTCTTTCATTTCTTTCATCTTCCCATTTTTCCAATTTCATTGCGATTATAAACATCGTTACGATATAACTCAAAGCAACATGAATTTCAATACCGATGCTGTTTTTATCACAAACAAGGTGTTTCCGTTTTTGTAATATTTACTACAATATCTTAGGACTTTACTGTACTAATTCTTTGAATTATTAACAGAAAACTAATATTTATCTCCAAATGCATTTTTACATTGGGTTCATTTAACTTAAACATTTTACTGAATTGCTTAGCTCGGCGTGGAAAAAATTATCGTAAATTTTTCCTTACGTGTACAAATGCTTTCTTCCCTTGGGGAAATTAAGTGTTGTTCTTAATCTTCAAATTCCTATTTCAGTCACCTAAATTACTTAGTGTGAAAGGAGCTTAGAAAGTTCTGCATAGAATGATACACCGGTACATCATTACATTACGGCAAAATCATCATTCACAATCCACATGTTGACTTTTATAGGTTTCCGGGTATGCTGATATGGTAACGGGTTGTCTATTCAGAAAGCCGTTCTTAACATAATGAGGTGTTCCCTAGAACATTTTGGGTTATTACAAACAGAAAATCACATGACATATCCATCAGAGTTTAAACTGGGCGAGCGCCATTTGAATACGGAAACAAAACCAAAACATTTATCGTATAATAATTTATCAAAATATAATTGGACAAACATTTAGCGAAAGATTTGCATAAAAAACTTATAATTTTAATACAACAATTTCGTCATGAAAGCAATATTGAATTTTGGTAACAACAAATCAATTGAAATGACTGGGTTTTTTTTCTTTTTATAATGGGGAAGTGGGTTGTTTTTTTTTGTTTTTTTTAATTTTTGGTTTTAACTGCAATCGTTCTTCAGTTAATATTTTCTGTTATTTACTTCATGCTTCGGCCGTAACTTGTCTTTTTTAAATTTTTAACACATGTATAAACACTTTTTTTTCTTTGGAGAAATTCCGTTTTGTCCTTAATCTTTAAATTCCTATTTCACTCACCTAAATTACTTAGTGTGACAGTTTAGGAATTGTTTGCCAAACCTAAATATTACTTATAATTAAATATTATAAATTTTAATAAAACAATTTGGTAATGAAAGCAAGATTTTTTCTTTTTCTTTTTTTTTTTCGAACAAATAAATAATTGGAAACGTTATTTCGGAAAGGTCAACAATAAATTTAAATGATTGTTTTTTTTTTCTTTTCTTAACGGGGAATTATGTTTATTTATTTTTAACAGTAATCGTTCTACAGATTACATTTTTGGATATTTATTTCATGCTTCGGCCATAGTCTAACCAGGATTTGCACAGAAGCTGCGTTAAATAAAATGACGTCCCCAATTTCGGCAATAAAATGTAGAAGTACCATTATTCTTTGGATTATATTCATTGGGGGGGCACAATTTAAAATAAATAAAAAATTAAAACGGAGCGAAATTGAAGTTTCCCTTTCATTTTTAAAACAACCGAACAAATAAGGAGGATGGATTTACTAGGATTTTTATTAGAATCTGAGCACTTATTAAAATTATTTTATTGTTGAATTTTTCGCATTTTGGTTATATTTGTTAGTTGGCAATCGCTGATAGCCCACTGCAAAAATAAGAATGGTACTCATGCAGAATTTGACACCACCCCCTGCTTTCATTTAGTGTTAGGATTCTACCGGCAATCACCGGATTCAACCGAGCGTTGTTTAAATGTTGAAACACTAAATCAACATGTTATTTATTTTATTATTGCATAATTAACTAATTAATTAATGATAGGATTCTTCTATTTATTTTCTTAACATCTGTGGACAAAAAAATAATTTATACATTCTCTTGAAAAAACAAAAAAAAATTCTCTACTTTCACCTTAATATTTACAGTGTTCATATAAAGCATTCATCTTTTATTTTTATAATAAAAATTCCGTCTGCAAAAAAGACGTTTACTGCCAATTTTCTTTAAAAAAATAAGTGCAAGTTTTCCTGAAAAAAAACAACAACAACAACACCTTTCCCCTAACAATTTATGGTAAAAAAAGGAATCTTTTTTGAGGAAATAAAATTGCAGAAAATATTAAAAGTAAATAAACAATACAAATTGCATTTTTTTTTAGGAATGTGTTCCATGTTAACAAACTGAGTCACAGCAACGCGTGGCCGGGTACAGCAGGTATTGAATAAAGGTCAGTGTCAGTAAAAATCGAACCGCGTTCCTTTATTTTCTTCTTAAATGCATATTTAAGTAAATAATTATTTACTTAAAATGCATTTAAAAAGAGAATAAATAAACATGATCCGATTCATACAACGGAACACATTATCATAAACGAATTTTAATCTATTAAATCGATGGAACAACAAAATGTTTATTTACAGAATGTTGTTTCACAGAAACAACGCACATATTTTGCCTTTTGAATTAATTCTCATTTTTCTGCATTAATTAATATTAGTTCAGTTTCATTATAGATTGTAATTAAGCAGGCTGCACTCATCCCCGGTGGGCTTTCCTGAGGCCACAGTCCTAGTTGATGGAGGGTCAGCTGATGGTCTACTTGTGATGCATGTGTGATATTCTGCATAACCTCATGTTAAGCTTCCCCTAACCCAACTGAAACTCGTTAAAAACATGATGACAGTACAATCTAAAAATAAGCTTAAACAAGGTTTAGGGTCAAACAAATCCAACTTGCCTCCTCCCTTGAGGCTTGCATTCACAAATATCAGTGGGCTTAGAACTAATTTAGCTGATGTTGAAGCATTTCTCCTAACAAATACCCCGGATATCTTAGCACTAAGTGAGACTAACCTACACTCCTCCATCCCCTCTAACTACTTTAACATGCCTGGATATCTCCCACTCTGCCGTAAGGACTCTGACAGACATATGCACGGACTTGGAGTTTACATTCGTAATACCCTTCCCTTGACTAGAGAAACAAACCTAGAAACGGATGATCAAGCCTTTATGTGCTTTAGACTAATCATGCAACACAACATTAGCTACTTTTACTTTCTCTACCGCTCTCCCTCGACCCAAGACTGCACCATAATAAACAAAGTATCTGACAGCATAGACACAGCACTCTCCTTCGACACTAGCGCCCAAGTACATGTATTTGGCGACCTTAATGTCTATAACAGAAACTGGCTTGGATTCTCTACTTACACAGATGCAGCAGGCAGCGCAACTCATAGCTTCTCTGTATCTCACTCCCTATCGCAAATTGTTACTTTTCCAACCCGCTTCCCTGATCAGGAAGAACAACACGCATCACTATTAGATCTGTTTTTGACCACAGTTCCTGATGATTGTGTAACGAAAGCCGACAGCCCACTTGGGAACGCTGATCATGCGGTGATAATGGTTGAAATCGCCCTAAACTCTAGACCCAAAACTGAAGAGCCAGTGCTCAAAACAACGAGATATTATAAAAAGGCTGACTGGAAAGCTATCAGAGATCTTATCAGAGACGCCCCATGGGGAAATATTTTTTCTCTTCCTGCTGAACAGTGTGCAACCGAGACCACTGAATGGTTCAAAACTGCAATCGAAGCGCATGTTCCCATGCGGAAATTCTATAGCAAGCCCCACTCTCCCCAATGGTTTACTTCGACTTGCGCAACTGCCATTGCTCAAAGGCAGCATGCATTCCGAAGGTTTAACCGACATAAGTCCAGTTCAAACAGACAGAAGTACATAGAAGCTAGAAGTAACGTTAAGAAAGAAATAGCGACAGCTAAGAGGGAATTTACGGAAACCACTAAAAAACGCATCGACGCACAAAAACTAGGAACTCGTGACTTCTGGAAAATCTACAACAGTGTAGTAAATAATGGACAATCAACAATTCCCCCACTAACCAACAATCACGACGTTCTTTGCTCAGCAACCGAGACGGCTAACATGCTTGCCAGTCGGTTTGCCTCAAACTCCACACTGGACCCTCTAAACCACCCCCTACCTCAATTTCCTATGCGGACAGACGCCACACTAGACGATCTGGAAATCACCCCTGCTCAGGTGCATGCTATTATAAAAAATCTTGACACTTCCAAAGCATGTGGACCCGACCTCATCCCAGCTGTGCTATTAAAAATGTGCTCAGCCGAAGTAGCTCCAGTTCTCTCCAAACTCTACAACAAATGCCTTAATGAATCTTGCTTTCCGAGCTGTTGGAAAACTGCTTCTGTGGTACCAGTATTCAAGAATTCTAGCGAAAGAACTGACCCATTAAATTATCGCCCTATTAGCCTCCTCGCACTTTTTGCCAAAATATTTGAGACCTTAATTAACCATGCTCTAGTCCAGCACCTTACAGATGCTAAACTTCTGACCGACCATCAATATGGATTTAGACAAGCCCGTTCCACGGCAGACATATTCACTGTAATCTCTGAACGCATTTACCATTCACTGGACAAAGCGGGAGAGGGCAGAGCGGTAGCTCTAGATATAGCTAAGGCTTTTGACAGGGTATGGCATGAGGGTCTCCTCAGGAAGATTAGATCTTACGGTATCACTGGTAGAATACTTAATATAATTAAATCCTTCTTAGATAAGAGAAAACCCCAGGTTGTCCTCGACGGTCGTACATCTAAACAATATGATATAAATGCGGGAGTGCCCCAGGGATCTATCCTTGGTCCTCTGCTGTTCCTGATATTCATAAATGACCTCCCCGACAAAATTGCCTCTGAGATGGGTATATATGCTGATGACACCACACTCTATAGCAGGCACGACAGGAAAACAAATGAACATATATCTAAAGTAATGGCAGAAACACTAGAGAATGACCTCCAATCAGTAGTGGAATGGGGACAAAAATAGATGGTAACGTTCAATGCCACCAAGACAAAACTGGTCTCATTCAATAATTACAAGAAACCTTCTCTACCACCTATAGCAATGGCCAACAACTCTTTATCTGAGAGTACGTCTTTCAAGCTCCTTGGCCTAACGTTCACAGGAAACATGAGTTGGAACAATTACATCGAGGGCATTGCCAGGGCCGCTGCGAGGAAGGTGGGCTCTCTCTACCGTGCTAGAAAACTTCTAACACCCGAAAGTATCCTGTACCTCTATAAGGCCACTATTCGCCCATGTATGGAGTATTGCTGTCATATTTGGGCCGGTGCATCGGCTACTAGTCTCTCGCTCCTTGACAGGGTTCAAAAGAGAGTCGCAAATCTGATAGGCCCTAAACTGGCATCTAAACTTCAGCCTCTGTCCCATCGTCGAAACGTTGCATCCCTCTGCCTGTTCTACAAGTATTATAATGGTGAATGCTCTGAAGAACTGCAAGCACTTGTGCCCCCACGACGTGAACACCCTCGACAGACCCGACAAGCTGCAAACTCCCACCCCTACACTGTAGAGATCCCTAGATGTAAAAGATATTTCTACTCCAGTAGTTTCTTCCCCAGAACTGCTAGACTTTGGAATTCCATTCCAGGTCCCTGCTTCCCCAACTGTACTGACATGCATAAGTTCAAGTGCTGCCCTAATCCCTACATAGTACCCCAGTAGATGTTTCCCCTGATAGTAGCCCCCTACATTAAAGTGGCAATGTGCCTTGTTTGGGGTGAAAATGTAATAAAAAAATAAAAAAAGGATTCCCTTATATTAAATTTATTGGACGGATGGAAGAATCTCTAACAGCATGATTAGCTTAAAGCTGAAACTTTAGAACAGTGTTCTTGGGAGAAAACTATTCAATGGATTTTAGTTAGAATTCTACTCATAACGTTTACTGGTATGAACTGTTTATATAACTGTGTAAGAATAAGTGAAAATGAGGCAAAACTTGCAGTAAATTAATCTTTTATTAATGAAAAAATGTTAATGGATGTAAAGATAATGCAATTTTATCGAGCCAATGCCGTTATTTATTGTAGTTATTAGCATTTTTCTCTGCGATTTTTTATGTTTGCTAAAACAAAGTTTTGCGTTCAGTTTTCCCTATGAATAATATTCTATTGTAATTAATGTCACGAATATTTAACCGATTTTTGTAACGAAAAGCAGTTTGCCATTTTTAGTAAAATTCATTTGTGAGATTTCACTATTTTTTGATCGAATGATGATAATAGTATATCGACATAACACTATCTTCTCTCTCCGATCTTTTCGCTCTCTCTCTCTCTATCTCTCTCTCTCTCTCTCTATATATATATATATATATATATTAATTAATGTATTTAGCATACAAATACTTCTGATCTGCATGAAATGCTAAGCACTGAATTAGACATCAGTTAAAAATATTGCTCTAAAGTGCCGTGATACAACAAAACAACAGTATGTGGACAATTAAATACTTTTGTACTTCAGCCTTTGACGATAAGCTAACTCGCAAGCAAGAAATTACTGGTATTCAGTTCAGCAAAATAATTAACGAGTTTATATATATATATATATATATATATATATATATATATATATATATATATATATATATATATATTTCTGTGCGGTTGTATGTATGTATATATGGCATGTGTGTGCATGTGGGAATATGGGTGTATATGCATGCATGTATGTGTATGCGGATTATTATATATGCGTGTCTGGATCTGTACATTCCTGTGTATGCATATGCGTGCGTTTGCATGTGTAGACCTGTATGTGTGTGCATGCATGCATATGTGTTTATGCATATGATTCTTTATATATGCATGTATATATACGGGAATGCATGTAGTATATATATGCATGTTCGTTGCATGTGGCTATGTATTGGTATGTATGCGTATATGTGGGTGTTTATTGTGTATGCATATATATCTGTACATTTATGCATATAATTTTTTATGTAAAAATTTTATTGATCTATGTAACCATAGACCAATAAAATAGAAATATTATTATTATTATTATTATTATTATTATTATTATGAATATTATTATTTTTATTATAAATATTATTATTATGAATATTATTATAAATATTATTATTATAAATATTATTATTATTGTTATTATAATTATTATTATTATAAATATCATTATTATTATTATTATCATTATCCTTCTTTTTCTTCTTCTTCTTCTACTTCTTCTGACTATTATTATTATTATTATTATTATTATTATTATTATTATTATTATTATTATAAATATTGCCATTATTATTAATACGCATAGAGTGACTGTCGGGCTAAAAGCACATATATTTAAGTATCTGCTCAGATACTGTTCTCGGTCTGTGTATGAGCATTTCTTCGGGACCAAGAAAATTTTTATTTTGCTTCAGGACCGAAACTGTTTTTATTCTCACTTAATTAATAGCTAATATTAATTTTATATTTATTTTTGTTCATATCCTGTGTACCATTTTTGTAGGGGGGAACGGAATTTACTCCCCATTAAAAGCTGACATTGTATCTAACTCTGCCCTCGTGGAGAGTTTCACTATTATTATTAAAAACTAGCACTACTTTACTGTACTATCATTATGATAACTATTAATAACATCATATTTACCGTTCAACAATTTTTTTTTTTAATTTCCTTATACATATTGAAATCAATTGCGTCTCATTTTTATCGTTTGAATTAAACGCTATCACGTTGCAACATTTTTATAAATAATTAATTTATTAAATAAATACAATCTTCTTCCACAAGCGGCTAAAATAATTCACGGGTATTCTTTCGGACATGGTTGCTAGGAATGAACGCTGTCAACATACTACAAATGTCCAGTTTTTCAACGGCTTTCTTTTTCATTTCGATACATTTTATTATACGCACTCATAGTCATTGCCACCCTAATCTCCGACCGCCCCCTTATGGTCATACTCCCTATATCATAACAGTAGAAACTCATAAATATATTGCCGCATATTACCTTTCAGGTTTACAACCTTACATACCCCCCAAATTAATCAAAATTACCCACTCCATAGAAAACAGACACCCATAAACAGTTAAAATAAATTACCGCACAGCAACAATATATCTCCTATTTAACCATAATACATATACACCTTAATCTTAATACTATATAACAGACCGTATATATTCTTATATATCATACTATATATAATGAGCTTCTCCTCATTTATTTAGAATTCAATAAAGCTTCACCCAACATTCTATAATTCCTCTTAATCTTTTTCATCCCTAATGAACCTTACGCTAGACGCCGCATCTTCCCCATGCTACCTAACACCTTCTCTACTCTTCTGATGAGATGCAATAGGCTTCAAAATGTCCTGACATAAAGAGTCTCTTCTATACCCCAAATTTTGGCTGTATTCTATTATTAAATAAATGATCCATTCTCTCTCTATATATATAGTTTTGTGCCTTCATTTCATACTCTTGTGGTCCTATTGTATAAGCTCCAATAATTATTGTTGAGCTTGGCATTATCCGGATAATTCTCCTTTTGTGGAATTCATCTTTCTCTTTTCGTTTTACATTAAGCTATATATATATATATATATATATATATATATATATATATATATATATATATATATATATATATTCTTGGCAGTACTTCTCAAACGAAGATTCTATGAAGGGTGTTTTCTACATCGACTGCAGTCACGCTTGTGGCTGACGAGCAAGATGCGGGATAAGTAGGTTCGGGCGCAGCGGCTGCAGTCAAAAGTCACGTCAGGTGTGGCTGTTGAGGCTTTCCGAATCTTTCTTCTGCAGCGCTTCTCCCTCAGATTCTCTGTGCGGGAAATCTCAAAGGAGGCGACAGCCTGACGGACAGTACGTTGCCAGGTAACACGGTCAGCAGCGAGAGTAAGACCACTGGAGGTGGTCAATGTGGCAGGCACCGTGGGACTTCTTCAGAGTCTTTATATCTTTTCTTCGGTGCCCTTTTGTCACGACGGCCATTACAGGGTTTGCCTATAGGACTGTCTTGGGCAGGCGATGATCCTCCATTCTGGACACGTGCCGACCCAGCATAGCTGTGACTTCAGCAGCATGGCCTCAATGCTGGAGATTTACGCCCGCTCGATGACCTAAACATTGGTGACATAGTAACTCCAGTGGACGTTGCCAATGGTGCGGAGACAGCGCTGATGAAAACGCTCGAATAGTAGGGTAATTATAATAGTACGGAAGATAATAGTAATGACAATTAAAATAATAGTAGTAATAATAAAGCTGAAATATATCAGATGTAAAACTGAATATTAAAAAAAAATTAGATGTAAAATTGAATATTAAGTAAAATAAAAAAAATAAATAAAATAAAAATAAAGGCAGAATTAAAAGTAAACATTACAATTAAACATTAAATATAATGTTAGCAATAGTTGTGATAAATTAAATTCTAAATTACTGTTAATAATAGTGAAAATGAAGATAATCGTAGCGGTTATGATAGCAATTACGGGGGTAATAATAATGATATGAATTATAATCATGATTATAATAATAATAATTATGATAAAAACAATAATAATAATAATAATAATAGTAATAATAATAGTAATAGCGTTAAAAACAGTGCAGTAATAATAATGATAATAATAAACGCAGTAGTAACAATACTTCTACCACTACCTCCTGTTAGTAACAGTAATTTTGAATTTAATTTTATCACAATTATTGGTAACATTACAACAACTATTACCAATAATAATAATGCAAATACTGTTAATACTAATTATTAGGGGTACGTAAAAGAAAGGGATACAGACAAGTGGGGGGCAAGAATAGCAGGAAATTGGGTTGAGGAGTGAGGGGTAAGTAGACTCGTATAAAATAAAGTAAAATAGATAATATATATAATTATTATTTATTATAATTATTTTTTACTATAATAATTAAATACCTACAGACACTAGTGTTTCATCCTTTCGGGAATCTTCAGTGCAGGGTGTCACGATTATTACCAGTCGAACGATTCGAACCCCGCATCACGAGACATCTCTGGCTCGATTAGCGAAGACCTAATCCATTCGGCTACCATTAACCGCGTGGAATAACGTCGAATTTAAACAGTTTGATTTTAAATATATATATATATATATATATATATATATATATATATATATATATATATATATATATACATATATATATATATATATATACACATATATATATACGCATACACATATATATGTCCGTATTAAAACAAAAATAGATGTATAATAAGCCGGGAAAGCGTAAGACTGCGGTGAACAAAAGGCCCTTGTGTTAAAATTAAAAGGTTGCTTCACTAGGAACGGTAGTTTCAAGCGTCCACCTTAAAACTTTAAATTTCTTGAAGTTCGATTATAAAGGCCATCAAATCTATTTATATAGACAGGCCAGGCCTAGAAAGTTGAATACATGCTTTCTCGTTTATGCACACGAGGTACAGGTCCATCGAATCGCCATAACTACTTTATGTAGTGGTTTTAATATCCAAGAGATACCAGAAGTATAGTTTATAGCAGTCCTTTAAATTTCCATATTTCTCCAAATATTTTTTGGGAGGTCTTCCGTAGATGTTTTAGTCTGGTGAATTCTCATTTCTCCTAATTTTGCTGGCAAAAAACTGTATTTTTTCAACGGAGGCTCTTGTGATGGAAATAACCCATAGCTGGACTAGTTCAACTGTGTTCAAATTTAGGTTATATTATCAGTAGGAATTAGCATCTAGGAGGAACGCTTAGCTGGTAGTCGGATGGGTAGGATAGGGATGGGGGTATGTCTGTATGGGTGACGGAGTGGGTTGGGTTGAATCGGGGGAGCTTTTCTCAGGTTATATTTCGGTACATTTAACATTTTTAATGTAAATACTACTGGGTGGAGGGCTTAGTGTAAATCTTATACGCTGATTTTTAAATAAGTTCTTATTGGGGGGCTTCGCCAGTGGGGTTTACGTGTGGTGGTTAGATAGTTCTAAATTTAGGTTTTAAGCTTTTAGCCCTGTGAAGTGGTTTCTAAGCTATATTTTCATTGGGCCTGCATTTTATATTGCTTAGGTTTATTCTCGTTGCATCGTGCGCTAATTTGTGATTTGGTTGCAATTTAACAGGTGGTATTAAGTGTACATGTTTACGGGGGTAGGGTTTGTTAGACAAAGTTGTTTATGGGCTTATGATTAAGGCAGATATATTGTTAATTAGGCATTGCCAAGATGTAGGCTACTCTAGGTTGGAAATTTATTGTGTGTTCAGAGGGGGTGCTAATATTTTATATTAAAGAGTTGGAGTTTTATGGCGATTTTTTTCAGATCGCGGGAGATTATGGGTGGTTAAACAAATTTAGTTTGGGGTGTTGTCCAATAGTTCTATACGGTTAATGATGGATATTGTTGCATTTTATGGATGGCGAGAAAGTGCAATAAGCTAGTTCCTGTCCGGTGGTGCATTTTCAGTGGGGTTAATTGCATTTACGTATCTGAACTTTCTCTTGTGCCTGCAACTGCAAATTATCTCTTGTTTGAATTAAGGATGTTTAATTTTTTAGGCGCCGTTATAATCTCGGTCGCCTCTGCCTTACATAGGAGGCAGTATTTAGATCCTGGGCTGTATGACTTGGATTTTCTTAGTATTTTCCATTTTAATGTAAAGTCTCTTTTGTTTTGTTTCAGGTTTCTAACTAGGTTGGATGGGATAGTTTTTGTTTTAGGGTTCCCTTTTGAGAATGATAGTAAATGGTTTGCAATTCTGGCCTTTATCGGGAAAGAGGATAATCCTATGTAGGTATGTATTATAGGGCTTGTGTGTGGTGTATCTAGAGGTTCTTCATTTCTCTGGGGATGGCCTGAGTTTCTATGTTCAGGTTCTCTGGAGCTTATACCTATTTGCTCTGCGGTCAGTTGTTCAGATTGTGTACTATTGCTTATTGGGTTATGTGGATTCTCTCCGGTGTAACTGGTACTATAGGTTTGGGCTGTCAGGTTATTAGTTGTCGTATTAGACGGGAGTTCTGTTACTGTACATGAATATATAACGTCTGAGTGTACACAGCCATTCTCCAGTGGGCAGCTAGTTGGGTCGTTACAATTGCAGTTTGGTTGGGCTGGAGTAGGGTTGCCATTAATTATTTTCTGCGCTGATTCTATTTTCTTATTATTAGTGCTTATAATAGTTTGTGCGACATTAGGCATAGTTGAGAAGGATAATTTAATAGTTGTTATTTAGAATCGTGCTGTATATGTGAGGATACTTGAAAGAATCTTCTACTAATTTAAAGAATTCTTTTGGGATACTAGTTTGGACGTTATTATTATAGGGGGTGTTGAACAAAATATTGGACTTTCTTCTGATCCGTTCTTTGCGGGGTGTTTGTTCAACTTGTATGAGCTTTTCATTGTTAGGAGTATTTGGCATATGATGCTTATGATTCGATCTTGCCTTATTATTCTGCCTAGACTTGCGTTTAGTCATGTGTTGGGTAACTATGCCTAAGGGGCTGGATATTTTTTCAGCATTATTCGTATCATACTTAATTGCGTCTTTGTATCCAGAGTTTGCTAGTGCGTTGTTATAAAAGGTGGAGCTTTCGTTGAAAATTTTATGGTTTGCAGAGAGATTAGAGATTCTTTTGGACATCGAGGAAGGGATTGCCTTAATGGCGGATCTGGGATGAGTGGAGAATTCGTGGGCATTTAAAAAAATAAAATTAAATTAATAAAATAAAAATAAAGGCAAAATTATAAGTACACATGAAAATGAAACATTAAATATAATGTTACCAATAATTGTGATAGAATTAAATTCAAAATTACTGTTAATAACAGGAGGTAGTGGTAGAAGTATTGTTACTACTACCTTTATTATCATCATTACTATTACTGCACCGTTTTTAACGCTATTACTATCGTTGTTATTATTATTATTATTATTATTATTATTATTATTATTATTATTATTATTGTTTTTATTATCATTATTAGTATTATAATCATCATTATAATTGATATTTTTATTATTACCCCCGTCATTGCTGCCATAATTGCTACCATTATCTCCATTTTCACTGTTATTAACAGTCATTTTGAATTTAATCTTATCACAACTATTGGTAACATTATATTTAATGTTTAATTGTAATGTTTACTTTTAATTCTGCCTTTATTTTTATTTTTTTATTTTTTTATTTTTATTTATTTAATTTTTTTTATATTCAATTTTACTTCTAATTTATTTTCAGCTTTATTATTACTACTATTATTATTATTGTCTTTACTATTATCTTCCGTACTATTATAATTACCCTACTATTATTTAGTATATTTTTACTACTCTCATAAGTAGCTATGGTTTCCTTACTCCCCCACTTTAACATCAATATGTATACTTAACCTTTTACATCAAATTATACGCACTCATAGTCATTGCCACCCTAATCTGAAACCGCCCCCTTATGAGCATACTCTATATATCATAACCGTAGAAACTTATAAATATATTACCGCATATTACCTTTCAGTTCAATATGTATATTAACCTTTTACGGCCCTGTCGGTGGGGCATTAGAATACGCCGACTGCCCCCCGTCAGATGGTAAAAGTCCCTCAATGGGGGTCCTGGATATGACCTTAAACTATATCCAGTGGTGAGGCACCAGCTTGTGGGCTTTGGGGATTGTGGAGCAACCCTTTAATTACCATTGCTCCCAGGTCCACTCTGACCCGGAGTGGTCATACCTGTTAGGGTCCCAACTATGGGTTAAATAGAAACCGACGTGAAAACAACAAATATATTCTGTTAAAAAAATGTTCTTCAAAATCTTTGGATTCGGCATTAAATTACCCGAAAAGCGTTGATATACCGTAAAACAAAAAAAAACCTAACCAACCAACTTAACCTTTTACGTCAAGTTATACGCACTCATTATAATTACCACCCTAATCTCCGACCGCCCCTTATGATCATACTCCGTATATCATAACAGTAGAAACTTATAAATATATTTCCACATATTACCTTTCTCCATAGAAAACAGACACACCACAAACCGTAAAATAAATTACCACACAGCAACAATACATCCCCTATTTAACCATATTACATATACCCCTTAATCTCAATACTATGTTAAAGACCATATATACATTCTTATATATCATACTATATATAATGAGCGTCTCCTTATTTATTTAGAATTCAAGAAAGCTTCCCCCAACATTCTATAATCCCTCTTAAGCTTTTTCATCCCTAATGAATCTTACGCTAGACGCCGCATCTTCCCCATGCTACCTAGCACCTTCTCTACTCTTCTGATGAGATGCAATAGGCTTCAAAATGCCCTGGCATAAAGAGTCCCTTCTATCTCATAAATTTTGGATGTATAACATTATTCAATAAATGATCCATTCTATATCTACCTATATATAGTTTTGTTTCTTCATTCCATACTCTTGTTGTCCTATTATATATATATATATATATATATATATATATATATATATATATATATATAGTAATTTATAAAATATATATGGCGATTAAGCTACACTGAATATTCCGCGTTTCATCCACGCTATGACTTGTCAGGCTTATGTGCGAATTCTGTGGTTGTTTATCGTTTTTATATGCTCCTCTTCTATTGAGATTTTAGTTAGCCAATCAGCTTTCTAGTATCCACCGCGCCCTTTCTATCAGCCGATGGGCATGCATTTTATCGGACAAAGGATCTGTTTTAAAACTAGGTTACTGTTTTTTTTTAATTGTTAGTTTATATATAATATATATATATATGTGTGTTTACATACATATATGCATATATATATACATACATATATATATATATACATACATATATGTGTGATCGTTTATGTATATTCATGTTAATTTAATTTATTTATTTGTTTATTTTCTATTGTTTTTGTTAGTTTTAAAACTATTTTGTATCGCTATCCTAGAGTAAATTTTATCTTGTGAACACAGTTATTTGCACATAAGCCTGAGAAGTCATAGAGTGGATGAAACGCGGAATATTCAGTGTAGCTTAATCGCCATATATATTTTATAAATTACTAACTAGCTCTACCTACGTATTGAGCACTTTTGAAGTAAGTACTTAAAGTTTACGCATAAATCTATACTTTCGTATATTAATTTTATCGAATTGACCGTACCTCTTAAGAATAAAATTATGAGTAAATAAAATTTAAAGGAGTTTTTAAGGCATTTTTCTCGTGAATATTTTATATTAATTATTTACAAATGGACATTTATCTGATTAAACTGAAAGACTCGGTTCAATGTGACATCGGTGAACTGTTTGTAATATAACGAAAAGACGATCTAATAGCTTGAGAATGTCAGTTAATTTCCTATATATATATATGCAAAACGTAGTCAGGCTGTAGTAAAGATTTCGTTTTGGTTAATGTCTGATCCTAAACTATGACTATCGAATGTATTGGATAATAAAACCAAAAAATGTCTGATCTTAAACTATGACTATCGAATTTATTGGATAATAAAACCAAAAAATGTCTGATCTTAAACTATGACTATCGAATGTATTGGATAATAAAACCAAAAAATGTCTGATCTTAAACTATGACTATCGAATGTATTGGATAATGAAACCAAAAAATGTCTGATCTTAAACTATGACTATCGAATGTATTGGATAATAAAACAAAAAAAAGGTCTGATCTTAAACTATGACTATCGAATGTATTGGATAATAAAACCAAAAAATGACTGATCTTAAACTATGACTATCGAATGTATTGGATAATGAAACCAAAAAATGTCTGATCTTAAACTATGACTATCGAATGTATTGGATAATAAAACCAAAAAAAAGGTCTGATCTTAAACTATGACTATCGAATGTATTAGATAATAAAACCAAAAAATGTCTGATCTTAAACTATGACTATCGGATGTATTGGATAATAAAACCAAATAATGTCTGATCTTAAACTATGACTATCGAATGTATTGAATAATGAAACCAAAAAATGTCTGATCTTAAACTATGACTATCGAATGTATTGGATAATAAAACCAAAAAATGTATGATCTTAAACTATGACTATCGAATGTATTGGATAATAAAACCAAAAAATGTCTGATCTTAAACTATGACAATCGAATTTATTGGATAATAAAACCAAAAAATGCCTGATCTTAAACTATGACTATCGAATGTATTGGATAATAAAACCAAAAAATGTCTGATCTTAAACTATGACTATCGAATGTATTGGATAATAAAACCAAAAACTGTCTGATCTTTAACTATGACTATCGAATGTATTGGATAATAAAACCAAAAATGCCTGATCTTAAACTATGACTATCGAATTTATTGGATAATAAAACCAAAATATGTCTGATCTTTAACTATGACTATCGAATGTATTGGATAATAAAACCAAAAAATGTCTGATCTTAAACTATGACTATCGAATGTATTGGATAATAAAACCAAAAAATGTCTGGTCTTAAACTATGACTATCGAATGTATTGGATAATAAAACCAAAAAATGTCTGATCTTAAACTATGACTATCGAATGTATTGGATAATAAAACCAAAAAATGTCTGATCTTAAATTATGACTATCGAATGTATTGGATAATAAAACCTAAAAATGTATGATCTTTAACTATGACTATCGAATTTATTGGATAATAAAACCAAAAAATGTCTGATCTTAAACTATGACTATCGAATGTATTGTATAATAAAACCAAAAATATATCTGATCTTAAACTATGACTATCGAATGTATTGGATAATAAATTCAAAAAATGCCTGATCTTAAACTATGACTATCGAATGTATTGGATAATAAAACAAAAAAATGTCTGATCTTAAACTATGACTATTGAATGTATTGGATAATAAAACCAAAAAATGTCTGATCTTAAACTATGACTATCGAATGTATTGGATAATAAAACCAAAAAATGTCTGATCTTAAACTATGACTGTCGAATGTATTGGATAATGAAACCAAATTTAATGCAGCAAAATCGATGAGTAAACCATTCAGTATATCTGAAAAAACAAGAATCACGGAATGTAATCGCAATGTAAGCGAATATCCGATGAAATTAAGATATGATAAGATGAACAACTAAGACATTAAACGGTTAGTATTTAACTAGAAAATGCGATGTACTCAAACGATAAAATAATGAAAGCTGAAAATTAAATAATAGCAGTCTTTGCCGATAAGTTAATACTAAAAAATATTTGCGCCAGTAAATTATGGCCAATTGAGAGGAGATATGAATACGTATACTGTTGCAATGTTGCTTAATATGATGTATTTGAATATGAATTTACGATATTGAATAAAATCGATTGATAACATCCGCAAAAAAATCGTCTTTATTTTATTGATTATCGCAATATAATAATAAAAAAATCAATATTTGAAAATGGTTCCTAAGATTACAGGATCTACACCGGCATTTAACAACGGAATATCATCAGAAGCAACTAATGCGTTTCAATGTAGAAATTGTAATATCATGTTTAAATTGCAAAGAATCAAATTAAGAATAATAAAACTAATATAAAAAGAGTAAAATGCTAAACGTACTATTAAACGTATTACTATTCAAGTAATTAGGATTAACTAGAAATGAATTAGATGTTATTATTTCATTGCAAATCGGCCCAAATTATGAAATACTTAATATTTTAAAATATCTAGAATGTTATTACACATTAAATTAAAAAAATATATATATTTATTCACAAATAAAATGTTGCGCTAATAGAGTAATTACTTTCTGGAAAAAGAGGAGTGCATTTTGCGAAGTAAAATATTTCACGATACTTTATGTTGATTGCTATTATATTGAGACGATGATTTACTTTTCATTCTTGTCTGAAAAATTTTTATTTGAGGAAATATATATAAAACGGGATAATCCCGAGGGAGGCATAAAAGTTAAAAACAAAAAAGAAGAGACTTTTTAACTGCAGTAAAATCTAATGACTGAAAAGATGAGTCGCCTCAATAACAACAACTGTAGATTCTGACATACAGAGATAACATAGAGAGATGAACAATTTGTGTCTCTAATGATGTTGACCTAATCAGTACGAAATAGAAGAAGATAGCTAAATACTGACGGCTTATGACGTGAAAGGAAATTAGAATTTTACTAAGATCATCAGTCCAGTTATCATAAGAGCTGCGGGACTTTCTTAAAAATGATTTAAAAAACAACTTAGCAAATAAATTCAGCGAACCGAATGCAAGGAAGATCGAAAGATGCAGTTAAAATTATTAAAAACTCTCGTTTCGAGTCTATGATATAGATTTGATATAGACATGATATAGATTTGATATAGATATGATAGAGATTTGATATAGACATGATATAGATTTGATATAGACATGATATAGATTTGATTAGGCATGATATAGATTTGATATAGATATGATATAGATTTGATTTAGATATGATATAGATTTGATATAGATATGATATAGATTTGATATAGACATGATATAGATTTTATACAGATATGATATAGATTTGGTATAGATGTGATATAGATTAAATATAGACATGATATAGATTTGATATATATATGATATAGATTTGGTATAGATATGATATAGATTTGATATAAATATGATATAGATTTTATATAGATATGATATAGATTTGATATAGACATGATATAGATTTGATATAGATAAATATAGATTTGGTATAGATATAATATAGATTTGATATAGATATGAAATAGATTTAATATAGACATGATATAGATTTGATATAGATATGATATAGATTTGATATAGACATGATATAGATTTGATATAGATACATAGATTTGATATAGACATGATAAAGATTTGATATAGACATGATATAGATTTGATATAGATATGATATAGATTTGATATAGACATGATATAGATTTGATATAGATATGATATGGATTTGATATAGATATAATATAGATTTGATATAGACATGATATAGATTTGATATAGATGGGTTATAGATTTGATATAGATATGATATAGGTATGATATAGATATAATATAGATTTGATATAGACATGATATAGATTTGATATAGATATGATATAGATTTGGTATAGATATTATATAGATTTGATATAGATATGATATAGATTTGATATAGACATGATATAGATTTGGTATAGATATGATATAGATTTGATATAGACATGATATAGATTTGATATAAACATGATATAGATTTGGTATAGACATGATATAGATTTGATATAGATATGATATAGATTTGATATAGATATGATATAGATTTGATATAGACATGATATAGATTTGATATAGATATAATATAGATTTGATATATATATGATATAGATTTGATATAAACATGATATAGATTTTATATAGACCTGATATAGATTTGGTATAGACATGATATAGATTTGATATAAACATGATATAGAGTTTATATAGACATGATATAGATTTGGTATAGACATTATATAGATTTGGTATAGACATGATGTAGATTTGGTATAGATATGATATAGATTTGATATAGATATGATATAGATTTTATATAGACATGATATAGATTTGATATGGATATGATATAGATTTGGTATAGATATGATATAGATTTGATATAGATATGATACAGATTTGATATAGAACAATATGGATTTTATATAGATATGATATAGATTTGATATGGACATGATATAGATTTGATATAGACATGATATAGATTTTATATAGATATGATATAGATTTGATATAGATATGATATAGATTTGATATAGACATGATATAGATTTTATATAGATATGATATAGATTTGATATAGACATAGTATAGATTTGATATAAACATGATATAGATTTGATATAGACATGATATAGATTTGATGTAGATATTATATAGATTTGATATAGATATAATATAGATTTGATATAGACAAAATATAGATTTGATATAGATATGATATAGATTTAATATATACATGATATAGATTTGGTATAGATATGGTATAGATTTGATATAGATAAAAATAGATTTGATATAGACATGATATAGATTTGGTATAGACATGATATAGATTTGATATAGATATGATATAGATTGTATATAGATATGATATAGATTTGATATAGACATGATATAGATTTGGTATAAATATAATACAGATTTGATATAGATATGATATAGATTTGATATAAACATGATATAGATTTGATATAGACATGATATAGATTTGGTATAGACATGATATAGATTTGATATAAACATGATATAGATTTGATATAGACATGATATAGATTTGATATAGATATGATATAGATTAGGTATAGATGTGATATAGATTTGATATAGACATGATATAGATTTGATATAGATATGATATAGATTTGGTATTGATATGATATAGATTTGATATAAATATGATATAGATTTTATACATATATGATATAGATTTGATATAGAC
The DNA here is from genome assembly GCF_053919585.1 of Euprymna scolopes. Lineage (NCBI taxonomy): Eukaryota > Metazoa > Mollusca > Cephalopoda > Sepiida > Sepiolidae > Euprymna > Euprymna scolopes. The sequence continues at coordinate 26,024,743 of NC_136518.1, forward strand.
ATGATATAGATTTGATATAGATAAATATAGATTTGGTATAGATATGATATAGATTTGATATAGATATGATATAGATTTAATACAGACATGATATAGATTTGATATAGATATGATATAGATTTGATATAGACATGATATAGATTTGATATAGATATATAGATTTGATATAGACATTATAAAGATTTGATATAAACATGATATAGATTTGATATAGATAGATTATAGATTTGATATATATATGATATAGGTATTATATAGATATAATATAGATTTGATATAGACATGCTATAGATTTGATATAGATATGATATAGATTTGGTATAGATATTATATAGATTTGATATAGATATGATATAGATTTGATATAGACATGATATAGATTTGGTATAGATATGATATAGATTTGATATAAACATGATATAGATTTGGTATAGACATGATATAGATTTGATATAGATATGATATAGATTTGATATAGATATGATATAGATTTGATATAGACATGATATAGATTTGATATAGATATAATATAGATTTGATATATATATGATATAGATTTGATATAGACATGATATAGACATGATATAGACCTGATATAGATTTGGTATAAACATGATATAGATTTGATATAAACATGATATAGAGTTTATATAGACATGATATAGATTTGATATAGACATGATATAGATTTGGTATAGACATGATATAGATTTGGTATAGACATGATATAGATTTGGTATAGATATAATATAGATTTGATATAGATATGATATAGATTTGATATAGACAGGATATATAGTTGATATAGATATGATATAGATTTGGTATAGATATGATATAGATTTAATATAGATATGATAAAGATTTGATATAGACATGATATAGATTTGATATAGATATGATATAGACTTGATATGGACATGATATAGATTTGATATAGACATTATATAGATTTTATATAGATATGATATAGATTTGATATAGATATGATATAGATTTGATATAGACATGATATAGATTTGATATAGATATGATATAGATTTGATATAGATATAGTATAGATTTGATATAAACATGATATAGATTTGATATAGCCATGATATAGATTTGATGTAGATATTATATAGATTTGATATAGATATAATATAGATTTGATATAGACATAATATAGATTTGATATAGATATGATATAGATTTGGTATAGATATTATATAGATTTTATATAGATATGATATAGATTTAATATAGACATGATATAGATTTGGTATAGATATGATATAGATTTTATATAGATATGATATAGATTTGATATAGACATGATATAGATTTGGTATAGACATGATATAGATTTGATATAGATATGATATAGATTGTATATAGATATGATATAGATTTGATATAGATATGATATAGATTTGATATAGACATGATATAGATTTGGTATAGACATTATATAGATTTGGTATAGACATTATATAGATTTGATATAGATATTATATAGATTTGATATAGATATGATTTAGATTTGCTATAGACATGATATAGATTTTATATAGGAATGATATAGAGTTTATATAGACATGATATAGATTTGATGTAGATTTGATATAGATATGATATAGATTTTATATAGACATGATATAGATTTGATATAGATATGATATAGATTTGATATAGATGTGATATATATTTGATATAGAAATGATATAGATTTGGTATAGACATTATATAGATTTGATATAGAGATGATATAGATTTTATATAGATATAATATAGATTTGATATAGATATGATATAGATTTGATATAGATATGATATAGATTTGAGATAGACATGATATAGATTGTATGTAGATTTTCTATAGATATGATATAGATTTGATATAGACATTATATAGATTTGATATAGATATGATATAGATTTGATATAGACATGATATATATTTGATGTAGATTTGATATAGATATGATATAGATTTGATATAGACATGAAATAGATTTGATATAGATATGATATAGATTTGATATAGACATGATATAGATTTGATATAGACATGATATAGATTTGGTATAGACATGATATAGATTAGATATAGAGATGATATAGATTTGATATAGATATCATAGAGATTTGATATAGATATGATATAGATTTGATGTAGATATGATATAGATTTTATATAGACATGATATAGATAAGATGTAGAGTTGATATAGACATGATATAGATTTGATATAGATATGATATAGATTTGATATAGACATGATATAGATTTGGTATAGACATTATATAGATTTGATATAAACATTATATAGATTTGATATAGACATGATATAGATTTTATATAGATATAATATAGATTTGATATAGATATGATATAGATTTGATATAAACATGATATAGATTTGATTTAGACATGATAAAGATTTGGTATAGACATGATATAGATTTGATATAGATATTATATAGATTTGATATAGACATGATATAGATTTGATGGAGATTTGATATAGATATGATATAGATTTGATATAGACATGATATAGATTTTATATAGATATGATATAGATTTGATATAGACATGATATAGATTTGATGTAGACATGATATAGATTTGGTATAGACATGATATAGATTTGATATAGACATGATATAGATTTGATATAAACATGATATAGATTTGGTATAGACATAATATAGATTTGGTATAGACATGATATAGATTTGGTATAGACATGATATAGATTTGATATATACATGATATAGATTTGATATATACATGATATAGATTTGATGTAGACATGATATAGATTTGGTATAGACATGATATAGATTTGGTATAGACATGATATAGATTTGATATATACATGATATAGATTTGATATATACATGATATAGATTTGGTATAGACATAATATAGATTTGGTATAGACATGATATAGATTTGGTATAGACATGGTATAGATATAAGATAGCGGTGGATCTATGGCATTCAGTATACTATCCCATCGCTAGGATAGCCAAAAGATGTTTTTTAAATAATTTAAGCATTGTACTACTCGCTACAGAGAAAGAAGGATCGGTTATAACGAAAGACAGAGAACTAATTAAGTGAGTAATTGTAAAGGCTTTTGGTAAACACAATGGTTAAGGATATTAGGGCATTATAGAAGCGTAGAAGATTAAATCAATAAAAATGAAAACAGCAAGTTTAGACGAAAAATAAACGTTGCGTGAAATTGTGAGCCAAAGTTAAATATTAAGAACAAAAGGTAACAAAAGGAATAAACACTACGTGGAAAACATCTTTATAAACTAATCAACTGAATAACCATGAACCGTGATCAACAAACCAATGAACTGCAACGCACGTAGAGATTGATAATATTGATTTGCTCTACGTAAAACTGTGTATAGAGAAGCCGAAGGTCTTGACCGTTACATACATGATGCAATAAAATTATTACAAAAATCCATGACACAAATTTGATTACTGCCACCAAAATCATCAAAATCTCTCTCTCTCTCTCTCTCTCTCTCTCTATATATATATATATATATATATATATATATATATATATATTTGTGCGTATATATATATACCTGTTTAAAAAATTTTGCCTACACAATTCCTTCGTCAGTTTTTTTTTGTCTACAGACATGAACCATAATAATCGAACCCATGCGAAACTTTATATTTGGGCTTTAGCCGGGGAAAATCGGTGTAAAGTGTGAAAAAAAATTGAATTTTCCAGGAAAAGGTCGAACGGCGGCATAACCAATATGCGTTCGTAACGTAATAGCTATTGGCTCATGTTTTAATTTTTAGCCTTGCAGAAAGCAGGTATTGATAGTTCAGGCGTTACCATCACATAAATATGTAAATTGTAAGCTAAACGTTTTGATTTCGATTCGAGATGGTGGTGCATTAGTCATTTTTAAAGACTTTTTGAATCATTACTATATATTGGGTCCAATATAATATAAATACGAAATTTGCATTAATCAAAATATATTTAAGCGTATTTTACGGCCGGGCAATTCCAGGCGGCCTGCTAGTATTATATAAAATAAGAAAATAAGTACGAAAGTATATAAGAAATAAATAATAAAAATGTGAAAGATAAAAATATAAGAATTACCATAAGACGGACAAATAATGTACGAAAAATACAAATAAAAAAAACAACGTAAAAAATTGAACAATGCTTTAAAAATAACATCTCTTGTTCTATGATATAAATCTTACCAGTCTGTTTAAAGGTATGTATGTATGTGTGTATGTATGTATGTATGCCTAAAATTTTCGACATATGCCACGAATTTTCACGAAATCGGTATCGTTTTGAAGCTCGACCCTTCAGACGACAAATATCAAACAATTGGCTAAAAATAGCAATTCCTTCGCCTTCAACTTAGCACTTTTCTGTAGGGAGGGGTCGCTTTTTTCGCCAATATTTTCAAAAGCCGTCACCCTCCTACCGATTGACTTGCCTTAATTTACATATTCGTCACTTTGGCGATGAACGTAATAGCACATACGTCAGTTTTTTCACGTTCTTTTCCTCCTTCGCGTTAGGGGTTTGAGCCTGCCTGCCTACTACCATTTGTTTTGTTTTTTGTTTTTTTTTGCTAAACACACACCTCAAAAAAATTGCCTGTTTACTACCACTTTTTTTGCTCAACACTCGGGCAACACGAGCACTCGGGCTAGTTATTAATATGCAACAGTAAAAAATAAATAAGATTGAATATCTAGATTATGGGAAAGAATGAAATTCTTTTTTATAATATCGGTTAAGTGATAAAAGTTGTGGAAACACAATATTTCAAGTATATGACTACCATTTGTTGCTATTACTAAAAACAATAAGATTAATAAAATATAAAAATAGAATGAGTTAAAACGAGAAAGCTGGTAAAAATGTATGGATTTACTGGCAGGTTGTGCGTCTGCATTTGAGCTGCTTTATCGTGAATCGACCGGAAATGAATTCTTGAAAATGCACGACTCTACAAGCCGAGGTTCATCTACTCAGTTCAGCTGGCTTCGTTATTGCATATGTATAAATGTGTAATGTACGTGACTGTTCACTTTTTTGTCGACCAACTAAGTACACGGCCGGTCCGAAAAGGAAAGTGAAAGTAGAAAAGAACTTTGTAAACAGATAGGGTCGATCAAGCGTGCTACGTGATTCTGACCATCGATTGTTCGAAAGAGACGTTGCAAAAGCCAATGTAGTGCGTTGTTGTACGATCAATATTGCGAAGAAGACTCCTGGTAAAGGTGGAGTTGTTTCGGAATGTAATCAAGTGGCGCCGGTACGCATTCTGGGCGCAAGTCCCTTGGACGTGCCATTTGTGGATATTTTAGCCGAGCAAATTCCGGAGATGATACAAAAACATTGGAAATATGAGAAGATAAAAGATTTGAGAAAAATGCAATTCCATTATTTGAATGAAGAAAAGCACACACACACAAACACACACGCACGCACACACACATAGAAATATATATATCCATATATCTAAAAAGTGAACGTGTCTGTCTGTCTCTCTGTCTTTCTGTGTGTCTGTGTACATTTCCCTACGCAATAACTCTTTCAATATTCAGTCTACAGACTCGAAATTTGAAATACAGGGTACTGAGATTTGGGAAAATCTTTGTAATCCGTCTTTGGCCAGACATTTGGCTGTTAAGGGGTCAAAGTGCAACGATTTTACCTTTAATAACTCTACTATACTCTCCGCCGATTTTACGTATAAACAATTGAAATTTTAGATATAGGTTCCTTCTAACTTAATCACTTGATTTGAGCCTAAAACAATAAGTGTAAAGGGGTTATGATAGGGGTCAACGTTTTAAAAAAATATCCGCTTTTTTTCTTTTTTTTTTTTGCTCAACATACACCTCCCAACATCCGAGCAACGCCGAGCTGAAATGCTAGTATATCTATTAAAGTGAAAGTGTATGTCTGTATGTCTGTGTGTGGGTGTCTGTCTGTGTGCATTTCACTACACAATATCTCTGTCAATTTTCAGTCTACAGACTCGAAATTCAATAAACAGGGTACTGAGATTTGAAAAAATCTTTGTAATCTGTTTTTCCCCAAAAAATCTGGCTTTTAATGGGTCAAAGTTCAACAATTTGACCTTTGAGAATTTTACCAAACACCTCCGCCAATTTTGGTTCTAGACACTTCAAATGTTAGATATAGGTTCCTTGGACATGGATAATAATAACTTGATTTGAACTCAAAACAATAAATGTTAAGAGATCATAGTAGGGGGTCAAAGTTTTAAAAAAAAATGACCGCTGCGGTCTCTAACAAATTACTCAGACAATTTCGGGTCTAAAAATTTGAAATTTTACATGAAGGGTATTCTGAGATAGGGCAAGATTTTTAATCGGTTTGGGTCGACAATTTGAGCTACAAATATATAAATGTATGTGCGTATGTTTGTATTTCTGCCTTACACTTTCGACAGAGGCGACGGATTTTCACAAGATCGGTATCGTTTTAAAGCACGACCTTTCAGACGACAAATATCGAAAAATTGGCTAAAAACATTAATTTATTCACCTGCAACTCGCATTTTTTCTACAGGGAGGGGTCGCTTTTTTCGCCGAAATTGTCAAAATTCATCCCCTCTTTTCGATTGTCTAGCCTTAATTTAAACCTACGTTTGGCGTTGGTCGTAACAGCAAATACGTCATGTTTTTCGCCATTCTTTTTCTCCTTCGCGGTACGGGTTTGAGTCTGCCTTCCTACTACCACTTATTTTTTTTGCTCAACACACACCTCCAAACACCCGGGTAACGCCAAGCTGAGATGCTAGTATATATATATGTATATATATATATATATATATATATATATATATATATATATATATATATATATATATATATGATTATTTCATTTACTCACATAAATTAATACATGGATATATAAGTGTATGCGTAAATTTTTCAGTACTTACTTTTAGTGCTCAATGCATAAGTAGGCTAGGTAGAAAATTATGAAAATATATATGGCAATTAAGCTAGACAGAATATTCCGTGTTTCATTCTCGTGAGAATTCGCCATGCATGAGCATAAGCCTGACAAATTCTTACGAGAATTAAACGCGGAATATTTTTGTAGCTTAATTGCCATATATCTTTTCATAACTTACTATATATATATATATATATATATATATATATATATATATATATATATATATATATATATATATCATAATACTGATAACAAGTGTCTGCTTCGTTCAACAATACGACGCTTCCTTTATTTACTATATCAACACTAATATAATCCATTAGAAAAAAACATTTTCCTATGGCTGCATTCATTTCAACGGAAAACCAATCCAAACCTCGATTGATTGGTGAGGATGCCTAAAAAAATTATCCAGATTTAAAAAAAATATTATTTATTTTACTATTTTCTTACATAACGTTAAAGTACACTTCACTCACTGTTGGTGGGAATATAAAAATTCTACAATTTATATAATAATTTAATGATAGTGGAATACTTCTATATAAAACATTACTCACTCCTCTCTCTCTCTCTCTCTCTCTCTCTCTCTCTCTCTCTCTCTCTCACACACACACACACACACACACACACTTCCCCTGGATCTTCCTATATTTTCTTTATTTGATTTTGCTAATCTGTATCAGCAAAACACTGTCACATTTGATAGCTTATTCTTCGTCATTCGCGGATTTAATTGTATGTGCCATCCTTCATAAAACAGCTTTTTGACACGACGGACCGGCAGCTAACTCTTGAAAACCATTGCATCTTTATCCTTAGACGCAGATGTATAAGTTATACAGAGAGTATTTCAAAGTCGCTAAAAAGAAAATGGTGTAAATTTAAGAGTAAGGATACAGAGGAGGAGATGGAAACGGGAAATCGAGCAAAATGGAAAATCTAAAAGAAGGTAAGAAGCTGGAATTAAAAGATGAATTGCAGAAATGAAGAGGAGGAAAAAGGAATGAATACTGAATAAGAAATGAATGCCGTAACGAAATTTGATAAAAACAAGATTTCGTCAAATAAAAAAAAAATTAAAAAAAAACCGAGAGGATGAATCTTAATGAGAAGAAAGATAACAATAGAGAAATGAAATGAAATATATGTTTAAAAATGATTAAAGATAATTTTTATGCGAAACTCATGATACTGAATATTTAGAAAATATTAGCTATTGTTGATTTAAGATGATCTAATAATTTAATACATGTAACTGTTTTGGCTGTCTACATCAATTTGTTGACTATCCCGATCGGAGTTCTATTAAGGAATATTAAAAAATATTAAGGATTTGCTATTCATAGATTAACTACTTACTGTGAAACATGAAAAACATTAGATTCTGTGTCCAAATAGGTTCCTAGTAATAAGAGCCGCGTGAATAATCCTAGAAAGGTGTGTTATCCTTTTATTTTCATGCGTGTGTGTAATTTTCATATAAAACTCTCTAGAAAAAAAATTTCATATAAAATTCTCTAGGAAAAAAAAGAAAAAGGAAAATACCATTGGCAGCTGACTCAAATTTTGAAATATTTATATTGTTTTTGTTTTTTGTTTTTTTTTAAATAAATATGTCTGCCACCCCATATTTAATTTACTGGAATTTATATTTCAATATTTTTACTATAAGAGTTATAAAGAATGCAATACTCTATTGTGTATGGTGTATTGTTGATAGTTTATGGGGGTTTCCCGATACACGCACGCGCACACACGCACGCACACGCAGTAATACATATTTTGTTCATACAGCAGATAAATGTTCAATAAATTATCTACAATGAAATAAAAGCGTTTTCATTAAAAGAAACAAAATAAATTCGACTAAATTAAAAATAAAAAGTTCGTATAAAATAGAAATAATGTTAATTCAACAAATAGTTGAATTAACATTATTTTCCATAAAGATTACAGATGCGTACAACATTAAATAGTCTTAAAAAGGTAGATTTACGAAAGAAAAATAAAGAAAAAAAGAAGGAAAACAAAATACAATTAAAAAGCATAGCTATATTATTCTATTGAGGATGGCTTTGCTATTTCTTATTAGTCTAGACGTTCGAATATTTTATCACCCCTCCGCCTCGAAAAAATCAATTAAATATACTAAAATCAAACAAAATATATTGAGAGTTTTAATTTCTATTAAAACAGAAACATTTTAACCTTGAATTAGATTAATTCAAAAAAATTCTAAAAAGAATGTATAAATATTTTTGAAAAACGAATCAAATATTTAACCAAATTCTAACGAGAATCTGTCTGCCGAATTCAAGAATCGATGTGGAATTTCGAGTTGCATTTACGCATGCAGATTGTTCTCCTTTCGCCACGCATTTCGCGGGAGGAAAATGTTATCTGCTTAATACAATCACCTGTTTTACGATTACACTTTTGAACTCCATAATAAGATAATTACGCAGATGTCGTTTTAATCGTTAAGTTGTATATCCACGTAATTCAACGTGAATTAAAGCTGATATAGCAAGTGTAGATATTACTTTTTATTACGATAAATGTATTGCTTATACAAATTCTCAAGATCGGCATAAACAATGTTCAGCTCATAGGTTCTCAAGTTCAAAAATATGCAACCAAAGAAGGTTGAAGATTATATCGGCCTAAATTTTATGAATATAGTAATCAAGATTATTAATCCTAATCTTAAAACATCCGACATCAGTCACAGATAAAAAATCTGAAAAAACAAACGTTTTCTGAAAGTGATAGCAACTAACATACATTCACAGAAAACACAACTTCTAAGAATCTATTCTCATCAAAGATAAAGACATATTTAGTTCTAAACTGTTCAAAATTCCTAAAAATGTTTCAAATTAGCTCCCACTCTTGCGACAATTATGGTATCCTCAATGAAAACAAATTGATCGATATAATTCTGTGTGACTTTAAGATTCTATTGTGATCCACATCAGTGGTTAATCTAACTGAATCGGGTATAGCTTAAGTAGTGTACTGCTCCAACTATTTAACAAAGATCGAAATGCAGGTATTCATAATCGTTACATCGATTTCGGATAAACGTATGCGATAATGGGGATATGCATTACGTGCAACGAATATCATAAAAACAGGGTTTGTGATATGAGTCGTTGAAAAAAAAAAAACATTAGAGCCCAGAAAAACGTATCCAATCACGTGACTGTATATAATGCAAAACCTATCCAATCCAATCACGTGACTGTATATAATGGCGGAAGCAATGCAGGAGAGAAGAATGAACAGGCATTTTCTCAATTTGCATATTTTCTCTTAGTTAAAAGTTTGGATTTATCAGCGTTAGAACTTTATTGGTTCTTTATTGATTGGTACATGTGCTATTTATATGTTAACTGAAGATGTTTATAAACCAAATAATTATGTACACAACCTTTTTGAAAATTTTGCATCATCAGTTTCTCCTTTCTCTTTTTACCATAGTAACGAGAGGAAAATATTTATCTGCCGATTTGATGATGGTTTCACTTCTTACGGCAATTTTCTAACTTTGATGTTCCGCCCCACCAAATAGGTAACACGATTATGTAAATCCGAAAAACGATATATATATATATATATATATATATATATATATATATATATTCGCAAATTCTCATAAAAGAGTGTACAATGGAAGATGTTGCAAATGTAAAGGAACGAAAGATTAAAATGTCAGTTGTACTTTATACATTGCGTATTACTGAGGACTGTCAAATGTTTTGATTGACCGAGCGTGTTAACATCGGAAAAGAAGGGATGTTAAAATCAGTGAATGTTCGTGTGTGATACTAATTGGAAACATATACATTATATTATGTAAAGTATTATTTTACTATTAATTTTTTTAGAATAATGTTCATGTTAGTGTATCATTCGTTGTTAAGCAAGGGAAGACATGATAACTGTTTTAAACGCAGAAAATTCATTTAATATTGGATATAAATTCCAGAAACGAAGCACCATGTTGTGTAATTTAAACTTTTGTAAGTTGATAAGTTTACAAAATCAACTGAAACCAGATTATTTTGGGCAAGAAGGGGAACATATAAACAGGAAAGCGGCCATAACACTATTTTCTGCTTACTTTATAAAACTGTAAATAAAATGAACAATATAAATAATGGCGAATACTAGAGGTCATTTTATAATACTTTATACCAATTTATAATTGAAACCTTAAACGTTATGTTTTTCACTTTATTTCGCAATGTCTTGACAGTCTTCATTGCGAAATATGTTCAGTAAGCCAGCTCTATATCCCCATTTATTTTCAGTGAATGCGTTTAAATTTATCTGATTAGTTTGGAAACACGTTGTAAATGGCGAAAATGAATACACATGAAATAGTAAATTATTCTCCCACGTTATTCTTGAAAAAAAATGAAATAATAGTCAATATTAAATATGAAAATGTAAAAAGTTTAAAAGGTGTTTTTATTTATAACAATACATTGCGGACAAAAGCAAATCTTACAGTAGCACTTGTGAGTAGACAATGATCAAGGCAAGGTAATATTTTGAATGTGTATTCGAAACCTACATTTTTTTTTCTAGATAGAAATATCGATTACAATAAATTATATTTAAAAAGTTTATGTGAACATTAATCAACATTAACTTCTTTCTTTCGTCCTCTCTTTGTTATTTTTCTTTTCTTCTTGTTTTTTAATATTTTATTTTATCTATTCACTTGTTTTTAGTGTTTATTTGATAGTAGAATAAACCTTAAAAACGAAGGGAGCAATGAATCGTTATTGCGACTAAGCTCGCAAATAAACGAATGTTCGTCGAGGAAAAAATCACCCATGGCAAGTGGCAAGTTCGAAAAGTCATGGACACGCATCAAGTGGTGGGCGAGTTTTCCATTACTCTTAAAAACCAAGTCCAAACCGAGTGAGGCCAATTTTTCTTGATTCTTAGAAAGAGAATGAAGCATGATGTTATTGAAGGCAGAGGGACGAATGACGAATGCTTTATCATCGATTCAGGCGATGGAAGCAATTATTTCTTGTCTGCGTCCTTTAAGAATCCGAGCTGATTTTTCCATACCGTTTCTCTCCTCATATATCGCTAAAGTGTGCGCTAATTTGGAACAAAAATCTGTTTAAGTTTAGTTTACTACCATCATTTGTTAAAAACGATTTTATTCTTAAAATGAATATGTTTGTTTATATTACCTACATGGCGTTTACTTGGAGTATTTTCCTCTGATTATTATTAGTTTTTATATGCATTTTCGCCAGAACTTGTTTTCAATCATTATGAGGAATGTCAATTTAAATAGTTCGCCATCGATGTATTATTATTAATTGAGCAAAATTGATGCAAAAAATGTCCATGATATTAAGTTTATTCAAGGTTAAGTTTATGAGATATTAATTGCAAATGTTCGGGCGGGAATATAAAAATCTATTTGACGCGCATACATGTGTGTGTGTAAGGAAATAAAGTATATAAAACTTAGTTTCGATTATGAAATGCGATGAAATTTAAGGCTCTAACAGCAGTACTCATTCTAACAAAGCTATCGTCAGATAATAGCTTTGGTTCAGTCACGGTTTCAGAATCAGCAAATCTTACAATGCTATGCGAAGTCAATTGTTTGATCTGAAAAGGAGTTATGGTTCTGGCGGCATCAACTACTTTTCTCCACAGGGTATCCTTTGAAGTAAATTGCTCCCTTTCTCATAAACACCTCTTTTCAATATTGACCAGAGATGTTCAATGGGGGTTAAGATCCGGAAAACACGGTGGCTAGCTAGCCATGAGTGTTTCTTCAAAAAAGCCCATAGATTCAAAGAAGGCTGACGTCGTCACCAAATATGTTATATGGGGTTTATATTTAGAGAGATGACGGATAATTTATATGTGTTGTTGTGTTCATATTGGTGTGATAGGGCAGATCGGTATATATAAAGAGGGAATATTTAATACAGTGACATACCAATGAGAGGGGGACAGATAGATTGAATAGATGACAAATATTTATACGTTCTGGGGAGTGTTTCTATAACATATATTTCTTAACACAGGGGTTCCGTTCGAGTTCCAAACTTTGGCCCATCCATCCGGACCGTCAACAGTAGTATGGGTCTCATCTATAAATAGGACACGTTGGACATCCATTTTCATGTAATTCTGTGGGCAAGCCATTCGTTTTTATCAATGGTGTTTGCTCAATGGAGGCCTTTTAATAGTTTGGATGTTCCTTGCCATCTCATTCAAAACATTACATCGGCCCGCCTTGATCTTGGAGCGATTCTGGCTCTTGTAAAAATGGAAGCACGGGTGCAGTTGACTTCCCTACGAATTTTCCGAATATCACGATACGGAAGGTTACTCCTGGTGCCCTTATTCTTTCTCGGTTTGTTGGGGTTGTTGACGAATGAAGCCAAAGTTGTTTATCCATTTCGAGCTCTATAGCTTAATCTTTGATGAACAATTCTTCTGCGAGTCCAGCAACAACTCTTTCCTTTTCGATAACCGTTAATCGACCCTTTTTGTCATTTTAAAAGACCTGAAATAAAGCGATGGACGTTATAAATTACTTGATAAAAGTCATAACTTAGTGAATATCGCGTGGATTTGAATAAAATTTTGGGAAATAACTACCTTGAAATAGTCGTTTGATGATACCATTTTCATTTTTGTGAGGTATATTTAGTCAAATATTGATATTTTACTAATCTGTAATAAAGCGATAGACGCAGTTTATATATATATATATATATATATATATATATATATATATATATATATATATATATATATATATATATATATATATAATAAAACAGTGGTCCTAAAAACGCAAATAATACAAATATGCAAATCATATCTAACGACATAAAATGGAAATAATTTAAAACAGATATTCAAAAGCTGTGAAAAGTCATGATTCCTAGCACCCGTTGAAGATATTGAACAGCTAACAAAGAAAAAGAATGGGAAATAAACCGATATCATTGCATTTATTAGTTATACAGACGCATGCTAATTCATTTTTCATAACTAACGTTAATTATCTCATAGTTCTCTTATGATTCATACGGACATCTCATATTTTCTATAGTTGTTAATTTCTTTTTATTTTTTTCTCATTTCTGCTCAAGTGCTACAATAATCATACAACACGCACGTATTTCCAGTTTAATATTCAGTTGCCTCTCTTTATAAACTTGCCTTTTATAACTTCCGTGTAATACGACTTTGGTGCAGGTATTTCTACTGAATTATCCCAGGCGCAAACATGAAAACAAACAAATATATTCTCTTTTAACAATGCTATAAGGCATATAATTGTCAGACTACGTTCTCACCATTCAGGCATGTCTATCTTCTTCTATATACTTATAAAATGAGTTTTTCACGCCCCGCCATTAATATAAAAATCCTGTCTTTTCTATTTACTTATTATTAAACGAAAATCATAATATAACTAACACGAATTCGCGAGCGACTGCATGTGGGTTAACTAATATTTTTATTCCTTTGAAAAAACAGCATTAATTATTTATTCATTTTTATAGTTTCATATAAGATGATTGCATTCATTTCACTATTACTTAAAATTCAATTTATACATATTATCTACATTCATCATAACTGCGTTGAAGTGATTTAGTCCGTGTGTGTGCGAAAAGTTTCTACCAAAATTTTTTCTGAATATTTTGTCTACGGAGTTGAATTTTTATATATAAAAGTGTTTGGATTATTAGAAAATTTACGATTTGTTTTTAAACAGAAATTATTTGCTGCTATGGAATAAAACTCGAAAAGAAAACAATTGACCTTGGCAGTGACAATCCAAATTGAAAAGAAAACAATTGACTTTGTCAGGCACAATCGGAATTAAAAAGAAAACAATTGACCTTGGCACAGACAATCAAAATTGAAAAGAAAACAATTAACTTTCGCAGGGGCAATCAAAGTTGAAATGAAAACAATTGAATTTGGCAGGGACAATCAAAGTTGAAATGAAAACAGTTGACCTTCAGCAGAGACCATCAAAATTGAAAAGGAAACAATTAACTTAAGCAAGGGCAATCAAAATTGCAAACAAAACAGTTGACCCTAGCAGAAACAATCAAAAGTAAAAAGAAAACAATTAAGTTTGGCAGGGGCAATCAAAATTGAAGAGAAAACAATTGACTTCAGTAAGGACAATCAAAATTGAAAAACAACAATGAATGGAATGACAATAAAAATTGAAAAGAAAACTATTGACCTTGGCAATGACAATCAAAATTAAAAAGAAAACAATTGACTTTAGTAAGGACAATCAAAAATGAAAAGAACACAATTGATATTGGCAATGAAGATCAAACTTGAAAAGAAAAGAATTGAGATCGGACGAGACAATTAAAATTGAAAAGAAAACAATTGACCTCGGCAGGGACAATTAAAATTGAAAAGAAACATATTGACTTTGGCAGGGACAATCAAAATTGAAAAGAAAACAGTTGACCGTGGAAAGGACTATCAAAATTGAAAAGAAAACTATTGACTTCCGCAGTGACAATCAAAACATTAGAAAACAATTGACCTGGGGAAAGACAGTCAAATTGAGAAGAAAACTATTGACCTTGGCATGGACAATCAAAATTGAAAAGAAAACAATTCATTTTGGGAAGGAAGATCAAAATTGAAAAGAAAACAATTAGCCTAGGTAAGGGCAATGAAAATTGAATAGAAAACAATTGACCTTAATAGGGACAATCATAATTTAAAAGAAAACAATTGAGCTGGGCAGGGACAATCAAAATTGAAAGAACAGAATTTACCTTGCTAAAGACAATAAAAAGTGAAAAGAAAACAATTGACCTTAGTAAGGACAATCAAAATTGAAATGAACACAATTGACCTTGACAAGGACAATCAAAATTGAAAAGAACAGAATTGACCTTGCTAAACACAATCAAACTTGAAAAGAAAACAATTGATCTTGGTAATGACAATCTTAATGTAAAAGAAAACAATTGAATTTGGGAAAGACAATTAAAATTGATAAAAAAAAACAATTGACCTGAGCAGGGATAATCAAAATTGAAAAGCAAAACAATTTACCTTGACCGGATGATCAAACTTGAAAAGAAAACAATTGACCTTGACAGGGACAAAAATTGAAAAGTCAACAATTGACCTCCGTAAGGACAATGAAATGTAATAAGAAACAATTGACCCTGGTAAGGGAAACCAGAATTGAATGAAAAAATTGACCTTAGCCAATGACAATCGAAATTGAAAAGAAAACAATTGACCTTGGCAATGACAATCAAAATTGAAAGGACAACACTTGATCTTGGCAGGGACAATTAAAATTGCAAGGAAAATAATTTGCCTTGGGAAGGACAATCAAAATTTAAAAGAAAACAATAGACTTTAGTAAGAACAATAGAAATTGAAAAGAACACAATGGGCCTTTGCATGGGCAATCATAATTGAAAATAAAACAAATGACTTAGGTAAGGACAATCAACATTGAAAAGAAAACAATTGACCTTGGCAGAAACAATCAAAATTGAAAAGAAAACAATTGACCTTGGTAAAGAACATCCAAATTGGAAAGAAAAGAATTGATTTTAGCAGGGAGAATCAAAATTTAAAAGAAAAAAGTTGACTTTGGCAGGGACAATCACAATTTAAAAGAAACGAATGGATTTTAGCAGGGACAATCAAAATTGTGAAGAAAACAATTGACCTTGGCAGGGGCAGTCGATATTGAAAAGAAAACAATTGACCTTTGTAAGGGTAATAGTAATTGAAAATAAAGCAATTGACCTTGGCAATGACAATCAAAATTAAAAAAAACAATTGTCAGGGACAATAAAAAATAAAAGAAATCCACTGGCCTTGGTATAATATAAAATTGAAAAGCAAACAATGTGCCTTGGTAAGGATAATCAAAATTTCCATAACACCAATTGACCGTGGAAAGGACAATCAGAATTTAAAAAGAAAACAATTGACCTTTGCAGGTACGATCAAAATTGAAAAGAAAACAATTGGCCTTGGCAGGGACAATCAAAATTGAAAAGAAAACAATTGACCTTGGTAAGAACAATAAAGATTGAAAAGAAAACAATTTACTTTTGCAAGGACGATGAAAATTTAAAAGAAAACAATTGACCTTTGCATGGACAATCAAAATTGAAAAGAAAGCAACTGACCTTGGGAAAAACATAAAAAATTAAAAGAAAACAATTGATCTTGGTAGGGGCAATCAAAATTGAAAAGAAAACAATTGACCTTGGTAAGGACAATAAGAATTGAAAAGAAAACAATTGACCTATGCAATGGTGATGTTAATTTAACAGAAAACAATGTACCTTGACAGGAGCAATCAAAATTGAACAGAAAACAATTGACATTGGTAAAGTCAATCAAAATTGAAAAGAAAACAATTGACCTTAGAAAGGACAATAAAAATTAAAAAGAAAACAATTGACCTTAGTGTTGTATAGGGGCTTCATTATTATTATTATTATTATTATTATTATTATTATTATTATTTATTATTATTGTTGTTGTTATTGTTCGTTATTAGGAAGTCTTATTAAAAGTGAGTCTTAGAGAGTCTTATTAAGAGAGATGTTGCGTCCTGTGTTCGTGTTATGAAGAGATTCATATATATAAAATGTTCATACTTAGAAGTGTAGTAGAAGCTCAGAGTGAGGAGACAATGTTGAGACAGTCTTAGTGTTCACATTGTAGATATGAGATGTAGAGACACTGTGCATGTGAAGACATTTTAAAACAGGATATATAAGACATATAATGACAATTTCACTTTACCTTTTGGTAGAATTACAACACAAAGACGACGTTTATAAAAACACATGACGCGTTTATTTCCATGGACCGGTCGGTGGTTTTCTTAGTCAGGAATTCAAAGTTTTACATTCTATGTTTCAAAGGTGACCGTATCGCTTCCAGACGTTCAACTGTCCATCTCTGGACTCCAGAATGTCGTCTGTCGTCCTCAGACACTCTCTCACAGACTCTCCAGTTTCTAACTATATCGAGAACTTCCCATTTTCCATGACGTCATACACATGTTAAAACATGTGTCTTCTTTCACGTGTTCTGAAAATGCGTGTCCAATACATTTTCCTTTGTTTACAAAAGGAAATTTAACCTATATTTCCAGTAACCTATATTTCCAATATGTTAAAAACATGTTTATTAAATTATCCTATAGTTGCATTCCTCAATTCAATTTCATAACAGAATTGACAAATGCACATTCCTTTTCTTAAAACTATTTTATCTCTAAGCTAAACAGTGGTTTGTTTTTACATTCCATTTTCTAATTCTCTCTCGTAATCTATTTCTAAACCTAAATTACGAGGTTCGAATTTTCGTTTTCATTTTAACTAAATCTCTATTTTTACTTACATGAAAAACGGGACAGACCCTTTTTACCATGTAACATTACGAAGGACAATAAAAATTAAAAAGAAAACAATTGACCTTAGGAAGGGCAATAAAAATTAAAAAGAAAACAATTGACCTTAGGAAGGGCAATAAAAATTAAAAAGAAAACAATTGACCTTAGGAAGGACAATAAAAATTAAAAAGAAAACAATTGACCTTAGGAAGGACAATAAAAATTAAAAAGAAAACAATTGGTTAGGACAATTGAAAGTTAAAAGAAAACGATGGGCCTTGCCAGGGACAATCAAACTTGAAAATAAAACAATTAACTTTGGCAGGGACAATCCAAGTCGAAAAGAAAACTATTGACTTTGGCATGGACTATAAAATAAATCATTACCGTTGCTGTTACTTGTTCGCATACTCAAAATGAAACATTCATAGCTCAAAGCCGCTGAGTTTTAAACCTTTCGTATTGATTTGCCCGTAGCTTAGACGGTAAAATGTTTGGCAAATTATTAACGACTAAAGCTGAAACGTTTAACATTCTATGAGATGATATCCAAGTCATATTTTTATAATTTTGAAATCATTCCTATATATTGAAGAATAAAAAAAAAACGTGTCCGATAATAAGTAAGAAATCAGCATGAATTAAAATATAATAAATGTGTGTGTATTCTACGACCGTCAAATGTCAGGCGCCAGGTTATTTTACAAAAATGCATCTTCCAATTTGATTTGTGAATAATCTGATATCATTAAGATATACTGATTCAGACGTTTTCCATTTTTAATTGAATTATTCCGCAGTCAAATTATGTCAACTCAATAGGGAAAATTTTGAATCAATATATTCATAAATACGACACTCCCATTATTTATTTGCAAAACATTTATACTACTAAAAGCATTAATAATTTAGATGCCATTCTAAATTGAAGCACAGGTCTGTTTAGTTACTCTAAAGACATGTATTACATTATTAAATAAAATATAATCAAAACAGTAACATTCAACAATTGTACTTTATGTATATAAAACACAAAATGGGTGTTTGTATTACTGTACACATAGATCCAGTTTGGTAGAAAAGTAACTTATCTTGCCTTTGATAACATTTATTTGTTATATATTTCTTTTTTGACAACTTTTTCGAATCTATGTTTACAGTAATACAAACCCAACAAAATATTTATTAAAAAAAAAAAAATTTTAAGTTAATAACGAAAGGGAAATAATTCCATTTTTAAACGAAAAAGTCAGTTTACCTAACTTACTGTATTAATGCTATTTTTTAAGCAAGAAAACAAAAGGTAAATATCCAGATACGCTACTACAGAACACCGACCACTCTTTGTTTTTTTTTATAGGTAATTGAGGTCGCTGACAACGAATCTGATAGTCAAACTTGGGGCAAATTTACCGTTTGCATGGTATTTACCCCTGAACCCACGAACTTCTTTCCACCATTTTGCAGCTTCCGTTTATGCTACGCGCATGCACGCTGTAGCATAAACGACGGCTTCACCAAGCAAACTACGTTGGGGGGAGGGGATTTTTTTCAAGGACATAGAATTTTCTAATTTTCAAAAATACATTATAGCGCTTTTTGGGTGGAAAATTTAAAATTAGCTGAAAAAGAAATAAAATAAGAAAATGAAAGAACACCAAGTTGGAGTACGGGGGGTAATTTATCTGTTTTTTTACCTGGAACATCGAATTTTCAAATTTTCCGTAACTACCGCACCGACATTTACCAATTAGAACACTATTTAACATTTTCCGAAGATTTTACTTTGCACATTGGGGGCGCGAGCGGGGGGGATGTGATGTTGGCGCGCGCGCCCCAGCATCACATCCCCCCAAACAAATTAGAGTGGTCGTTGTTCTGTAGTAGCGTATCCGGATATTTACCCAAAAAAATATTTAGGTTTGGCTATAAATTCCTAAACTCATTTCACCCTAAATAATTTAGGTGACTGAAATAGGAATCTAATTGAATCTTTAATTTTTTTAATAGTATGTGAGAAATTCATTTTTCTTCGAGTTATATTGAATTCATTAATACGGACTTTAGGGGCTTTTTTCGTAATGTTACTGTAAAAATTATTTTTTATTGTTACAAAAATAAATTCTTGCGTTTTTTTATTTACTACTGAAAACCATAACTTTAGTAAAGGTATTTTATATTTAAACGAAATAAGACATTTTCACTAAGAGTTAAATAAAAATAATTAGTTCATTATATTCTGCGATCATAATTTGAAAAATACTGCAATTTTCATTAAAATTGGTTAATTTCCTGATTTTTGGTTAATTTTTAGTAAAGGGATGAGTCAAAATGTGTATACATTTTGAGCGTCGGCATTCATTATGCGACCACGTGTGGTTAATTTAAATTAAAGTTCAATCATATGGTTACATTATCAATAATCATGTAATTAAACGCATTGAAAATTTACCGATATTGTAAACACATTCTGTTTACATTAAGCCTGTAGTGTTTTTTTAGAGATGCAATGTTGTCAACTGAGATTTAAAAAAAAAACCGCGAGATCAGGAGAAAGAAATGTCCAGAAAATCGCTAGATTTTTTAACTTATCGTCTGAAATTTTCAAAAATCGCTAATTCCCCCCCAAAAAAATTCCATAATGTTCCGTGTTTTCTCTTTTTTGTTGTTATTGTTTCTTGCTTTTTACACTTTTAGATCGTATTTTAAACTAAACTTCGGAAGTTGGAATGCCCCCCACATATAATGTACTTGGGAAAATCGATTTTATAGTGAGATTTAAGAATGGTTTGTCGAAAAAAAGGTGAAAAACAAAACAAATAATCAATAAATAATTGTTACCAAAGGCAATAAATGCTACTTTTTTTTACTTACATGAATGAGCAAGCGCTTTTCTTTATTTTTTAATTATCTAATGCGGGTGTGTAGGTGCCAAATACCTCCAGATTTTCTAGAATTTCCCGCTAGATTGTAAACGAAATCTCCAGATCTAGCAGGAAAACCGCTAAATTGTAACACTGGTCACGTGACAAGAAGCGGTAATAAATAATTGTCCCTAAATAAAAAATGACCTCTCTGTACAAAGAAATCCACCTATTTATCATAGAAAAATTAAGTATAATGTTATAATTAAAAAGAAATATATAAAAACACACATGGATATAGTAAACATATTATACCAAAACGTGGAAGCCATCCGTCCAGTGGTTTTTTAGACAATTAATTCCGATGGAACCAACAGTTACATTTATATATATATACATATATATATATATATATATATATATATATATATATATATATTTGGGTATTTTTTATAGATGTGTTGTCACAAAAGTGTTCTAAATTGAAACCAGGGAAAAGAATATCAATTAGTAAGGTATTTTAAATAGCGCAAGTTTTAGATTTATGTTTAATCTCCTACAGAGGGTCTGCAAGTGAGGCGTATGTGTATGTTTTCCCCGTTTACAGTTGGAAACAGTCTCCCAATGTCATTTAATCCCATTAACAGTGTTTGTTTTACCAAAAACTCTAGTTTAATCTTCCTACTCAACTATATTGGAATGTGAAGTTACAAATATAAAACAAATTCTAATAAATAATAGCTTCCTAGACAAATATATTTAAATATAATACACATCAAAACAGTACACAATCAAAACATACATATTATACAACATGTCCTATGAAATCAAACATTAATAACAATTTACAACGTGTATATCCTAATAAACAATTGAAACTAATTATTTTCTACGATACATTTGAAACGTCAAACCTTCTTGTTACTAACTAGCACGGTCAGTTAACCGTCGTTGCTCGGTGGAAGCCTGCCCACCTCGTAAAAAACAGAAAACACCCCCTGTATAATTTTTTGAGAGGCGAGAATAATTCCCTCAAATTTAACCATGATAATCATTATCAGCATACCCGCCCTTAAATGCTAAAAATAATTGGGATTGGCAGTGTCGGTAGGATAAAAGTATATTTTTATCGTATGTGCGCACGAACCTGGCAGTCAGTAAATTACAATGCATAATACAGATCTTTATATCTCTATAAGTACTTGTCTCCGCAAAATTTGAAACAAAATTTTCTTAATTAGTATCGTCAAAAACCTTTAAAGTCATCATTTTAAAGAAATCAGTGGAGGTTGACCTGAAGTACAAATTTATTCTAACCACCCCAAAGTTAAGATGTAAGCAGTCTCCAGAATCATTCCGGAAAAGAAAATCAAATAAAATACTCCACAGGATTCAAATTTGGTGAAAACACAAGTATATAACAAATATTTATTTTCTTATATAAGGTAATCGGTGTAAAAAGTCATGAATTTTGTATAAAATCAGACGCTAACTATCAAACACGCCGGCATGTCTTTTAATTGTGGTATAAAAGCACAAAATTGATATATCACTTCCGCTATTTTTTGTTTTTAAATATAGTTATGATTTTTAAATGTACATTTTAAATATACTTCCTTTCAACCTGTGCAATATATTATGATCGTCTCCGATTTAAAAATAAATCTTTCAGAGAATATCATCTCATTGATTCGTACTTATTATGTTATTTAAATTCATGTTTCTTTAACATACGCGAAATATTCATATTTTAAAATTGTTAACCTATTACCTGTCGCAGGTTAAACTTTTTAAAATGTTAAATTTGTAAAAAGATTATGACACATTCATTATTTTCTTTTCCGGTTTCTGTAAATAAATATATTCTAAAAATATTTAAACAGTTTGACAGAATATATGACATATTGACGTAAATAAACGTAGTTATTTGAAAAGATATGCGATTAAAAAATAAGAATCAATTGATAAAAATGTTTCCGTGTTTTTATATATGTTTATTATAAGGGGGTTGAAAAATATTAACATAACATATAGTTTACTATAAAAATATTTTAACAGTGTAAAAATGTGAATATTTCACGTATCAAAAAAAAAGTAAATTCAAACAAAATGATAAGTACGAATGCCAAAAAAAATATTTATAATAATATATAATAATATACATTGCGCAGGTTAAAATAAAGTATATTTAAATAACGTACATTTAAAAACGTAACTATCTTCGAAAAAATATAATTACTGGATAAAGTGTACAAAGCGAGCGAGAGAGAGAGAGAGAGAGAGGCAAAGAGAGAGAGAGAGAGAGCTTATTATTTTTTCTTTCTAGCATCGCTGTGAAATGTTCCTTCGGCATAAAAAATGTAAAAGTAAGCGAGAGAATAGGGAAGACAGAACGAGCAAGAGAGAAAGTTGGAAGGAATATGTATATATATATATATATATATATATATATATATATATATATATAGATAGATAGATAGATATAGAAAATATAAGCTGACGTCGTAAAATGTAAGAGAATGAACGCAACAATTTACTCAAAGGGCAAAAGTAGGTATCATTACGACGCTATATGTGAATTGTACGTCAACGTTCTTTTAGTATGCAAATGCCGTCAATCCAGAATACAGGAATGATCAGAGCTCATCCAATCAGAAGGGCGGAATTTGTCTGGAGAGACTTTATTATGGGATCGGAAAAGGGAAAGATTATATTATATCTATGAGTGTATGATAGAATTACAAAGAATGCAAGCACAATATATGTAAATTTTGTATATTTTCTCCCAGTGCTGACTGGGGCGGGAGGAGGACTTGATATTTTGAGAAAAAATAGGAATTAGTTCCTCTAAAGATCGTTGCGATTGTGATGATGTTGCTCCTAGGATGAAATGTAAGATTTTATCATAAGGACTAAATGTGTCTAAAATGTTGTTCTAAAGTTACATAAGATAGTTCCTAATATTTTAAACATAATAAATTTGTATATGGTATATTTTGTTTCAAACCTACGGTATTTAGTCCGGAGGGGAATTTCATTATTAATTTAATTATCTCTAATGATGAATCCATACGTATTTAAATCATGGTAATTAAATCAACCAATTCTTGCCAGAAACAAGAAAAAAATAAGGAGTGTTTAAACGCTTCCAAACAAGAATAAGTACATATGAATCATCTGTGTTATTTAATTTAATTACCTCAAGCCAGGATTGAAATCCGACGGTCTGTACGACAGTTAAGGCTCCTAACCACTACGCTATCGGCGGCTTCTGTATGAGTCATGAGGTTAACGATGTTTTGACATCGTCCGAACTACCTAAGCTCGATTTGTTTACACAAAGAGCATCGCTTATACGCTAATGGTAATTCGTGTATCACTTCTCAATATGCTCAGCTCAAGATACGAATTCCTGTCTGTTCTTTGTTTGTTCACAATTTGATTAATCTATACAAAAGGTTCCTTGCTTTACTCTCTCATTTATTTCTATGAATAGTATAGTTCTTTCAAAATAAACAATTAAAAGATAACATCATTTGCATATTACACTAAGAAAAATCGATTTTATTAAATAGCGGTATCTTAGTTAATATTTCTAGCGAGAGAATTGGTTCAAGTGTTCTATTTAAAATTGTTATTTAACAAACGGTAAACAATAATTATATTCATAACATATTTAATTTAATTTGTTTGGAATTAATATTCCAACATCGATTTAAAAAAAAAAACTTTTAAGTTATTTGTCCCTGGAAACTTCGAAACATGAAAAACAAACTATTCACCAAATGAAATAATTTGGCCATAATTTGGTAATCTCAATAAGTTTGTAGCTTGAAAAAATAATTTAGCGTAAATAGAAAAATGCTTCGCTTTTATAGTTTTTTTTTTAAATATTCAAGCAAACAAAAACATTACAACAAAAACTTGAAGGATTTCATTTGTTTGTTTTTATTATTCTTTAAACAGCTATATAGAATCGGTAAAATTTTACGATGTGACCCAGCATTGTTTAACATCTAAATAATCTACTTTTTTGACGCAATACGTTTGAAAAGAGATATTTTGAAAAAATATTATGATTTTCAGGCGCGGAATCATTTTTCTATATAAATTCAACGTAAATGAGCACCAACTTTTTGGCAACCAAACGTTCAACGAGATATGTCACCTCTAGCATTTTTTCAAGTTTGGCAACCGAGGGAGGGGTCAAAACATGAAAAATACAATTTGTTTTGTTTTTTTTTTTGATGGGACGAATTACATTTGAAACATAAAAATAACGATTAATTTAATTAATTTTCATGAGACCATTCTGTACTTATACCTAACAATTTTATAAACAAAACGAACTCCAAAATATGACAAGTTCAATTTTGGGGGTGGGGAGGATTACATTAGAAACAGAAAATTACGAAAAATTTCATTTAATTGTTTTTGGAATTAATTTTTCATAGATCTTCATACTTTTTAGAAGTTAAACGACGCTGAGTTACGTCGTAAAAATTTAGATTTTTTTATTAGGGCGCTTTTTTGTTTTTAAAAGTGTGTGCTTCAAATAGAGGGAGGTGTCTCTTTTAGATAAATCGAAAATTTTCTTTATTTACAAAAAAGAAAAAAAAACAGTGAAAAAAGTGGCTTTACAAAAAATAAAAACAAAGACACACGTTAATGTTTATAAACGTTATTTTTAGGTTCATAACATCGTGAGTTTTACTAGGACAGCAGGCAAACCAGTTTCAAATTACTTTTTTCCCTTCATTAAAGTTCCAGATTCGAGTGTTTATTTTTTGTATATTGTAGCGGATATATTTATTTGTGAGGAGGGAGTTTTCTTTCCAATGCTCACTATCCGGAGAACAGTTTCTTCTCTTTGTATTCCTTCTGTCGAAATATCTGGTGGAAAGAGTATCACGCACTTCTTCTTTTTGAGGGCGATTACATTTATTTGTTTTTATCCGTTCTTTCATTTTTGGAATTGTTGTGTGGGTATCCACGTTGCCCATGATGAAAATGATTAGTATAACAAGTATGTTTCAAACGGAACTTCATGTCAACCCAGACAACGCCGGGTACATTGCTAGTATATATATATATATATATATATATATATATATATATATATATATATATGTGGGGGGGGTGTATGTGTGTGTTTATATATATACTAACAAAAGTACCCCTCCTTGACTGAGTTCAAAAACAGCGTATAGAAAATGGACTCTGATTTATGAACGTATGATAGGTTATGAAAAGGAAGGATTGTAATAAGATTGCTTCGAATTTGGGGGTATTAAAACCAAAGCAAAATATGATGAAAGTAAAAATAAAATAGATAAATCCATTAATTTATAATTTATTATACCATACCTGTTCACACTGAAAAACTTATCGCAATATTCTTTGAATCTATATTAAAATACCTTGTTAAACTTTGTGATATATTTCCATTCTATGGAGGTCAGGCGCGAACGAACACCCCATAATTTTATGATACCATATTTCTTCAAACTTTATTATTATCAAAGTATACTTACGCAGATAGATATGAAAAGTCTTTAATAAAGTTTGTGGCTATTTCCATTCTATGGAGGCCAGGCGCGAAGGCAGACCCCACAATTTTATTATACCATCCCTATTTAAGTTAAAACATACTTATCAAAGTATTCTTAATACCTCTATATGAAAAACACTTCTAAACATTTTTTTTAATTTTTAAATTGTTTATTTACATATTTTGTGGACCAGACGCGAACGCAGACCCCACAATTTTAATGAACCACTGTTCTGCCAGATCAAACATGCGTGCATGTGTATAAGAGAAAGAAAATTAAAACTGTAAGTTGAACTTTACAATCAAAGTCTATTGTTCGACCGAATACTCCAAAAAATAATTTATAAAATTCCCACTCCACGAACTTTCGAAGAATGTTATTCTTGTTATTTTTCACATAAGGGGGCATAAAGAAATCAGCAAATTATATTTGTAGCAATGCTAGAATTTGCTAGTTAAGACATTACGTGAAGCCGCAATTTATTGTAGTTATAAATTGCCAAATAAAAAAATGAAAAGATGTTGGATATGTAAAAAATATGTATGTAAAAACAAACCGTGCTTAATATTTATTAACATATGTATATATATATATATATATATATATATATATATATATATATATATATATATATATATATACAGTAAGTTATAAAATATATATGGCGATTAAACTACACTGAATATCCCGCGTTTCATCCACTCTAGTATCCACCGCGTCCTTCCTAGAAAGCTGACTAAAATCTTAACAGAAGCACTTTCTGTATATAAAAACGACGGACAACCACAAATTCGCACATAAGCCTGAAGAGTCCTAGAGTGGATAGAACGCGGAATATTCAGTGTAGCTTAATCGCCATGTATATTTTATAACTTACTAACTAGCTCTACCTACGTATTGAGCACTTTTGAAATAAATACTTAAAGTTTATGCATAAATTTATACTTTCGTATATTAATTTTATGTGAGTAAATGAAGTAGTTTTATATATATATATATATATATATATATATATATATATATATATATATATATATATATATATATATATATATATATATGAGCATAACTTTGGAAGCATAAGATGTAGGTAAAATATTTTCTCATGTTTTTGCTCATAAGGAAAATAGATTCCATATTGTTCATTGTAAAATTGTTTTTTATTCAATACGTCTGACGAAAGGCTGTTCTTGTGAAAATTTTCATACGACATAGGGTTTAAATTTGTCCGAATAGTCTTGAAACAATTGTGACTAACGATGAAATACATTATTTGTTGTTATCAATCTATTCCTTGATGTCTTCATTTTGTTAAAACAATATATATATATGTATATATATATATATATGTATATATATATATTAAACAGATAAATGCATACACATGCATACACATACGCACACATGTGTGTAAGTGCGTGTATAAATGCTTCGAGCAGATATTTAGTAATCGGTCAAGTTTATAGTCGATGATATTGAAACTTCGGTTGTCAGGTTGTAAGTGAAGTTTCAGCGTTTATATAAACCCTATGAAGAATACTTCATTCGTTTTTGCGAAATGTTTGGCATTGTCTCTTATGATATTTAGCCCATTTAGTTACCATATAAGATAATAAAGCGGACTGTTTAGCTTATCACAGGTATGTAGTGTATCTAGACACACGTTAGATCCAAGTCGGTATCGAAACTTGAGCTTCTAGTTGACATTTAGTAAATCTAAGTATTGAGTTGTCATGAACGAATAATTCCAATCACAGGATTTATATAAATGTTGTGAACTACCGATGAGTCATTCACTTGTTTTTGCTATGTTTATGAGATGAAGAAAGCAATAGACCTAGTTATCTACATATATACAGATTTTATACTGATTTGCAATACTCCTTTGTAGCTACCTATGCTTGCAAATATATTTATATCTTTTTTCTGTCACTATTGCTTCTTAACTGATAAACTTTATTATGATAGAAATAATATGCTTATTCACTTCTTCTGCCTCTCTATCAGCTTGTATTCTTTCTATCTTTTCTACAATTGTTCCACCTTCTCACTCTCTCTCACCCTCTCACTCGATTTCTCTTTGTTTTATGTATGTCTTCTTTTATTCTGTTTCTTACTCTGTCTTCATATTCATATACTTTCTTCCTCTCCGCCCGCAAATCCAGACTATCGAAGACTAATCTCAAAATAGAAACCCCGAGAGAACGAAATAACATATTATTAAATAGGTCAATCATTAATTTTTAAATTGAAATTCTCTGATTCGTCCATTATATTTCTCCTTTAATTAGAGAAGCAAAGAATGATAGTATTTTTTAGCGAGCAACATTTTACGAAGAGAAATTTGTTCCTCTTTGT
Organism: Euprymna scolopes; assembly: GCF_053919585.1. Lineage (NCBI taxonomy): Eukaryota > Metazoa > Mollusca > Cephalopoda > Sepiida > Sepiolidae > Euprymna > Euprymna scolopes. The sequence continues at coordinate 26,053,955 of NC_136518.1, forward strand.
GTTTGTTTTCTTGCTTATCTGATTCAATTGGCCTTCGTCCGTTCAGCGTCGATCGTCGACAAGTTAAGCACGTCAACATTTACTTGCATGTTCGATGAAACTTTTTCTTTTAATTTTACAATTTTTCAATTTTTATATCGGCTGTTGTTGCCTATTAAAGCGAATGAAACTGGATCATTAAAATGTACATTTCGCTGTCGTATTAAGATGAGTACAGTGAAAACGAATAACTGTTTTGATAAGCAACTATGATATAGATTTGTATATTACAAAAACACGCAAAGAACGAAAAACGGCATAAACTGATAACTTACTCGGTAAATCTATAAGAATATATATTTTCAGAACATTTTTAAATCTATCTAACATATTCAAAAATGGCGACAATATTATTTGTAAATATATCTATATTTAGCATATATTTATGATGCGAAATAAAAAAAATTACCCACCACGTACATTGTTTGGACGAAAATTTAGTGTTCTCCGAATTTTTTTTTTACAAGATGGGCACCACTTATCAAGGCCCGGAAGCCACTCAGGGATAAGGGTTATTGTAAGTACAGTACGTGAGTGTGGAGATTTAAAGCGTCTACTTAAGAGGGCGGTTCATCAGGAATTTGTTTACGTTGGACTTGAAGACATCCAAATTGTAGTCAAGAGGGAAGCAGGTTGACGGAACAGAGTTCCACAGGCGTGCAGTTCTAAGAAAGAAGCTTTGTTCATGGAATCTACGTTTTGATTTAGGCATAAAAAAGAGTGGGGAAAGTTTTTGACAGTGGATTCAGCTAGACGGGTGTTTTTCGTAAAAGATTGGCGAGGGGGGACAGAGATTGGAGTTCAGACGAGCACCTGCCATGGAAATAACGATAAAACAAGGATAGGCTTCTGTGGGAGAGAGGTTGCAGGGAAGAGAAAAGGGCATCCCCCACTAAGCCACGAAGTCTATTTTGTACTCTGTCAAGGCAGGATAGGCTGTTTTTTAGCAGCTCCTGCCCAGCTATGGCAGCAGTATTCCATCCTTGGACGTACTTGGCTTTATATAGATAGAGAATTGCATCAGTAGTGAGATATCTTCTGGAGCGGTAGAAGGCGCCCACCATCTTTCCAGCGACCTTGATGACAGACTTGATATACGTGTTCCATTTAAGAGCATGGGTGAAGGTCAAGCCCAGACGCTTGTCAAAACATGGGGCTTCTCCAAGACGAGAGCCATCTATTTAAATTGATGCCAGATGGGGATCGGAGCGTTGATGATGTAAAGATAGGAGTTTGGCTTGAGATGCATTAAAGGTAACCAGCCACGTCTTCCCCCACTGAACCACACGTTCGAGATCAGAGGAGAGAGACTCAGAGAGAGCTTTGTCATTTACAGCCTTTGATGTGTTGCCGTAGATGGTCGTGTCATCAGCATAGATGTCAACAAATGATTTAAGCATCTGTTTAGGGACATCGTTGATGTAGATCAGGAAGAGAGTTGGGCCCAAGATGTACCCTTGAGGGACTCCAGCATTAATACTGCAGGCCTCTGATTTTTATCCATCAACCACCACTCTAATTTCCAGTTATACCGTAGCTGGAGATCTTATGAAGTAGGCCTTTATGCCATACCTTGTCGAAGGCCTTTGATATGTCAAGAGCAATTACCCTGAAAATGAAGCCTTTGTCAAGAGATTCACTAATCCTATGAGATATAACCGTTAGCACATCTGCGGTAGATCTTGCAGAACGGAAACCATATTGTGTGTCACTAAGAAGGTTATTTCTGCTGAGGTGGTTGACTATTTCTTTATTTAATATGGATTCCAGCAACTTACTCGTGGCACACAGGAGACTTATTGGTCTGTACTGAGAGGGAGATGACTTATCACCTGAGCTCTTAAATACAGGAGATACTGATGAGATTTTCCAGGGTGTTGGAAAGCACTTCTCCTTAAGGCAACGTTTAAACAGTTTCGTAAGTATGGGAGCAAGTTCTGCTTGAAGGTTTTTAACACTATAATTGGGATGCCGTCACAAACAACTTACATCTTTTAATGCATTCTACAATAACAAAGTCAATTGTAACGCCTGGACTGAGAGTGTCATCAAAAATATAATATGTGCTTGAAAAAATATATGTGCTTAAAGTTCATCGCCCTTTAAAAAAATAATTATGAGTTGAGCTTTCAAAAATGGTTTAATAACTACATTCACTCTTTGTTCCTCTTTTCACTTTTCATTTATTTTGCTTTCTCCCTTTTCTCATGACGCATTCTATCTTCACCAGCCTTATATTTTTTATTGCGTAGAGCATATATAAGGATAAAAAATACAAATTGGCTAGTAAAAATATAATATTAATAGGTCAGCTCAAATCTTATTGAATATCAACTTTTAAAAATTCGGTCAACGTAAATGCATCTATTAGATATATAAATAAGCATTTAATAACGACAAAATAGAAAATAAAGTATTTTACACATTTATTTCAATGGAATGCATTTTTATACATCGATGTGTCGATGTTAAACTTTTTACCAGTAAAATTAACTTTTTTAAAATGCAAAAAACTTTATCATTTAATTTTATACTCACTTGATTTAATTTTAAAATGCGCCAAAATATAGTCCAGTCCAAAGATAAAATTTTCTGTCAGTTTTGAACAGCAAAGTTTAAATGCAATTAAGATTTTTAGATTAATTTCGAAATTGTTGAATTTTTTTCATATATTCAATTAAGCTGTCTTTTTTGCCATTCGTTTGATCCTCATCGGCATTTTTTAAATGCAAGAAGGAGAGATTAAAGAAAAAGAGTGGAAGAAACGATGAGACTATGTAAAGTATGATTCATATTAACACGTGTATTTTTATATTTGACGCTGTTATATTTTCTTTAACTTCTTATTCAGTTGTATTTCTTTTCCTTTTTATCATTCATTACATTCATATTTCCTCTGTATTTTCTCTGAATATTTTTAAAATATTTCTTCTTTTATTATTTATAGTTTAACTTTTTCGATATAAGTAAATAATAAAATGCAGAGTGAAAAATAGCGTTGTTACAAGATAAAAAATATAATTCGAAAATTGAAAAAAGATATAGTTATGGAGTATACTGACTAAAAAAATGGAGGAAAATATAAATAAAATATTGAAAGGAGTATAAAATGCTAAAATATTTTCGAGCATTTCTGCTGCAAATATTACGCAAAAATTAAAAAATATACAGTAGTGTTCGTCAATATGTGAATTTATACTTGAAGTTATTTGTAGATTTATTTAATTTTTATTTATGATTGCTGTCATAAAGATCGGATATCTCTCCAAACAATTATGTAACTATTTATTACATAGTCTGTTTGTTTTTTTTACTGGGGATAACGCATGTTGTTTCACAATCCTCCTACCAATAGATCAGTTGTTCTGCAGTTCATCTCATATATTTTCTTTTGTAATTACACTTTCGCAATATCTTGCGAAGTGATAGAATTGACGTACACAAGCACGTCGAAACTCGTTTAGAAATGCATATGGTGTTTCGAAAACGAATTTTCGCTTTTAATCGTTACTATTCAGCTTCTATTCGTGTACAAACTGAGTAGTTCTATCCTGTGTGAAGACTTGGCGTGGGACGAGATAAAAATTCCCATTCAAGCCTCATAAAAAGGACTCTATCACATTAGATATGTCGTCTTAAAGTTTTGGATTACTAACTACTGCTGATGAAAATGACGAACACTGCAAAAAGCAACGACAATGACATAAGTACATCTATCATGGTCGTAACAGATTTAAAAAGAAATCATTTGAAACGTACTTTGGGGAGGGCGGCAGACAGTGCCAAACGTGCCAAATGCATTTTAACTTGATCATATATTTAGTGTATAGAAGAGCAAACAAAACAAGTGGCAAACACATATTCAAATTTTGTATGCTATATGTGCAGCAATACTTCTTAAAATAAGTCTGGTTTGCTGAGTCAACTACGTGGCCACAACCTAAAATTAGAATCTTGAAGGAATCGCCTTCTTCTCTAAACCAGTGGCAATCGCCCCATATATATATATATATATATATATATATATATATATATATATATATATATATATATATACTAGTTTTACCCTGCCACGCGTTGCAGTGGCTCAATTTGGTGTAATGTAAAAATTAAATAAAAAGAGAAAAATGCATGTTTCTTATATTCTTAGTACAGCAATCCACTCCAAAAAGTGAAAAAGAAGGCGAAAAGAACAAAAAAAATGGTACTCTCGCAAAATTTGATCTGGATCCTCGGGAGTTTCTGTCAATCATTCATGGTTCGGACTCGACCAACAATCAGTGGATGAAGTCGCACATAGTAAAAATGTTGAATCGCTAAATGTTTTTTTGTTGTTATTGTTTTCTGTATACAAAAATGTGAGTTAGTAATTAATATTTGGTTGATGGGGGGGATAACTATACACAGATTCGAAAAAGTTGTCCAAAAACAAATAAATGAAAGCAAAGGTAAGTTACGTTTCTACCTAATTGGATAATTGTTTAGTGTTTTTATGTAATGTTAAATGTTTAATCGGCTCGAAAAACAGAAATGATCGCAGACTCTGTTGAATACGTTCAGTTTGGGAAAGTAAGTTGAAAACTAAAAACTATACAAAATAGTGTCTGAAACCCCACAAATATAGTTTACCATGACATAGGCTGGCATAATCGGTGGGTTTCTGAAAGTATTGTGTATAGTTTTTTTTCGTTTTAACTCACTTTCTCTAACTTAAAGTAATCAACAGTGTCCGCCACCAGTTGTAGCTTTCAAATACACCGATAAACACTGTTTTTCAAGCCGACTAAACGCTACATTAAATGAAAAGGGTTCATATTACTAAACACAGATACAAAAAAGTTGTCAAAAAATAAATAATGTTATTATTTTAAAAGCCATTCTTAACATGGGGAGGGGAGGGTGTTTTGTACCTATTCTGTACTTTAACCTTACAATTGAATAAAAAAACATATCATAAAACTTTAATTAAACGTGGAAATACGATTTAAAAAATAGCGCGGATTACTCTCTGCATTAGCACCAACATTTCTCTAGCATGTTAGTGAAATTTCTAATACTTGAAAAAATTTAAAAAAAAAAGTTTTGAAAAAAAAACGAAAAACCCTCACCTTTCATAAAAACAAATTATTTAAAAAAAAAAACACCCACAAACTGACTTTTAACTAAATAAGTAAAAACAAAAAAAAATGTTTTTAACTCGAAACTTTATTTTCATAAAAACAATAAAAAGTCATGTTCAATCTTTTTTTTGTTTTGAGAAACAAATATATTTCTGACTTACAAATGCGGTAGAGACTCATATTATTTTTACTTTCTATGGTTTTGATATAGCGCGTTTTTATTGGTTACAAAATGGGTGACTGATTTATCAGAACTTTGTAACTAAAAAGTGAGCACCACTTTCAAATGTCAAAATAATGATTTCTTTTTTTTTTAATAATCTGTTTAATTAGTGTCCAATCAATAATAATCCAGTGAACATTTTTTTCAAAAACCTATAAGTATAGAAATTACGCATGGGAGTACAACTACGGCATTTTCGCACTTACTTTTACAAAGATTATTTACGTTAACTCTTTTCATAAATAATTTTTTAAAAAAAGTAACTAAACCATTTATTGATAATTTGTCACCTGTACAAATATTTATTTATTTATTTACGTAGGCTTAACTCTTTTCATGAATAAGAAAAGTTTTACTCTTTAAGAATAATAAAAGGAAAAAATGCAGAGAGTGATCCGCGCTATTTTTAAATCGTATTTCGACGGTTAATTAAAGTTTTACGATATGTTTTTTTATTCAATTGTAAGGTTAAAGTACATAATAGGTACAAAACACCCTCCCCTCCCCATGTTAAGAATGGCTTTTTAAATAATGACGTTATTATTTCAGCACGGATCACTCTCTGCATAAGTATCATAAAAATTAATACAAATAATACTTATCTCAATAAGTGAAAGGCTCATTTCTACCGGAAATGAAATGGGGACAATCTCGCAGTTACGAAAAATATTTCCATTTATCTCTATATAAATAAAATGAACTCATTTTCTCCGTCTGATTTTGACATTAACTGGATTAAAAATCAAGATATTTCATGCAAATATAATATGCACAAACGGCAGAACAATATCTGAGGTGTGTTATAGGCTTATTATTTCTCAAATCCCTCGATAGTCTTAGATTTCTATACTTTTTCTGCTGAGAAGTCACGGCCAAAATCGGTTCAGATCAATGGAAGTAGTAAAATATTTTCTCTTTAATAAATTCCTCCTCCCCCTGCCACCACTTAACACCGTTTGGGGATCGTTCACAAGGAACAGTTGAGAAGAGAACACCGGTTTGGCTTCGTAGTTCTTTCATGTGAGTTATTTAAAATCACTAAACTAAGCTACAGTGCTCTGTGGCGTAGTGGTTAGCGTGCTGGACAATTCACATTATATTTTCACGTTGGCGCCGACCTACCGTATCGTTTTTTTTTTTCCTAAACAACTGGAATGGACTTTTCTTGGTGGCCGAACTGTTAACGTTGCAGATGTTTTTGTTTTTTTCACACTTTATTTTCCTACTTTTATTCATGACTCCGGGTTTTATCCTTCCTACTTACCTACCATAACATTTTTACCCCCCCCCGTCCCGGAAACAAACACTCTGGCAACGCCGGGTACCCCCGCTAGTATATATATATATATATATATATATATATATATATATATATATATATATATATATATATATATATCATTTAGACAAATATTATTGAAGAGCACGGAATTATTCTGTTTTACAATTTTCCTTTTTATCTTCTCCAATCTCCGAATAGTCCGAAATGTGTTTTTCTCGAAATTGTATATGTTGGATCCATAATCGCGAGCGCTTTCAACAGAAGTACTTCTATCATCCTCAGGCATATTGTAGAAATAAATGTAGAGATTGTTTTTTAATTTACTTATATATATATTATTTCCTAGTAATTTAATATTTTTATAATTCGCAATGTTAAATTATTTTAATAACATGCAAACATTCTTTGACTTGAAAAATAGATTTTCTGAAAATTTCAATTAAATTGGTAATGTAGAAATATGGTTCTATAGACTTTGAACGAACAAAAAATTACATTTATATATATATATATATATATATATATATATATATATATATACTAGCATTTCAGCCCGGCGTTGCCCGGATGTTTGGATGTGTATGTTGAGCAAAAAAAAAACAAAAGGTGGTAGTAAGAAGGCAGGCTCGAACCCGTACTGTTACGACCACCGCTAAACCGGAAGCGGCATTTTTAAAAATTAAGGCTAGACAATCTAAAGTCGATGATAACTTTCAAAAATATCGGTGAAAAAAGTGACCCCTCCCTATAGAAAAGTGCCTAGTTGAAGGGGAAGATATTAATGTTTTTAGCCAATTTTTCGATATTTGTAGTAGGAAAGGTCGAAACTAAAAAAAGATACTCCTCTTGGTAAAATCTGTCGCCTCTATTGAAAGTTTAAGAGAGACATGCAAACAGACATACATACATACATTTATATATTGGTAACAAAAATTTTCGATCCAAACTGATGAAAAAGCTTGCCCTATCTCTGAATACCATTTATGTAAAATTTCAAATATTTAGTCCAGAAATTGTCTGAGTAATTTGGAAGAAACTGCAGAGGTCAATTTTTTTATAACTTTGACCTCTAGTATGACCCCTTAAACTTTATTGTTTTGGGCTTAAATCAATGTATAAAGTTAGATCCATGTCCAAGGAACCTATATCTAAAATTTCAAGTCCATAGACCCAAAATTGTCGGAGGAGTTTGGTAAAGTTCTCAAAGGGTAAATCGTTGAACTTTGACATATTAATCGCCAAATTTCTGGCCAAAACCCGATCACATCGATTTTCCCAAATCTCACTATCGTGTATATAAAATTTCGAGTTTGTAGACTAAAAATTCACAGAGTTATTGCGTAGGGAAATGTACACAGGCACACACACACAGACACACACTGAGACACGTTCACTTATATATATATATAAACTTATACGTAATATACTGAATTCGTGTAATTCAGTAAATTTTCATGTACCAATAGGTTATAAGCCAAAAATGGTTGACTTAAGGATTAAGCTACAAAATTATTACATTTCATAATTGAGCATTAATATACTGTGTGTGCAAAATCAAGACTTCAAGACAAGGTGTTGATGGCAACAAAAAGTGTATTTTATTTTACGTTACAATTGTTTCAATGTCCAGTTCTACAATTTCAAACATTATATCGTTTGAAAATTTTCAAAAACCAACATTTCTTCAGACTTTATGAATAAACACACTTTAGGCAATGTAGCATTTTTTGAATAGAAAGAAAAAAAACGGCGGAGGGAGTCCCTAACGGGAAAAGCATGCGAGAAACATTTACTTTGGTCGTGGTTACGGAAAAGCCCATTTAAATATTAATGTATTGACTAATTTTCGTATCCTTATTTAAGAACAAAGTTATGTGAAGTTTCTACGGAGAGCCCTAAGCCATTTAAAAAAAGAAAACTTTAAAAAAAAAATATATCCCATTTGTTGGGTTCCTAAATTCCTTTATTTTCCAATGATTGATTTTTTGTAAAAAGAATTTTTAAAAGTTTAGTATCTATATTTATATTATTGCCTTAACAACCTTGTAAAGATGTTACGGTTAGTTTTAGTTTCGTATTAGTGGCAAGTAATGTTTATATATTATCGTTCTATTGGTACATGGATATAATACCATTTACTGCTAGTTAATTCTGTTTGGAACTGGGTCGATTTTGTTTCTTACAATGGTTAAAGGGAGGTAATTCAGGTCGTTTGTGTTTTCGGTTCATTGATTACTTGAAGACGACTATGATTTAATAATTAATTTAATCAGATAGGTCAAGAACGTGCTACAAGGGTCTATTTAACAAATTAAGTATATAAATTAAGTTTTTGATCTAAAGGAATGGGTTGTGTTATCAATCACTTGTGCTGCTCCTATCATATAATTCATGCGTTGTGTCCTTAGGTTGTCTAAATAAATAACATATTGTATGTCCTCTAATTATAATTCTGAGAGCAAAACCACCCATGGTTCCAAGTGTGTTTCACTCCGGTAGGAAGATGTCTACTTCTGTATTTATGGGTGAAAAACACTTAGAACATGGAGTGAAGTAGGAGAATAAGTAAGTCAGCATGGATTCTACCAACCTAGGGTGTCAGATGACAAAATCAATTGCATTAATATTTAGATGGATTAACAGCCCCCAAGTTGCTAATTTAATTTTTAATAATAACTAGATAAATTGATGAGTTGTTTTATTGATTCGAAGAGGGATTTACTTATTTCACCGTTAATACTGCTACGACTGAATATAAGAATGGTCGCCGTTATAGAGAAGAAAAAAAACATTCCTAGGTGAGCTATATACTTTATTTATATTTTTTACCTGGTTAAGAAGAAAGGAAACTATATTCACATGTTAGATTTGGATTCTTCATTTATATTGTAACAATTCTACCTATTTAACTCTACATTAAAATTTAATCCTTGCATCCGATGATCCTTATTGTTGTAGAAAGGTTATGCCTCAGTTACATTTAAGGCGTGATTGCAGAAATCTATTTCTATGAAGACATCCCTGTATAGCATCAATTCTTTCATTCAAAATTTCCTCTTTGGAAGTCACAGTGTAGAAGGCTTCCAATAAACATAGATTGCACCTTCTTTAATCAAATATTTACATCGTGCTTTGGATGTTAAAATGATCAACATAATTATCAATGGAATTCAATAAAAAGTCAAGTAAAAAATATGTATTCTCAACACAATTTCTTTTTATATCGAAATTTTCTCAGCTTTTACTTTCTTTTTTCTAAAATAAACTCTAACCCTGACTCGCACTGATACAAATACTCGAAAAAAGTTCAATTGGTTATTGAATCCCCAAAGAATCCTTATGATTAACACATTAACGTTTTTAATCTTTTGAATTTTTAAACAGCAATAGTGCGGTCATTCATGCGTATCTGATGTATTTTCCTAATGGATCTATTTTCTTATTAGTAATGTCATATTCTTATTAGTAATGTCATATTCTTATTAGTAATGACATTTTCTTATTAGTAATGTCATTTTCTTATTAGTAAGGTCATATTCTTAATAGTAATGTTATATTCTTATTAGTCATGTCATATTCTTATTAGTAATGTCATATTACCACTAATTCATCCTGATCATTATGTTAATGGCTTTTCGTTTTATAATATGACGGCTAAAGGTTACTTATTGTTTGCAGTAGTGTAACTTCATAATTGATGTTGCCTTTTAGAAAATTAATTATGAGTGTGGCATGCCACAATAAATTCACTCTAGTACTTTATTTGTTTTCATAACTACGCTTGATAGAAACATGTAAATAAAAGTTGCATTTGATGATGGGTAAAAGGTTGTCAGTTTTAAACTGATGTGAGCTCTTGATTCAGTGAAGGACGCAAGACACTTAATTTAATAAGGTCATCGAATGCACTACTTTAAGTGGAATACATTATATCGTATTCGAATGCGATTAATCGTTTAGATTGTTTTGATATTGGAAGCTTAATAAAACTTGATTACTAGAGTATGACGAAAAAATATATATAAATATTCTTTAGTTTCAATAGAAATTTTCATATACTATAAAAAGTCAAAAAAATTTAAAGCAGGACAGAACTTATGGAATGAATCTATAAAAATGTTTTATCCGGGCAATGCCGATGTTTCTGCTGCTATCATTACAACCGTGATGTTTATAATTAAGAAGGCGGTGGTAGTGGTGGTAAATATTTCTTAATTATAATTATCTTTACGAATAATAATGGCAAGTAAAGAGATGTAAAAACTGATAAGGAAACAACAATAGAAAAAAACAGAAATCCTGTGAAAGAAAATAAAGCAACAGATGAAAGCATGTTGGATTAATTTGATGGAAATTAAATTGTGTCTTTTGCCCGCGGTTAGCCTCGTTTTAGAGTGGATATTCAAGGTTAGATGAAGTCGTTACGGATAGAGATTGGGAGAGAAGGGGGCGGAAGGCAATGTAAAGGGATAGAAAAATAGAGAGAAAGAGAGAGAGAACAAAAGGAACTGAAATCATTAGAAAGACAGAGAGTCTTATGAGACAATTATATAAGCGAAATGTAAAGAGTTACATGCAACATTCAAAGAATAAAGGACTATTAGAGAAGCATGTAAATATTGAATAATATAGGCAACATAGAGGAAATATAAAAAAAGAACAATCAAAGAATTTTATGCAAATTAAATTACACAGAATTATTCGAAAACATAAAAGATGGAAAATAAGAAACAATTTGCAAATAAAAAACAATGACGTCATCATTATAAAAATCTTATCAAACCAAAATTTTAAAAAGTGGAATATTAAATAAACGCTAATGAAAATGCAATTTCAAACATAAAAGTAGCAACCAGACTTTATTTCTAATTGAAATGTAAGGGGTACAAGAGATCAACATAATATTTGAAACCTAAGTGTTGCAGACCAATGAAAAAATAATTCTGAACATAGAGTCATATATATATATATATATATATATATATATATATATATATATATATATATATATATATATATATATACTAGGAACTTCCTTTTTTCAAGAAAATCCGTGTCACCACTGTAGTGAAAAAGCATTAAGAAGATACACATATATAAACGCATGCTTATATAGATTGCGTCTCTCGTAAACAAGTTAGACTTGTTTAGACTTTTATTTAAGAATTATGCCTCGTATTCTTAATTTAGTAACATACCGAGAAATATTTTACCAGATTGTGGATGTCCTATTATACATTATCTATGTCTATTATATATTGTATATGTCTATAACTAGAATAAAATATTAAATAGTAATTTAGTATTAATATAGGTTTCTCTTTCTAACCTGTTATAACAAATGTGTTTCAGACAACATTTCCTGATATTTGATATTCGGTGGTTGTAGTTTTAAGAGCGTATCTTTGTTTTATTCACTCAGCATTTTCACACAACTGATCATTGGCAATGAAAAATGGTCACCCTGGGATCTAATGACAGTAACCATACCAAGATGCACACCACTCTCATGCTCTTTCGGTGATTGTTGCAAATGATGTTGCGCTATGAGAACAGTCAATGGAATAAATTTCTCACTGCTAATGGCTGCTACCTTTAACAAGAATTGGGATACAATGACCCCTTTACTCTCTTTACTCTTTCACTGGAGTTTTCGATCTTATACTCTTTTTTCCATCGTTAATTCACAAATATTACGAAGCGGGGGTGGCATATTATGCTTTCTGTTTCCTTTATTCGTGTAATGTTTTTATTATTGTTAGATGGTCAAAAAGAGATAATCCATAAATGGATAAATGCAGAATTATCTCCCTTCCATCTAAAGTCATTAGTTGTGCCTGGCAGCCAGGGGAGACTAAGAGAAAAGGCTGGGACATTAACATGGCCGCTATAGACTATCGTTCCTCAATCGTTCATTACGAACATTTAAGTTTATGTTATAGTTAAATAAATAATGTATTACAAATGCATTCAATGTTGAGTATAATTTATACCCTTTCAAGTACCTAATTTACAAAATAATAACAAACACATCAATGGCGACGATGGATTCGGATTTTAACTCACAGAAAACATAAACGCACATGGTGTCAGATTCTAAGAAGCGATTTACGCCTCATGCCGCGATTTTCCTGAGCAAATTTCCACATTTTTTTTAACACAAAAAAAAAAAAAAATTTAAATAATTTTTTTTTTTGAAAAAAAAAAAAGGAACTTTTCCTTAAAATATTTTTTCTGGTTGAAAAAAAAAGGAAAACAAAGGAATTTTTCCGTTACAATATTTTTTTCTTGCTGAAAAAAAAAAACAGGAATTTTTCTTTTACAATATTTTTTTTCTTGTTGAAGAAAGGGAAAAAACACTCTACCTGCCATGGATCTAAATATGCTCGAGAGAATCCTTCAATCGCAACAAACGGAATTTTTAAAAGCCCACAAAAGTCTTATTGAAAATCTGACAACCCAGTTTAACAAGCAAATTATAAACTTATAAACTTATAAATCCAATTCTCTGGACTCCATAGCAAGCACAATAACGGAATTTTTGTTCAATCCGGACTCAAAGCAGACATTCAACGCTTGGTATGGCCGCTGGAAAGATACTTGGAAAATGAATTCGCATCCATGGACGACTCCTGGAGAACGCGTTTACTGTTACGGAAACTTGGCACAGTCGAGCATCAACGGTATTCAAACTTTATCCTGCCTAAAAACACTGGAGATTTTACATTTGATGAAACCATAGCACAGCTATTAGAAATTTTTGGTGAGTCAGTATCTTTATTTAATATTAGATACAATTGCTTGAAATTAAAGAAAGATGATACGGACGATTTGATCAAATATGCGGGAATTGTAAACCAAACTTGCGAAAGTTTTCAGCTGAAATCGCTGACTGAGGATCAATTCAAGTGCCTCATCTTCATCGCGGGATTACAATCACCCCAGGATGCGGGCATCCGCACTCGGTTATTGTCCATGATTGAAAAAGACAAAGACATAACGATAAGACTTCTGACCACAGAATGCCAGCGGCTAACAAATTTAAAACGGGACACAGCAATGTTGCAACAACAAACCCCATCTGTTTCAAATATAAAATCAGTAGAGAAAAACTCTACTGGAAAAACCAAAAAAAAACCCAACGCCCTGTTGGTCATGTGGGGAAATGCACTATACTCGCTTTTGCCTATTCAAAAGACACATATGCCAACATTGTTCGCGTCGTGGGCACAAGGATGGATTTTGTGGTAATAACCACAACCCGTCTAAACGCATTACGGCACAGCCAAGAGGCAAAAATCACAGAAAAACCCCAGGACGATTCCAGAAAGCCTCATCAAATTCAATTTTTGCTACTTTCAATGTGAATTTTGAAGCTCGGAGAAAGTACCTAATTGTTGAAATAAACAACAAACCGGTGAATTTTCAGTTTGATACTGCTTCGGACATCACTCTAATTTCACGCCAAACGTGGGAGTTGTTGGGAAAACCAACACTTAAGAAGACAAATCATGTTGCTTGTGGGGCATCAGGGAAAAAATACAATTAACTGGTGAGTTAAAATGTAATGTCTCTTTTCAAGAAAAGCAATTTTCAGGTGTGTGCTATGTTTCGGAAGTGTCAACACTGAATCTTCTTGGACTAGATTTCATTGAGGAATTGGACCCTTTTTATGTTCCCCTTAACACAGTTTTCAATTCCTTCAACATTAATGCTGCCACAGATGCTGAAACATATTTTAAAAACTTGTTCAAAGCAAAATTCAGCAAAGTTTTTCAGGAGGGTCTTGGGCTCTGCTCGAAAGCTAAAGCAACTCTAAAACTGAAGGCAGACGCAAAACCAGTCTTCAGACCAACACGGCCAGTACCATACGCAGCGTTAGCTACTGTGGAGAAAGAAGTGGATCGTCTTCAACAAGAAGGGGTTATCCAACCCACAAATTATTCATCCTGGGCAGCACCTATTGTCATTGTAAAGAAGGCAAATGGCAAAGTACGTTTATGCGCGGACTTCAGCACAGGGCTAAATGACCAACTGGAGACACACCAGTACCCACTACCAGTATCAGAAGATATGTTTTCAAAACTTAATGGTGGGACTTGTTTTGCAAAACTGGACCTTGCAGACGCATATTTGCAAATGGAAGTTGACGGAGATTCCAAAAATCTTCTCACTATTAACACCCACAAGGGACTGTTTCAATTTAACCGCCTTCCATTTGGGGTCAAGTCGGCTCCAGCAATATTTCAACAAACCATGGACACCATGCTCACAGGATTGCCAGGAGTTTCTGCCTATATTGATGACATTATTGTGACAGGTACATCTCAAGAAGAACTCTTATATAGCCTCACTTCCGTGCTGGAGCGAATCCAACGATATGGATTTCACTTAAGACCAGATAAATGCACATTTTTCCAAACTTCTGTGAAATACCTTGGATTTATATTTGAAAAAAATGGTCGAAAACCAGATCCGGACAATATCCAGGCAATAAAGCATATGCCAGCTCCAAAGGGCGTTGCAACATTACGCTCTTTTTTTGGACTTGCAAATCAACTGCGTCATTCATACCTTACAAAGAGACAATCAAATGACATTCCATTGAATATTTTACTGGACACATTTGAATTACCTCAGAGTGTTCCCGCAGCATGCAGGAAACAAAACAAGACTAAGAAGGACGGTCCAACACGAAAATCACAACGAAGGCGCAAACCAACCTCAGTTCTACAAGTGGACCCACAGCAAACATCTTACAGACATCATCTTCAAAGGGGAGGTGTTAGATGCATTATGGTTCATTTTTACCCGAACTACATAGGTTACGGGGACCACTAAATGATCTTTTACAAAAAGATACCAAATGCAAAGAGTCGTTTGAGAAATTTAAAGCACTTCTCAGTTCAAATTTATTGCTGACACACTATGACTCATCTTTGGATATTGCTGTTGTGACAGATGCTTCAGACTACGGAGTCGGAGCAGTAATATCACACATTTTCCCTGACGGAAGCGAAAAAGCAATTGCACATGCATCAAAGTCTTTGACGCCTACGGAACGGAAATACAACCAAATTGAGAAGGAAGCACTTGCAATAATATATGCAGTCAAGAAATTCCATAAAATGTTATATGGCCGACATTTTACTCTGATCACAGACCACAAGCCCTTAATAAGCATTTTTGGTAGCAGGAAAGGAATTCCGGTATATACAGCAAACCGATTACAAAGGTGGGCAACTATGCTTCTGGACTGTGATTTTTCTATAAAGCACCAACCAGGGATCAAAATCGGCCAGGCAGATGCGCTATCAAGACTCATCTCTTCCCATCAGAAAGTAGTAGAAGACACAGTCAACACTGCTATATCAGTGGAACCAGAAGTTAAGTCTGGACTTGTTTCCACGGTAAGATCTTTACCGGTCACATCAGAGATGATTCATGAGGCTACAGCTGCAGACCCATTACTACAAAAAGTCAGAAAATTTCATCTTTCAAGCTGGCCAAAAACATGCACCAACCAGCAACTTCAACCGTTTTTTCAGAGAAGATCATCTTTATCCGAAATTAATGGAACACTTCTTTTTGGAGAACGTGTGATTGTCCCATACAAACTCCAGGCAATTCCACTATGGACACCAGGGAATAAATCGGATGAAAGCTCTGGTACGTGGCTATGTGTACTGGCCAAACATTGACAAGCAACTAGAAGAACTAGTAAGAACTTGTGAAAATGCCAAATAGTTGCATAATCTCCTCGGAAAACAACACTGCAGGCATGGCCTACTCCAGAAATTCCGTGGTCACGACTACACATAGACTTCGCAGGACCAATTAATGGACAAAACTATTTAATATTGGTTGACGCATACAGCAAGTGGCCAGAAATCTTCCAAATGAATCATACTACTTCCAACGAAACGGTGAAGAGACTTCAAGAAATTTTCAGCAGATTGGGTGTTCCTGAAATTTTAGTTTCTGACAACGGTACTGCATTTACATCAACATAATTTACAAATTTCTGTAAACAAAACGGTATCCAGCACCTACGATCTCCACCTTTCCACCCACAATCTAACGGCCAAGCCGAACGCTTCGTAGACACTTTTAAGAGAGCACTCTTGAAGTTGAAGGGGGAAGGAACTACTCGAGAGATCATAGAAACATTTCTAAGTAGCTACAGAGCTACACCAAACCCAAATTGCCCGGAGGGTAAGTCTCCCGCCGATGAATAGGAAGATGCGCTTACCAATGGATGCAATTCGTCCATCACCATTTGAATTACCTCAGAGTGTTCCCGCAGCATGCAGGAAACAAAACAAGACTAAGAAGGACGGTCCAACACGAAAATCACAACGAAGGCGCAAACCAACCTCAGTCCTACAAGTGGACCCACAGCAAACATCTTACAGACATCATCTTCAAAGGGGAGGTGTTAGATGGGCAAAGAGAGATAATCCATAAATGGATAAATGCAGAATTATCTCCCTTCCATCTAAAGTCATTAGTTGTGCCTGGCAGCCAGGGGAGACTAAGAGAAAAGGCTGGGTCATTAACATGGCCGCTATAGACTATCGTTCCTCAATCGTTCATTACGAACATTTAAGTTTATGTTATAGTTAAATAAATAATGTATTACAAATGCATTCAATGTTGAGTATAATTCATACCCTTTTAAGTACCTAATTTACAAAATAATAACAAACACATCAATTATATATTAAGAATTTGATTTAAATGACGCCAAATGACGACTGACGAGACGGCGTTACCTGCATTGGTTTTCGCATTCTATTATTTTTCAGCCGTTTTCATCGATGCCCGTGTAATATCTGAATTTGGTTTCAATTTATTCTAATTGTCCACCAGCTTCTTTTTTTTTCGGAATTAAACCTATATATGTCTATATTTTGTTCAGTTTTCTGGTAAATTCGACATATTTTCTGGGACTTTGAACTCTACTAATTTCAGTACTTAGTTCCTTCTTGTTAATCATTATCACGTCGGCTCTTCTTGCTTAAATGAATTCGTCTTTTGTACTTTCATGTCCCAGTTGATTTCATTATTTTCTCCTCCAAAATTAATCTACGTTCCTGTCAATATCATTTGTCAATATGTTCAGTGTTTTCGAGATTCCTTATTCGAGTTGTAAAATAAGATCCCCGCGTTCGAAAAGAGAAAACTGCCGATCATAAATTACATGGGTTGAAACTTTATCAATGACATCATTAGAAAAAGAATGTCCTGATATTGTTTGTATCATTCTCACTACTAGATTGGCGATAGTAGTGAGAATAATACAAACAATATAAGAAAATTCTTTTTAAAGCAAAAACAAACATTGGCTTGTACCTTCGTTATGAACGTGTCTATATATAATTCATATTGAATTTGTGTCTGCATCAGTAAATACATTAATTCTTGCATTACTTTTTGACCCACAATCGTATATGTCTTGGTAGAGACGTTAATAAAACTATATATATATATATATATATATATATATATGTATGTATGTATATATATATAAATATTTGTAACTTCTTTATGTTTTCGTTCATGCTTTAATTTCTTCTCTTTCCTCTATCACCACAACCTTCAGAATTTGAAAACTCGCGAGACAGGCTTTCTTTTATGCAGTTAAAAGCTGATAATTCAAGGTTGACTTTTTCTTTATTTTCTTTTATTTTCTGTTTCATTCTATTCGTCATTATATTTTAAGATCTTCGTTCTTTTTGCTGCATCAAATGTTATTTTAACCATTCAGAATAACAGCCTCTTTACAAATTTTCAAAATGAACATTTCTATTTGCGCTAGGAAACACACACACACAAACACAAAGCGGAGATAACAATAGGAACGCCAGGTTTAAAAAATCGGTCATATTGTATGAGGAGGGAATATTCGAAAGGGCTGAAGCGTATTTTGTTTTTTGAGGAAAATAGAAACTGCAATGTTGTGTGAAAATAATGCGTTTACAAAAGAATAAAGCGGATTCGAAGAAAGTGAAAAGGCGAAATGATAAAAATATTAGCAAATATTATTTTATTAAAATCAAGGTTGAGGGTTATAATACAAAGTCGAGTGCTAGACTTTCAAAGCTTTTCTAAAATAATGTCCGTGAGTGTGTTGATGATTACATTTTTTGGAATATTGTAAATATTGGCTTAAAGCTTTTACTCTGGAAGAAAACAGAGAAATGTTTCAATGAGTCAATTTGTAAAAAACAACATTTTATATTCTTTATTTAAAAATATTTAGTTATTAACTAGGTTATTCGTCATTGCCCGGGTTATAGTGTGGGATAGGATTATGCGCAACATCATATTAAGGAGTGTTTATTTTAACAGAAATGTTTGCGTTGATATTTTACTCCCTGAGCTATTCAAAGATATGTTAATACTATCAAATTAAAATTTGATCAGCAGATAAATTGCATTATTAAACGTGTTATAAAATTGTCATCCGCCCTTTAAAAGTGAAGATAGAGACGCTAAACTACTTTCATTAATTCACATGAAAGTTGTACACGCGAATATGTAAGTAGTATGTCTTCGTTTTTAGGGACAGGCATGTACACAACAAGAGGGTATTTCCTTATATATATATATATATATATATACTTTTTATTCATTTTACATAAGCATTTATATGTCACTATAAATTCATGAACATATTTTGGTCAGCCAGAGATCTATTCAGGCGATATTACTTATACAAAAGTAGAATGCGTAATGAAGAAATTGGGAAGCAAAATCCTGTTGACTTATTTCATGCTTAAATATCATTTTACTAATCTCCTGATTTAAATGTGCGGGAAACTTATCTTCCCGAGTTTTTCCAATTTTTATTCTACATTCGTATAAGTAATATCGCCTGAAAAGCTATCTAGTTATTTGTAACTGGTTGGTAGACACATGGTCATGATTGTGCAGTAACATATAAATGCTTATGTAAAACAAACAAAAAGTATATCTTGTTCTACTTAAAGATTGAGCACTATTGTATGCAGTACGTTAAAATTGCTTTACCTGCGGGAAATATTAACTTGAAATTATATATCAAACATTTTGTGTTAAAAACCTTTACTTTTAAAACAACTTTTGCATACAAACCACAAGTGATAATTGCTTCCTGACAATAAACTGGCGCCTAAGTTTCAACAATTCTCAAAAGTACATGCGACTCTTTTCTAAAACCGTTGCAAATAATTTTGGTTTATCGTAACAACTGCTTACAGTAGATTTTTGATTGACAACAATGATTGATCGTCTTTGGTAGCAATAATCTTCTTCGCACACTTCCAATGGAGGTTCTGTTAGTTCTTTTACTCCTCGCTCTGTCTATCCTGGCTTTGTCCTTTACAACTTTATTATATGGCATCATATTATATACAACTTTATTATATGGCATCATATTATCTTGATTTTAAGGAGTTTACGAAATTACCTCCCGCTTCATTTTTCTTGAGATTATTGTAATTATGTTATTGCTATATTTTTGTTTATTCCTATTGTAACTTCCATGTTATCCGTGTTTTTACTTTTTATGGGGTGGTTTCCACATTCCATGACTTTTCTTTAAGTTCTAGCTTTTTTCATCCTTCTCGACCGTTTAATGGTTTCAGTCTGATTTCAATTAGTTCTAGACTTTCAAGAAAGTCTTTCAAAATTATTTCTAAGGTTTTCACAACTTTTTCTCTGACAAGTTGTACCCAGTCATTTAGATTACCAATTGAGCATGAAATATACGCCCAGTTATAATAAAGTATGAAGTATACGTCCAGTTATAATGCAACGAAATGACACAGAAATTCTTAACAAAGATTAAATTATTTGTTAAAATGTTACAATGTGTCTAATGTACTCAGTCTAATAGAATTAGCCGTAGTTACAGAGATGATAAACCGACCACAAAGCAAAATAATATTTTATCTGTTCGTTTACTAGATATGTTCGGTCTCTGATTTTTACGTATACATAACCTATAACATAAAATAGGAATTGTTCTTCATAAAATATACAAATACAATAAACAAACAAGACCAAACCAAGTCAAACTCTTAAAAAATGTTTGACAATTTACTCTAAGTTTATGTTAAGTTAGTGCAGAGATAATGTTGTTTTTTGGCGTTTTACTTCAAAAGATCATAACTCCATTCATAATAAACTTTATTAATCGAAATAAGAACCATTAGAACAGACACATTTTTGCCAATGAGAAACACGTTCATTTATCTCATTAGCATAGAAATTCGAAGTTCTGAAAGCAATGAAGTCAGGTGTGGCTGATCGGCGCCATCTCGGCTTTTGAAGACTTCTTCGTGCAGAAAGCTTCCAAGTGTTAATCCGTGGGCGACAAATCCGGTGAATATTGTGGAGTCTCGTAGCCCAATTCATTCAGCTTGTACAGGGTAAGACAACTACTGTTCCGAACGTTGCCGGTCGTCGTACAGAATTCACCTCTCATCACACGTAAAAATTCGCTACAGAAATGCGTCGATTTTGTTGCGCAGGAGCGTAGAAGACACCTCATAGCGATGATTTTTTTAAACATCGTTCAATTGCAGTTTTTTTTAACAATCATCATGTATTTTTTTTAGTTTCCCTCAAAAAGTATTTTTCCCGATTTTCTTCCAAGCATTTAATTTCGACTATTAAAGATAATATATCACGATATAATTTGTAAGTGTCAACTATCTCTGGAGTATATTCTCTGCTGTCAATAAAACAACTTCAGTTTAGCGCGGTTTCAAGCATCTAGGAATTATTTGAGCCATCATACAAATTAAATCTTAAGTAACTGGTCAGATCTATTATCAGGTCTATGACACAGTGTACCGAAAGATATTATAAGAGATAAGAGAAATAATAATTAATATACAAATAAAAAATTTTGCATACTTTGTAACCTTCAATTGTAAGCAACAGTTTTTTTTTTTTTTAGATTGAAGGTTCAATCCTCAGTGAAAGTAATACTAAAATACAGTTGGGAATTAATTATAACTTCTACCAAGTAATGGCTGACGAAACAAGAGCATGCTACTCCCGTGGGTTAAAAATAGGTTTCCGTTCGAAATTCCGTGCAGATACTCCAGTTTGACCGAAAACTTCTCGACAGAAACATTTCTATGTACGACAATACATCCGAACATGTTGGGATATTACATCGGCCAAAATGTTGTGAAAATAGAACTCAAAATGAGAACACTTAGGATCATTGAAGAAGAAAATGCGTCGCACTGAAAGTGTTTGGAGAGGATTCAGATAGATAACAGAAAATGGAGAAAGTTATTCAAAAGGGGAAGAAGCGAATTGAACCAATGAGAACTTTTTGTACTGCAATTTGCATAAAGCTACAATTAATTATATTTAGGAAAATTAGCTGGTAAAAAAAATACGTAGCCGTGATTGACTCAAAACTAGGTTTTGGTTCCTTTTTTATATGAAACACAATATTTTCCCAACTGATACAAAATCCTTCGCTACTAATGAGCGTATGTTTCCGTACACTCTTCCTCCGTGTGTACCTGTTTATGCCTCCAGTATGCTATCTCTTACAACATGAACATCTTAAGACATATGAACACTCAACACATGAACACTCCTAAGACTCTAATCTCTCACTAAGACTTTCCTAACACGAACAACAACAATACAGAATATACGTAAAATTAATAATAATAACCCATTACATAACACTTGTGTACACGCTAACAGAATTCGATCGTATATTAGCAACAGGCTGAATAAATTATTTCTATATTCATTTCATACCAACTTAGTTTCTGCCATTAAAAATTCCCGATCGTTTATCCATGCCCTCTACAAGCTTCATTCTACATTATTTTTCTTTGTGTTTACTTGACCCTTCTCCAATATATGTTCGCCACCAATCCTTTTATTGCTCCAATGTTTCGGCATGTCATCTGACAACCCAAGTCATCTGTTGAGGTAGCCATTATTAATTCTCTCCGTGGCCTCTCCTTAAAATATTATTAATTAAATGATGTCAGCGATTGCGATTTGCAGTGACTAATTAAACCACAACAGTGAACAAAAATGATCATTAATCAATTGAAATTTTGCTAATAGTTTTTGAAACATTTTTTAAGCAATAATAAAGAATTAGCTAATTTAATCTTTTAGATGAGGCTTTTGTCATCTAGATTATTCGAACTTCTATTCTCATCGTTGTTGTTAGATTCGCAACCTTTCGATCAATGTAATCTCCAACCATCGTTATTAGACTTTTCCTTTCGATCTGAGAAACGTTTAATCGGACTCAGATGTCTTTATATCGAACTCAGGAACCTGTATAAATCATCGAACAGAATATTTTATTTCATAAACCTGGGTAAATAGTTATTTTTTTCATTTGCATTATTATGGCAGAAAGTCCGAGAATAATATATTTCTAGAACAGATCACACAGAGTAAACGATACTGACCTCTGATTTATTTCTACTATAGAATTTAGTACAATATTGGAATTAGAAATTACAAACAGATTGAAAGATGATGAACAAAATTCTTAACAGCAATATTTAGTCATTCTAAACGAATACATCATAATACAATGCATCTAAACACACTCGATAGTAGGAGTATCTACATGGGGCTATTTCTTAACGGTTAAACGCTGTGGAAACAGTCAGTTCAAAGGTAAGTTAGCGTTCGAAGGTATAATTATTACTAAAAGTATAACTAAAAATAACATAACACTTTTATATGATCGTAGCCTATGGAATGTGGACTAAACAAAAAACGAATATTCGTAAATTTGCCATAAAAATGAATCCAAGCAAAGTAAAAAAGTACACCGAGATAAGTAGTTCGAGTGATCGAATTAATAACTTATATTATTGCCTTTTGTGGAAACACGCCTTATTATTCACAGGAAATAAAAATTAGAGTAACTGCGTTTTTATTATTCTTTCAATATTAACATTCTTTGGTTTGTATAGAATTTCTTCTTAATGTAAGCAAAATATATATGTACTTATGTACTATCTACAAGACTAGATTTTACAACTAATGCTATACGCTTGCAACTTCTAATATATAAATAATGCAACAACAACAACAAAAACAACAAAAACAACACCAACAGGCGATGCTTGAATGTCGCCGATCTCGACTTACAATGTCTCTCGCTTACGATTTTGGTTCCATAAATTATTTGACATGGGAAATACAGCAATAAATGACAATTATTTTCTAGTTTAACTTGACAACTTAACTGTGTTATACTCTATATTTTCTGTGACCTTTACTTGGTCTTGCCGAACTCCAATATACGAATCCATATGGTTTTGTGGAGAATTCAGCTTACTATTGTACTTATGTGATTCCGTTTTAAGCCATGAAGATTAGATCTTATTAAGACATGAAAGTGAAATTAGACATTATCTATCGCCATGAAATGTTCATTTGAAGTGTTATTACTCGCGTCGAATATCGTCGTATTACGCGGCGAAAAGTGTCTGTGATGAAAGGAAAATATATCTATTAGGAACTAAGAGTAGGAAAATAAAAATGCAAACACATACACGTATGACATAAATTATAGAGATCGTTACTTTTAAATTTTGGTTTCGTCGATGAATGTCGT
The DNA here is from genome assembly GCF_053919585.1 of Euprymna scolopes. Taxonomy (NCBI): domain Eukaryota; kingdom Metazoa; phylum Mollusca; class Cephalopoda; order Sepiida; family Sepiolidae; genus Euprymna; species Euprymna scolopes. The sequence continues at coordinate 26,078,236 of NC_136518.1, forward strand.
GCCTTGGTTTGAAATAATATTTTCATTACAAAACGGATAAACAGATACTACTGATTGATGAAAAAGATCCTACACAAATATAGTTCACAGGAACGTTTCGTATCTAACGGAACATGTAGATAATCGACAATAGCTAAAGCATACACATGAAATAATAAATGCGATACGAGAAACTGGTTTCCCTATGAAGAAAATGTCCATTTGTAGATTTAAGAAATGGGAATAAACATTCATTATTCTGTATAGATGATAATGTTATGAGATTTTGCTGCAAGTGAAAATGCACAAATGATTGAAAGCTAACGAAATAAACGTATATTTGTTTAGAACAATCATATATGAATTGCACTTGTTTTCTGCCGAAGCAGATTCGTACATGACCGTTTGGATTAGAAAGATATAAAAGAGCCAATGAAAGAGGGAATACCATTTCACTTTTTATAAAGAAAATAAGTGTTTTCTTTTGTCAGTTGATCTATCAGGCTTAAGTTAAAAACAGATTGTGTGTTCCTCTGTCATAATAAAATTTGAAACATCTTATTAATGTTCAATTAAAATTCCAAATATCACGCTTTATTTGCAAGTTAACATTTTGTCGACCTGCCATGCTTAAGTTGCACATGACATTTCCGTCAGTTTGCCACGCTTCAGTTTAAAATAAGATTTTCAGCGGTAAAAATGACGGGGCAGAATGGCTAAACGGAGGTGGGGGTATTAAAAAAATACGCGTATAATTGTTTAACTTATTAAACCAAACAAGCTACACTTTCTTAACATTATTTCTTTAAAAGAAAACATGCATTGCTTTCTGTCTATATGATTCCCCGCTTTCGCTTTTCATTTCTTTACATGGTTCAATTTCCATTAATCTTTTTCATGCCCCTTATTATTTCATTTACTGTTTTAATTCTCTTTTCCTGCTTTGTTAATGGCAATAATTTCAACAAGTGAATTTTCTAATTTGATATATATTTAAAAAAGATTTCGTAAGTTTAAGAATAATTGTAACTTCTGCATTCAAAGACGCTCTATTGTTGAACAAAATCATTGATAAAATTCTAAAACTGATGCATTTGCTTGCAAACCGCGCATTCATATATTTGGTGCTTCGTTCTTGTGTCGTTGTTAGGAGAAATTATAGATAGAAATCTCTAAATGTAATAAATCTAACGTGATTCCGTTTTACAGTTAATTATGAAGTATGCACACAGACGTTCAGTACGAATATATATATATATATATATATATATATATATATATAACAGTTGATTATGAGGTAGGCAAAAAGATATTCAGTACGAACATATATATATAGAGATAAAGATGGCTTTACTTGCCCACTGTCCACTATAAAGGTGTGTGTGTGCGTGTGTGTATGTGTGTGTGTGTGTGTGCGCACTCCAACAACGATTCGCCTCCTCCCTTGAAGCTTGCATTTACAAATATTCGAGGACTTAGAACTAACTTAGATGATGTAAAATCATTTCTTCTAGCAACCTTACCGGATATCTTTGCACTAATTGAAACTAACTTGCACTGCCCCATTCCCTCTAACATCTGTAATATGTCTAGTTATCTTCCACTATGTCATAAGTATTCTGACAGACACGTGCACGAACCTGGAGTCTATATTCCTAACACCCTCCCAATGACTAGGGTACCTAAACTAAGATAAGATGACCAGGCTTTCATGGGCTTTAAACTAACTTTAGAACATAGTGTAAGCCACCTATATTATCTGTATCGCTCTCCCTCGACCCATGACTGTATTCTAATCAATCATATTCTGACAGCATAGATGTAGCACTCTCCTTTGACACTAGTGCCCAAATACATGTATTTGGTGACTTTAATGCCCACAATAATTAGCTTGGCTTCCTTAACTACACATACATAGCTGGTATTATCATCCATAACTTTTTATATCCCATTCCTTAAAACGGACAGTATCATTCTCGACCCGACTCCCAGATCGTCAGGGCCAGCAAGCCTCACCTCTGGATCTATTTCAAACAACAGTTCCTGAGGATTGTGCAACAAATGACATTTATCCACTCAGTAATGCTGATCATGCCGTTATAATGATAGACATCACTCTACACTCTCGACCCCAAGTTGAAGAGCTATTGCTCAAAACGATGAGGTACTAAATAAGGCTGACTGGGATGCCATTAGAGATCAAATCAGAGATGCCCCATGAGGAAATACCTTTTTTCTTCCTGCGGAGCAGTGCGCATATAAAACCACCGAATGGTTCAAAGAGGCAATTGAAGCACAAGGAAGTTCTATAGCAAACCCCACTCTCCCCAATGGTTTACTTCTACTTGCGCAGCAGCCATTACTCAGAGGCAACATGCATACGGCAGATTTATCCGGTATACGTTTAGTACAACCTGAAAATAATTTATAGAAACTAGAAGTGATTGTAAGAAAGAAGTAGCGACAGCTAAGAGAAAATATACTGAAATAACCAGAAAACGCATTAAAGCGGAGAAATTTGGAACTTTTAGAAAATCTACCACAATGTAATAATGGGTAATCAACAATTCCCCTAATATCTAACGATCATGGGTTTTTTTGCGCGGCAATCGAGAAAGCTTACATGCTTGCCCGTCAGTTTGTCCCAAACTGTACTTTGGACCCAGCAAATTACTCCCTCCTTGATTTTCCTATGTTGATAAAAACCACACTAGATGATCTGAAAATCACGCCTTCTCAAGTATATGATATCATAAAAATCTACAGACTCTAAAAGCACGTGGACTTGATGTCATCCCGGTTGTACTATTAAAAAATGCTTCCCTGAGGTTGCTCTAGTTCTCTCCAAATTCTTCAACAAATGCCTTAACGAATCATGCTTTCCTGACTTCTGCAAAAATGCTGCTGTGGTTCCAGTTTACAAGAATTCTGGCGAAAGAACTGACCCATTAAATTATCGCCCCATTAGAATTTTCCCTCTTCTCGATAAAATATTTGAGTCCATAATTAATCACCTTAAAATTGCTAGATTCTGTCTGACCATCAATAGAGATATAGGAAAGCCTGTTCTACTACAGATATTCTAACTGTAATCTCTTACCTTATAGACCATGCATTGAATAAGGCAGGGGAGCGGATGGCCCTAGAAATATCTATGGCTTTCGACTGGGTATGGCATGATGGTCTTATCATGAAAATCAGATCCTATGATATTACTAAAATAACTAAAAACTTTTTAAATAAGAGGTGAATCCAGGTGTACCTCAGCGGTCGATGATTGGCCCTTTATTATTTCAGATATTCATTAATGACCTCCCTGATAAAATGGTCTCTGGAATGCATATATTCGCTGATGACACTACGCTCTGTAACAGGCACGAGGGGAAAATGAACGAACATATATGCAAGGTAACGGCGAAACCCCTAGAGAAAGACTTCTAGTCTGTAGTGGAATGGAGTCTAAAATAGATAGTAACGTTCAATGCTGTCAAGACTAAGCTCGTTTCCTTTAATAATTACAAAAAAACTTCAGCATCATCAATAGCTATGGCTAAAGATGCATTACCTAAACGTTCCTCGTCCAAACTCCTCGGCTTAACGTTCACAGGGAACATGACTTGGAACAGTTACATCAAGAACATTGTCAAGATTGCTGCCAAGAAGGTGGGCACTCTATACCGTGTTAAAAAGTTACTTATACCTGCAAGGCTATCATTCGGTCATGCAGGGAGTATTGTTTGTACAGTTGGGATGGTGTATCTGTTACTTGTGTCTCTTACACCTGGACAGAGTTCAAAAAAGTCACCAACCTGATAGATCCTGAACTGTCATCTAATCTTCACACTTTGTCCCATCAACACTATGTGGAATCCCTCTGCCTGTTTTACAAGTATTTTAATGGCTTATGTTCCGACTAACTACAACTTCTTGTACCCGCTCGATGTAAATACAAACTCGATATAAATACAAACTCGATGTAAATACATACTCGATGTAAATACAAACTCGATGTAAATACAAACTCGATGTAAATACAAACTCGATGTAAATGCAAACTCGATGTGAATGCAAACTCGATGTAAATACAAACTCGATGTAAATACAAACTCGATGTAAATACAAACTCGATGTAAATGCAAACTCGATGTAAATGCAAACTCGATGTAAATACAAACTCGATGTAAATGCAAACTCGATGTAAATGCAAACTCGATGTAAATACAAACTCGATGTAAATACAAACTCGACGTAAATACAAACTCGATGTAAATACAAACTCGATGTAAATACAAACTCGATGTAAATACAAACTCGATGTAAATGCAAACTCGATGTAAATACAAACTCGATGTAAATACAAACTCGATGTAAATACAAACTCTATGTAAATGCAAACTCGATGTGAATGCAAACTCGATGTAAATACAAACTCGATGTAAATACAAACTCGATGTAAATACAAACTCGATGTAAATGCAAACTCGATGTAAATACAAACTCGATGTAAATACAAACTAAATGTAAATAAAAACTCGATGTAAATACAAACTCGATGTAAATGCAAACTCGATGTAAATACAAACCGACAAACCCGACAAGCAGCAAAGTCCCACCCGTAGACAGTAGAAATCCCCGGATGTAAGAAAGTCTTCTACTCGAATAGTTTCTTCCCTAGAACTGTTAGACTTTGGAATTCCCATTCCGGGTTCCTACTTCCCCAACTGTACTGACATGTAGAAGTTTTGCTGCTAAAATCCCAACATAGTAACCCTGTGACATATGCCCCTGATAGTAGCTCCCTATCACAAAGTGGCACTGTGCCTTGTGTGGGGTGAAAATGTAATATATATATATATATATATATATATATATATATATATATATATATATGTGGGTGTGTGTGTATGTGTGTGTGTGTGCATATATATGTGTGTTCTGAACCAGGACACGAGAATAACAACGGATATGTAATAGATATAGCAAACCATTATAATGTACAGGAATGCATATATATTACAATCAGTTTACTGATGAAGTGACTATATATGAATAGACTTGATATCGTCCCCGAAATGATCTTCAAAGTTCTAATCAGTTTTATTTTTTGTAAATTATATAAATGATCTTGTATTACTTTACTATATTCGTTTATCTTCAGTTTACATTCTATCTAGCTAGCAATCTTTCTACCGTCTCTCTCTGTATATATATATATATATATATATATATATATATATATATAAATATATATATATATATATCACACTTTGTGTATAAACAAGCGCTTAGAGAATTGTAAAAGTGGTGGACAAATGTTTGTTTAAATAGATATTTGGCGAGGTAATTTACGGGCGCCGCTCCCGTGAGTCGATCGGTAGAACGGCTGACTGACAACGCGGTGGTTCCTAGTTCAATCCTCGGCTTGGGAGTGGTGCTAGTCTAGCGGCACTGATGAGTTGTGATACAACGAAACAGGGTTGTATGTTGATGACTACAAATATATATATATATATATATATATATATATATATATATTGCTGTTATTTCGTATCATTAGAAACTATAGCAGCAATTTTAATCTCCTCTCTGTCAAGTCCAGATTTTTTTAGGGAAATATATATATATATATATATATATATATATATATATATATACACACATATATATAAATATATATAAAGCAAATAGTTAATAAAACATGTTAATATTGTTAATAAAACATTTTATATATATATATATATATATATATATATATATATATATATATATATATACATATTTATATAGGAAAACAATAAAAAACGTGTGGAGCTTTATATTATCCCGATAAGTCTCCTTTTAGAATTGAACTCACTCTCCTCTTTAAACTCAATAATATATATGTGTGTGTGTGTGTGTGTGTGTGTGTGTGTGTGTGCATTATTTTAGTCGTAACCTAGATAACGTATAGATGTGGGGAATGACAATGTTAGCGATCACGAATGAGTTTTGTCTGTATTTATGATCGATGCAACAAGCCTGCATATTGATGTATAGACTATTGAATGCAGTAAACGATATTATGGAAATAACTGCTTTTCTATTATCAAAAAATCAATGATACACAAGGTCACCGCGTACATACTGCTTTTTCTGTTTCTTTTACGCATTCACCCACGCGAATTTTATTACTTTCTCTCTAAATTGGTTTATTCTATAATCGTTTAGTGAATAGCATTGTCTTTTCTCTACTTTGTTCACATTTGCAACAAAGTTTTCATCTGCAAAAAAAAAAACACATATTTCTGCATTCGTTTTGCAATTATCGCGTTTTTTGTTGTTGTTTTCTTTTAGAATTTGCCTTTCATTATCACAAGTCTTTTTTGTTCCCTTTTTATCATATCTACTGTTCGATTTCCTTTTTATCCACACTGTTTCTCTACGTTTTCCCTGCTCTTCACATTTTGTATATAATTCGATTAAACCCTTTTGTGTTCCACACGCTGATATTTGTATTGTCATCATGATTGAGGTGATGGCAATACAAATAGAGATAAAAAAGAAAAGAAAAATATAGAGCAACGGTTAAATGATAAAATAGAAACATCTTCTAAATTCTTGCTTAGTTGGTTCTTTATTCCTCATATTTAATGAGCAATTTTACTATATAACAGAAGAAAGATTACAAAATCATTATAAATTTTCGAACATATATGCTAGTGGTAATCGATCAAAATAAGGACTATATTTAGTTTTATACAATGACCGTCAAAATATGGCGACAAATATCACCTGAAAATGAAAATATCATTTTTATTTTTATTTTTTACAATAAGTATCATAATAATATACGTAAATTTATAAATATTCCTCTTTTAGTATTTTGGAGTTTTTTTATGGATCATAATATACACATATATTTTTTAAATTAAATAAACCAGATTTGCATTAAATTTGAGCCCTGGTCATTAGACATAATTATCACTTCATTTAGGTCTCCTTAAGCTTAATACTATAGTTTGAGATATTTTATAGAAGAAAATCATAAACAACATGGATCAAAATTAGAATAAGGTTTCTAAGCCTGCGTATAATTATATTAGGAGTTTCATTTCTTAGGGGTATACAAATAAAAAAAGAATCTATTAAAGAAATTAACCTCAACCCCGACGGAACAGGTATATTTCTTGCTTTATATATTTATTCCAAATTTGCATTATTTTGATTATTCGAACTACTGTCCTCATCGGTGGTGTTACTTTCATAACGTTTCGATGTAATCTCCGTCCTTCTTCAGGTTTATCTTGGTGAACTTGGGAATTTTTCTATCGAACTAGAGAATCTGTATTAACGAAACTTTTCATTTGATCCTTAGGGAAGTATTCGTTCCATCTTTCATGTCCAGGTAGAAATCCTAAGTAATTCGTAATTTGTGTATTCATTTTTGCGGACTCTTATCCTCATCTTCATAGTTACTGTTTTAACTCGTTTCGAGCAACTCATTCTCTGGCCATCTTCAGATGGTTAACCGCTACGGGATAGGAATGTTTAGTCTTGCAACTTTATCCTCAGTAATTACCGCCTTTTATAGTTGTTGTCTCTGAACGTTTTTGATCAACTAATTCTCCGGTCTGCTATTGGGTAGGATTAAAACAGTCATTTTTAGACAATACTCATCGTAGAGACTCAACACCTCTATCTACTGTGCACGGGCCCGAAAGTCGTTCAAGGTCAGGTCCGTACCGAATGGCAATGTACATTTTTCAATTTTTTTCTTTTGGTATCCTTTGAGATGAGACTTCATAGTTTATGTATTCATACTTTTTTTGCGGATTGTTATACTCATCTTCATCAAAATAAATTCGCAATAGTTCGCAATTGTATTTTGAGTAACCACCACACAGAGGATTGAACCCTCAATCTCCAGAAGAGTTACAACTGAATTTTCCAAATACTGTAAGCGATAAGTCACATCATTACTAATAAATATGATAATTTCATTCATCAACATACAGTCTATGATCGTGTGTGCGATACCATGTCCCATCACCCGTCAAACTGCTGATAATAAAGTTTCGGTATACAGCCACTCCTAGTGCTGCCAGCAGCTTTTGCCAGTGTATTAAAACGCCAGTATGTCTTTTATAGCTGCTTAACATTTTATTAAAACCCAGCTGTTTTGGGCGATTTATAGCATGATATAGGTGTACGCGTTAAAAACACACACACATGATATAGTGTAAACATTAGAAATGACATTCCGTGCGCATGTTTCACGGAAAGTCCATTAAATTAATGAATTGTCTAAAATGTTTTAAATACATTGTTGCTTAGCAATGAAATTCTAAGGACTTTGTGTGTAATTCAGCCGTATATTGATGTTATAAATCTGAATACAAATATTTATCACTGTTATTTAAACAACTTATCGAATATTTGGTCGCCTTTTATATATCAGTAAATGACATCCGATTATTTTATCGAAAACTATTCATGGTCAGATGATAAGATTTTTAAACATTAAATCAGAAATAAACATCACTATTATCGATTGTCGGCAATAAAGATTCCAATACCTATAATTCGATTGTTTTTCTAATAGTGAGTATATATTTTAAACAAATCAGTTTTAAAATCTGTTACTAAATGAACAGTTCATATTTGTCTGATACAGAAACTCTTACTTAACTGTTAGTTGTAACATTGTAATATTACAATAATCTTGCAATGCTCAATTTCAACCTATTATACTAAATTAGATTAATGTACGATTTTTCTAATGCGAAATTCTAGATGGAGTGTTAACTGATCCGTTTTTTTTTTTTTTTTTTTTTTTGGTGGGGGCGTCTTCTGGTAAATCTCCTGTTTCCATGATCCCATCTTTCCAGGACATGACCGTTTTGTGAATAGATGGCTGTGTAGATTTTGTCGCGAGACAATTCTTGTATTTCTACTTAAAAAGTTTGTACCATGCTTTCTGTTATGATGAATCTCCCCTCGAAGTCATTCATTACTCAGTGCGTTTAAGAAGGTTTATCGATCGTCTTTTCATTATAAAATTTAACACGTTTTTATATAATAGCGAAGATATGTGAGTGGATGACTGAATGTTATCATTAGTGAATAAATGAGGAAATGATTCGGCGAATTAAAGAAATAATGTGGAAATGACTTTGTGGTTCATGTGCTGAAATTACTAAGAAATTGTTATTAGTATATTTATGTTTTTTTGTGTGAGATTTTGTTTTTGACATTTTTGGAGATTTAATGCCAAAACAGAAATATTGATTAAAATAAGAGATGCATAAATGGGTTCGTCACGTAAATATGCGATGCTTTTACATATCATGCAGAGGACAATTAAATTGCTGCTACTTGACTGCGTCAATAGTTTATATCTTTATTCATTAATAAATATCATATTGTGTGTATGTCGTGTGTTCCTTGTATCTACGTGACTTATACGTTTATAATTTTTATCTAATATTTCGAAATCCTAATTCAGCAATGTAAAATGATACAAATATTTTTAAAATCTATTAAAATATAATTTAATTACGAAATCAATTATACCAGTGTTTATTTTGCTTTTAAGTAAAGTCAACCAATTAATAGTTTGTTAGTAGTTGAAAACATAATGTATTGCTTCATGAACGTTAGAAAGGGCAGACGAAAAAACTAGTACTTTCTGCTTAGGAATTCATAGCAAACGTACGTGAAAGTTTGAACGATTTACATCCAATCATTTAATAAATAAAGGTAAAAACAACGGCATTAAAATATTACAATGACTAAGAAAATATTGCAATACATATTTTCGTCATTATGCATACTTTTAAATCAAGCAATTTTTTTTCCAACATATTTTGTACTTTTACCAAATAATACGTGGATCGATATTTAAATCTTCCAATAATTGACACCAGCAATGTTAACCAAACACATGAGACAAAATGAAAAAATAAGGATTCCTGGGTAATACTTGCATCCACATTAGTTGAAAAAATAATACTTGCATCCACATTAGTTTTATAGAATTCCATTTTTACATGTGCAAGTTTTTCAATAAACCACTAGAATTTATAAAACTTTTTTTTTGTTTTAAACAATGTCTTTCTAGCTATTTTATCTCTTTAATGCGCATTTTATTAAATACTTTCTCAGCATATTATATTTAGATAATAACTCCTGTAGTATTGACCGTGACTTCCATCGAAAGGGGAATTTCAAATTTGCATTTGGTCCCTAGTCGCATGTGAATTTTGTAGGAAATACTATACAGCGCCTAGTATTCCCAAATGCTCACTCATCTGGTTGCTTTACCAACGAGAACCGACGTGTCAACGTTGTTGTACCGATTTGGCATTACTTTCTAAAAAAGTAAACTTTATTTACTAACTAGTTAATGAATTTTAATGCTCAGCATAAATAACAAAATGAATAAAGTTGCTGCATGAAGTGCGCCTTTATAATTTGTAGATTTATTATTTCTGGCATATTCTTCGACTGGAATTGAATTTGAACTTCCAGTCCGAACACAATACGTTTATTTCGTGAAACTTGTTAATTACGTTCTTACAACATTCGCAATTCTTGTCCAAGTTATTAACTTCGATCCTCGATCCATTAATATTGGTTATACCCAGAACCAAGATCTCCAAACGGAAATTGACTAATTTAATTCTTTTTTCCCAATTTTTCTAAATTTTTTCTGAATATTTATTTTTTAGGTCAATTTCAGATTTTTTATTTGTGTTGATTTTTTTCTCCGATTTTCTGTAATTATCGTTTTTATTCATTCTCCTCTCTTTGTCGGGATGTAGAATTGTTTTCTAACGTTTCTAACGTTTCTCATTACTTTCGCAATCCCTTCTCAATCGCACTCGCTATTTTTATCTTTTCGTTCATAATTCAATTTAAATGCATAACTTCGTTACAGTTTTATTCTAGTAGCTTGACTACCAGGAATTGCCCAACTCTTAATTAGCTAATGATGTCGATGATAACTTAAATAATATACACGTATTGATATTAAAAAGCGTTGTTAATAAAATTTTAAAAAATACTCATCTTAGTTATGAGAAAATTATTTAAAATTTAAGTGCATTTCCATGTATTATTTTTATTCATTGAAATAAATGTATTTATGTGCATCACTACTTATATATATATATATATATATATATATATATATATATATATATATATATATATATATATATATATGAAATGACAATTTGTATGTGTGAGTTTGCTTCTTACCGACTCTTAAAGGGCTGAGTCTGTTTTTTTGTTTTTTTAATTTCACACGCATGTATTATGTGTACTGAGAATATACTTAGATAGGTTTTAGATAAGTATCGAAAATCGAAGAAAGTCCATTAAAGAAAGAATAGCCCAATTATGACCGAAGTTAACACTTTTATACAGCCTAATATTACAACTGCATTTGAGAAGTTTTATCATCGCACAAGTAAACGGACCCGACGTATAAAATCAACCGTAGGTCTATTGATCAAACAATGGCGCATTCAGAATGAATGTTTCTGTAAACACATTTAATCCATTGTACTTAGATCTTACCTTAAATTTTTATATAAAAGATAAGTTCATAAAAAATTGTAGGTTCTGTAAAGTGCAATGTATCCTACAATGATTTGTGGACTAAGTCGCCGCGGGGAGGCATATGAATCTTCACCGCGGCAGATTCCTGATTAGAACAGGCAATCGATTGATGTAATTGTCGAATTTTTATGACAATAAAAGTAGAGTGAGTGTGGAACATTCGTTGATCAACCCCGAGCAACGTGGGTTCTTTTTGCTAGTTTCATGTAAAAACGACATTAGCAATTTGCAAATTCAGACATATTATCGTTAATTTTGGAATGCAAAGTCATTTGTTAACAATCATTAGGCATGATTCCTAATTCCATTTAGATGTGCCCCCTTTATTTTCCGTGATGTGTCTCAAACGGAGAGATGCAAACAATGGTGTTAGCATTTATGCTGCAGAATTGGTAAAGAGAATCATTTGAAAACCATTCGCTGGCCATTAAAGTTCGAAATGTGTCTTGTTTTTGCTATGCGGACCACGTGATCTTACCTTGGTGAAATAATTCCTACGTGCACCGACTACACACTTCGCTTCTGAAAAGAAATTAAGAGAAAAAGAAAGAAAAAGAGAGAATGAACGGGAATATTAACTTTTTTTATTGTTCTTTAATTGAAACTCATTTCTCCAATTAAAACAAATTAATTACATACTCATTTTTTCCAATTTTCAAAGTGCCTTTATATATATATATATATATATATATATATATATATATATATATATATATATATATGTATATATATGTGTGTGCGTGTGTGTGTGTGTGCATATATGTGTGTGTGTGTGTGTCTGTGTGTGTATATAGGAAAAATATGCTTCCTCAATTATATTTCACTTTTTCTTATACAATCCTTTTACTTATGAATATTCATAAAGCTTGATATATAACGACAGAGAATATCCAAGTAAATGACAAAAAGTTTATATTGCAAAGTCCAAAGTTTTGTTTAACTTACCGTTTATTTCTTTGAAAGTATGTTAAAATGTTGAAGGCTTGACAGCACTTGTTTTGTAGCGCAGAAACAATCATTTAATTATTACGTAATTTTTGGATATTTTCCGCGATCACTCATCAGAAAAATAAAAACTTATTAACTTATTAAAAATACACACACACGCAAACGAATACACACACACACGCAAACGAATACACACACACACACAAACACACAAACACACACACACACATATATATATATATATATATATATGTATGTGTGGGGGTGTATTTTCTTCAATTTTCGTTGAGAAAAACAAAAGTTATGATGAATTTTCTAGCCTTCCACTAGTGTTGCAAATAAACGTAAGGAGGTGGACGACTATTTTTATGACTGGTTTCCATAGTAACCACGTAGCTTCAGCGACTACTGTTGCTGTCAATTCTCCGTATTCACGAAAAAAGAAGTAACTAGTGAAACATAGAGAATGATGGCATGAAAGGGAGTTAATTCGGGGATTTTGTTGAAAGCAGACGAGTGCCGTACATACGTGCATGTTATGTTTATCGGGCAAAAAAAAAATAAGACTGAAATTAAAAAAAGGACAAGTGAATTTACTTGAAACCTGGAAAAATCATGGATTGCAATAGAAAAATGCCAGCATAGAAAGTAATATTGTTAAGCTTAAACATGGAAAATCAAAGGTGTAGTTGTTAAAACTGGAAAAGAAAAGGACAAGATATTCTAGTAAAAAATATAATAAATTTAATACTTAAATAATTGCAACATTGGGATTTTTTAATTTAATTTATAACATTATATAATCTATTCTTAATGCTGTAATATTTTAAGTTTTTTCCCCCAAAGAATTCCCACTTACCAAGGCCCAGAGGTCACTCGAGGATAAAGGTTAAAGAGTGTACAGTAGTCAAAGGAACAATATCATAGTAATCGTTAGAAATGTAAATTTGGTAAAATTGGATTACTTATGGGGAGCGGCTCATCAAGAACTTGTTTACATTGGACTTGAAGACGGTCATATTGTAGTCAGCTAGAAAGCTGGAAGAGAATTCACATGTGTGTAGTTCATAGAAAGAAGCTTTGTTCATGGAATCTATGTTTAGGTTTAGGCACAGATAAAGAATGTGGGAAATTATTGATAGTGATTACAGCCAAACGAGTGTTTCTCGTGAATGTTTGGCAAGGGGGCATAGATTGGAGCTCAGACGAGCACTTACCATGAAAATAATAATAAAACAGAGACAGGCTCGCAACGCCTATTCTGTGAGAAAGAGGTTGCAGGGAAGAGAAAAGAGCATCCCACACTTGTCCCTTTCTTTTCCAGTTTTAAAAAATAGTCCTTTACTTTTCCATGTTTAAGCTTAACCATATTACTTTTCATGCTCGCATTTTTCAATTGTAATATATAATTATATATATATATATATATATATATATATATATATATATATATATATATATATACTGAAAAACTGATCTAAAAGAAGGAAGTAATGGCTGGGAGGATGATATCAAAGCGAACACACACTCCCGCTAAAGAAAGTAGAAGTTACTGCCTGGGAGCATGATATCATGACAACAGAATACATAGTGTATTACCCCCCCCCCATTCACACAAATGAGAGAAGGTAATCTTAGGATAATGACACTGTGAGAAACTGTCCCTCGACAAAAGAAGAGGTAATATCTGGGAGGAATGTATCATAGCGAATAAAAATATACTACACAAAATTAAAAGATGCAAACAGTTTTAATGTTAATTTAGTAGGATATGTTAAAAACACTTACGCATTTGTTCATTTATAACAGCAAAAGCAATGGCAAGTCTCATTGAAAACAAAAAGCGCCGAAATAAATTTTACGGAAAAATATATCGCCATCTTTAAAAACAAAAATATACCAGCGAAGCAAGAACGTTAACCTTCATTTTATTATTGTGTAGGCAAGAACGTTAACCTTCATTTTATTATTGTGTAGGCAAGAACGTTAACCTTCATTTTATTATTGTGTAGGCAAGAACGTTTACCTTCATTTTATTATTGTGTAGGCAAGAACGTTAACCTTCATTTTATTATTGTGTAGGCAAGAACGTTAACCTTCATTTTATTATTGTGTAGGCAAGAACGTTAACCTTCATTTTATTATTGTGTAGGCAAGAAAGACATGTTTTGTTTCGTTAGCTTTTAATTTTACTTGTTTAAATAAACTACATTTTTATTTTTATTCTGGTATTTCACGTTATGATGAAATTTGGCCTAAAAAAGTTGTTTTAAAGCTGTTGATGAGTCATGCCGAAATTGATTTTACTCTAAATAATGTACGTGACTAAAATAGGAATTATCCCAAATAAAAGTAGCATTTTTAGACTATAATGAATAGAATAATCTGCAAAACAACTTTTTCTTTATCAGTTGAGTAAATTAAACGCAAATGAAATAAGAGAAGAACGGAGAGCATGGCTGTCTTTTTTGCTTAATTATTTATTTTTGGTTTGAAAGATTAGAAATGTTCATAGCAGGGTTTATTACGAAATGTAAGAAAAGTTTAAAAAATAAATTCACAATTTAAAAAATACATCAACTTTTATTGCTTTGTATTTTAGGTGGAAGCGTTTTTATTATCGATTTATAATTTTTTTCAGGAAAAATGTTGAGTTCTTACTATTTGCAACATACACTGACCATTGTATTATGACGAATGGACACTAACGTCCCTACCCCAGAAACGAGGCGGTAATTCTTAGGAGGACGGTAGTATGACAGCACAGGTGATAATACACTACTAACTCCCATTAAAAGATATTCTGAGTCAATCGATGTTTTCGGTTGTTTTGGTGACCTTTTCGCTAAGATCAACGTGTAATATATGTTCTCAATGAAACTTGGCGTTATTACTATAGTTTTCGAGTAAATCTCCCTTCTTTAAAGTAACATTATAAAAAAAGGCTATAAAACGACAGCTTTTTCATATTAATGTTTATATAAAATTATTAATAATTATAATTATAGCACTATCGAAAGAAAGATTGTGTATATAGGGAAAACATTTGGCAATACGAAATAGAATCTGCAAAGGTCGACTCTTTCAAATCTCTTGGCAGCCAATTTTTCGCTCAAAATTGATGAAAATTCTTGTCGCATGTCTGAACACCTGGTATGTATTAATTTGAAATGTTTAGACCCAAAATTGGCTGAGTAGTTTGCTAGATACCGCAAAGGTCAAATCTTTTTAACTTTGACCCCTTGGCAGCTGCTATTTTCGATGCAAACCAATGAACAATCTTTCCCTTTCTATGAATACCCTTAAAGTAAAATTTCAAATGTTTACACTAAAGATTGGCTTAGTAATATAGTGGAGACCGCAGAGGTTAATTTTTTTTAACTTCGACCCGAATGTTGACCCCTTAACATGTTTTTAGGGTCAAATAAAATTACAAAGCTGGATCTATGTCCAAGTAACCTACATTTTTAATTTCAAGTGTTTAGACTCAAAATTGGCAGAGGAGTTTGGTAGAGTTTTCAAATGTTAAATCGTTGAACTATTACCCCTTGACAGCCAAATTTCTGGCCGAAAACCGACTACAAAGATTTCCCCAAATCTCAATACTCTTTATGTCAAATCTCGAGTCTCTAGACCGAAAATTGATATGGTTATTTGGTAGGGCATGTACACACACACACACACACACACACACACACACAGAGACATTTTCACTTTTATGGATATACTAGCAGTTCAGCCCGGTTTTGCTCTAGCCCTATGTACTGTTCAAAATTTACGCCCCAAAACTGATGAAAAAACGTGCCGCATGCCTGAATACCCGTTATGTATTAATTTGAAATGTTTAGACCCCAAATTGGCTGAGTAGTTTGCTGCACACCACCAAGATAAACGTTTTTGAACTTTGGCCGCTTAGCAGCTCAAATTTTCGACCTAAACCGATTTAAAATCTTGCCCTATCTCTGAATACTCTATGTTTCAAATGTTTAGACCAAATATTGGCTGAGTAATTTGTTTTCGTAGACCGCAGGGGTAATTGTTTTTAACTTTGACCCCAATTGTGACCCTTTAACATTAATTATTTTAGTCGTTAATTGAAATACAAAGTTTAACCTATGCCGAAGTTACATGCATATAAAATTTCAAGTCTTTCATTTTTAATTTGACTTCAATTTTTACCCCTAAACATGTATTTTTTGAGGCTCAAATCATATTTTAAAGTTTGATCTTTGTCCAAGTAATTGCATTTAAAATTTCAATTGTTTAGACCCAAAATTTGCAGAGGAGTTTGGTAGAGTTTTCAAAGGTCAAATCGTTGAACTTGGGCCCCTTGACAGCCAAATTTCTGGGCGAAAACTGACTAAAAGATTTCCCAAATCTCAATAAACTTTATGTCAAATCTCAAATCTCTAGACCGAAAGTTAATTAGGGAAATGTACACACGCACACAATGTCACCTTGCTAGACACCGCAAAGGTCAAATCTTTTGAACTTCGACTCCTTTGAAGCTCAAATTTTTTACCCAAACCTATTATAAAGCTGCCCTTATCTCTGAATACCCTTTATGTAAAATTACAAACGTTTAGACCTGAAATTGACTATGGGTCAATTTTTCTGTTAACTTCGGCCCCCAAACATTTATTTTGGGGGCTCAAATCAAATAAAGCATTTGCTTCATGTCTAAGTAACCTACATTTAAAATGTCAAGTGGTTAAACCCAAAATTTGCGGTGTTTGGTAGAGTTTTCAAAGGTCAAATCGTTGAACTGTGACCCCTTGACAGCCAAACTTCTGTCCGAAAACCGATTAAAAAGATTTTCCCAAATCTCAATACTCCTTATGTCAAATCTCGCGAGCTGTTTGGTAAGGAAATGTACACACACAGACATTTTCATTTTTATAGATACATAGATAATAAAATCCTACCTTATATTCTTTGAGCGGCATTATCATAATCGCCAGATATTTAGACGAAGTTATCCGTATTTTCCCCTCTAAATCCGAAGTCCTCCCATCGCTGTTAGTCAAGACCGGGTACATCTATAAACATTATAACTATATTGCCCTGACATCCTTATTAGCAGGATGAAACACTCATACACATACAACTACCTTTAGACTTCGTTATTTGACAATAATGATTTCTCCCGACTAACATTATCACTATTTTCATTAGCTGATAACAAAATTCTATTATTCCAGATTACACACATACTTACAAAAAAAAAAACGTCCAGTCTTAAACAAGATGGCCACTCAATATACACGAATCACTACTTTTATGCATATTAAAGCAAAAAAAAATCATATTCATAAATTTACATAGTTACACCTTCACATTTAACTACACACATTATTTCCACACATTGTTTTAAATAAAACACAAACATAGTTGTAAATTTGGTACAGATAAATCACCGCACCTTCTTCTGGTAATGTTTACATCAATTACAAATACCGTTGGTTTGTTGGCTTCAGCGTCGTAAATTATGCCATTTAGTATTGTTTAGATTAAGATTATTTACACATTCTTTGAAAAAATATTTGTCGCAGCTTTCTTTTTATCGTGTTCTTTTTAACATCCTAAATTATGGGATGATAAAATGAACTAATTTCTTAGAAAACGAATACAAACTGTAGTCTTTACCCGGCTATTAACAAAGGACCAACGAACCAACGATACATTCATTGCAAAAAACATTTACAAAAGAAGCGGCAGCCCATTTTATTTTGATTTTGAAGTAAATAATATGGTGCAGTTTTTTAATTATTTAGCCAATAAGCTGCGGCAACTACTTATTTTTTATTATTATGCAATACATGTTTTTGTAACATTTTTTTAAAAGAATTGTCTTTGCCATTAAAAACATATCCCCCCCCCAGTTTTCTTCCTTTATTGTTTTGATTTCATAAAAAATATTTTGGAACCGAGCGTCCAAACTTATGAGATGAAACTTGAACAAATATCTTAATAAAAGAGAGTTGTCGCCCTCTGCAGAGTGAACTATTGTAAAACATCGCCAAACTTGTTTACTGGAAATAGACATCTTGCTGCTCAACTCAATACATACTATCTATGCATTTATGTTGCAGATAGTAGCTCCCTACATCAATTTTACATTTCTGCGGCATTTAATTTTGCGAATGTGTAATCCGGGTCATGTCGATTAACTCCGCTAGTTCCTAATAAATCTCACATTTTTAAAGTCTTTATTTCCTTCGAAATAATTCACAGCAATATAATGAGGCAGTCACTTTCAACGCCAATGAGTTCAACTATGATCGAGCCTAGATTGGGGTGATTATACAAAAACAAAAAAATATTTATCGATTTTGGAGCGACTTCTAAACCTTTATACGATCCTATTGTCTTTTATGGTTTTGCTTTCCTTTGTTTGGGGGGGGCGCTTTGGATTCTATTTTTCCGCCCTTTTTATTATTTTCTACTACTGTGGCTGTTTCGTTTGTTTACAGACTGACAATGGTAATATTATATATTTTTGTATAAAACGCATTTTTACACTCATAGCTTAAATTACTTTTAGAAAAATCCTCATTTTCATTACTTTGAGTTCAGTTTGTATTTAACTACATTTACGACAGTTTTTATAATTTTTTGGCTGTGAAATAATTTACACCGCTGAAGTACAAATTTACCCTTTATTATATTGCCTACAGATAGACTTATTTGTTATATATTTGTTTTTTTATTATATTTGTTTTTGTTTACTTTTCTTTTCATGGTTTATTATCGACACAGCTCAGACATAAACTTTGTTTTTAGGAAATTTAAAACCTTAGCTCCACCTACACTATTTCCTTTAAACTGACAACTTTTATAGGTTTTAGACTATGCTGAATGAAACAATCGATTTTACCTTTGACGGAGACAAGTAGTTTTCGAGATATAATAACGTCCATTATGCGCTGTAATTCACGGTTCTACACACATGAAAAATAAGCCAACGTCTCTCCGCACACTGCCAACCCACAATTTTTTAATGGTTTATAATCTTTGCAAATGGCTATTCTGACAACGAATAGCAAAGTTTAATTTAAGGCAAATACTTTGACAATCTCCACTTCATAAAATAGAGTGTATAATCCGAAAGCCGTTCTTACCATGTCAAGTTATGACGTGTCTATTCCATACGTTCTTAGCATAAAGAGATTGAGGAGGTCTATTCAGAAAGCCGTTCTTAACATTAGAACATTAACGAAGGCGCAGTTGATAGAGACGTTGAATCTCTACGGTTCCAGATGAGCATTGTCTGAAGATAGAGATTTCAATCCTACACAAAATCCGACCAGAGGTTTACTTGGCCAAAACATGGTGAGACGACAACAACTACGGGTGGCAGTAATTGCTGAGAATGCAGTTAGGAGATTCGAAGTTCCTATCCGTAGCGGTTACCACCTGACGAAGGCCAGAGGAGTAGTTGGCCGAAGCGTCGTCAAACAACAACTAATAAAGATGAGAATAATAGTCTGCAATAAATGAATTAATACAATCTATATTATTTTCAATATGTCTCCGTAGTTAAAGAAAACATGCCCATGTGCTTAGCTAATTGTTTCTCTATACGAGGGCAATGTTGGGAAGTTTGTTTTTTTTTTTGTTTTTTTTTTAATATGGCGCATAGCTATTTCCTCCAAATATAGAGCTTAATGCATAAAAATAAAATTACCTCGATCGTGAAAAATGTTCATTTCTCTAACAGAGGAAAGAAAATAAATTCCACTTCGGAAAGAGCAATTTTCATTTTTTCATAAGAATAAAATGAAGGAAAACTCAATTATCTTTTTCATTATTTTTATTAATTGCTAATAACTTTATTCTTCACCTGCGGCTTAATATATTTGTTGTTGTTGTTATTGTAGAAGCATATTAAGTGATGCATGTTGTCTGTGTGTGTCTGCGTGTTGCTTAGCGTCACGTATTACTAATCAGCAAATATCATAATAAGATTGGCACATATTCAAAACAAGCCATTTTATGCCAGAAGGAAAATAACAATATAGAAGTTATTCGTTTTATCTGGCAGTATAGATATTAGTGCTTCGTTTATACTACATCATATATTCTCGAAATAGATTTGCAATCTGCATGTTTTTACAAAGGCATTATAATGGTATGTTCATTATAACATTCGCTTTTGTAAAACAACATTAAAAAGGTTAAATGTGTATTGTTCGTCGAAGATATTTCATAAGTAGTTTTATTTGGTAGGATGTCAAGTCCCTAAAAATGGGAAACTCTATTCCATATATAAAAATATAAGGTTGGAATCTATTGTGGTACTATCTTCTGTCGGGAAGTTAACCCTTCAATGAAAGAGATGATCTTGTTTGAAGGCTAGACAGGTCTTTTATAGGGGGTTTCGGTGTCATTAATCTAATTATCTGAGCTGGCACAAACATGTGAAACACGTACGTAAAAAGAGCGAACACTTAAAAATATATCTATTGATTCATTTTGCAGGAACATAAAATATCAAAGAGTTGACTGAACTGACTTCTAACACGACCGTCCCGCACGGAATCACAACTGCTAAATTCTCTAGTTGTGATAAAAACAAAGGGAGAAGGAGATAAAGGTTATAGAAGTACAGGGAGAGAAATGTGAATATATATTAAAAACAAAAAAATATTATTATTATTATTATTATTAGTAGTAGTAGTAGTAGTAGTAGTAGTAGTAGTAGTAGTAGTATTAGATTTATGGATTCTGGTGTCAGCGATGTGGATATGCATGTGCCCTGCCCGATGTACTTGCTAATTTTGATTTTAGAAAAATCTGCCAAACTCGCCAAGGATGAAATGTGGTTTAAAACTTTTGTCGTCAAAATATCTTCAAACGTGTTTTAATAACATCTTTTTTTATTTTACGTGTTTCTTCACGAAAACCATAAACTCAGTTACAAAGCCTCATCGATCGTGAGGAATGGTCTTCCATCGTAGACATGGGATTTTACATATCCTCAAAAAACAAAATTAATTAATGGTTAAATCACACAAACTAAGTGGGCAATTGAGATGTTCATTTTGCGAAATTGTTGGTATATCAAATTTTCTCTCAGTATAAAAAAATAAATTTGGACAATTTGTAAAGACTGCTCGTGTGTCAGTCATGATGCAAAATCTCTTCATGACGCAAAGTGATTTTATGATTAATTGCCAAAGTTGAACTCAAAATTACAGATAGTTGCTAAATTTGTCATTCAAGAAAATAAGGTTGTCAATTTAAAGTTCACTTCTTCTAAAAAGCAGCTCCTTTTAAACCTATTTTAATCAGTTCGGTGCAGATAGTTTGTGCTTTTCGGCATTGAATTAAAACAGATGATTTTTTAAATATAAAATTTAAATGGTTATTAAAATAAAATATATTCGGAATCATTTTTGAAATACTTTGTATTCATTTCTAATTAAGAAAACACAATTTTACTCTCTTCAAATAAAACAATATGGCAAATGATGGTTGAAATGCATATTCGATTATTAAAAGCGCATTATGCATTATCGACAAAGTGGAGCGCTAGAAATGTCGCAATATTCAATGTTGTTTATATTTTTATGTACAATTAACTTTGAATAATCATTTTTTAGAAAAGGTTAAAAAAGTGACATTAATAAGGATATCAGATCGAAAGTGCTGATTCTATACATGCAACTAGTTCGAATCACTTACCGTTTACTATGATACAGATTACTTTGCTTTATACATAAATATATAAATGTACTCTATAGTTTGGTTTCCGGGTGCTAATTGGCAATACGTAAACAATTTTTGAATTATTGGATGTCTAATGTCATTATCTACTGGAAAGAACTCAGAATAAACGGTAGGAAATAAAGAGGCGCAAAACACTATTTAGCTTTTTGGAGGTTTTGTTTA
Source organism: Euprymna scolopes (assembly GCF_053919585.1). Lineage (NCBI taxonomy): Eukaryota > Metazoa > Mollusca > Cephalopoda > Sepiida > Sepiolidae > Euprymna > Euprymna scolopes. Next base: position 26,100,661 of record NC_136518.1, read on the forward strand.
GTACAGTATTTTCTGGCTCATCTAAACTTATGTTTAATTCAAACGTTTAAGTATGATTGTCTTGTTATTTTGATCTAATCGTGCGTGTACACATATATATGCATGTGTATATGTATATGCATGTGTATGTGTATGTGTATCTGCATGTGTAAGTTATGTGCAGGAATTACATTCGTTTTGCAAGCTATTTAGTTTATGTCTCTGTCTGACGCAGTCTCGTTTTTTATCAAATGAAGGGACAAATAATTTAAAACTGAATAATGGATTCGTATAAAAAAGGAAATTTATTCGGTTAAGTTAAAAGAAACTAATAAAAACTGGTAAAAGAATAAAATACTTTTAAAGAACAATTAACAAACTGAGAAAAAAAGAAATTGATTCACATTTGAAAATTAAAAGACAGCAACGCAGGTTGAATGCGAGATCAAATAGTCGACAAATTGAACTTTCCTCCAATCACCAACGTCCTTGAACTTGAACATTTTTTTATTCTTCGTTTAGTTAAACGAGTTGATCTTTTCTATTTTTCTCTTTTTCTCTTCATTCATTTCCACAATGTCTTTCTTGGTCGTGATTAGAAAAAATACGTTAATGTTCCTTCCTTGTAATCATCTGAAATTTATTTTATAACATTTTAACAATAATTTTTCCCTTTCGCTGTTCGTTTCTGCCGTTCTTCGTTTGATTTCTAAATGATTCCTCTAACATTTCCGATAACGTATTTCCCTTCTGATTAGCACCCCCTATCAACTCTTCTCTGTCGTTGGCTACTTTCTAATTTAGTCTCTTACTCTGCCTATCACTCTACTAAACTCCAAGGTCCTGTTGCTAATCTGCAGTGGCACTCCCTGTCGAAGACGAATATATTGGTCAAATAGAATATGTCACTAACAGAGAATTTATTTGAAAAGTATACGCTCAGTAAACAAAGGAATCTATAAATTTCTAAAGAACCAGAAGAATTTGACCAAAATGAGAGAATTTGACATTACATAATTCGTAAAGAGTTTTCATTTATTACTTTCCCATGACAGGAAAATTTGACATGAAGTCACGACAATGTGATTAAAGGAAGTGTTTTCTAGCCGAACAAAAATTGCCTGGGCAGACCTGATTAATATTGAATTTGATCTATAGATTATGCCATATTCCCTTAAATTTTAGATAGTTTCTAGAATCAAACCAAGTAAAATGTTAAGCCGCAGTTCATTAGTTCGAAACACAAACTTTGATATCATTATATTTTAATTGTAATTTCTGTAAAGGCAACATAAATGTGATGCACAAGAAATTAATTTTATCCGTTCGGGAACGTCTATTCTTGTTGGTTTATATAACACTTTACTACGGGGAAATCATGACAATGGAAAAGTAGATTTTTTTATCACATTTTGCCTAGGAGTTTCATAATTATAATTAAACATCGCCAATAAAATAAGTGCGGTGTAAACGACGTATGCCTTCTTAAAATAAAGCACCTTTAGAGAAAAAGGAGTGATAACTCGCACGGCTGTTTAAAATATATGTAACTAGCTTAAAAAATATTACAGTTGAAATCGTATGAAAACATTAAATGTATAAATAAAAATAACAAAGAATCAGAGGTACTTTTTTTACATGAGGGGCACCACTTATAAAGGCCCGAAGGCCACTCAGGGATAAGGGTTATTGCGTGTACAGTAATCAATGAGATAATATTGTAGTAATCATTAGTATTGGGTTTTTTTATAGAGTGTCTTACTTAAAGGGGCGGTTTGTCAGGAGTTTGTTTATGGTGGACTTGAAGACGTCCAAGTTGTAGTCAGGTGAGAAACAGGCAAGCGGCAGAGAGTTCCACTGGCGTGAAGTTCTACGAAAGAAACTTTGCTCATGGAATCTATGTTTGGATTTAGGCACAGATAAAGAGTGGGGAAAATTATTGACAGTAGTTTCAGCCAGACGGGTGTTTCTCGTGAAAGATTGGCGAGGGGGGACGAGGGATTGGAGCTCAGACGAGCACCTGCCATGGAAATAACGATAAAACAAAGACAGGCTCGCAACCTCTCTTCTGTGGGAGAGAGGTTGCAGGGAAGAGAAAAGGGAAATAATTTATTATTTTTAATACAATTTTAAACCATATTTATTGATTGGGATTTTGTTTTTAATAAATGATTATCAAAATATTTTAATCAAGTTTAGTTTGTTATTTCAGTATTTCACGTATTTGTATTCAATTTAACGTATCTGTATTCAATTTCACGTATTTTTATTCACGCACAATGAGCATTTTTTATCAGATAAATATAAAATGATTACACATTAATGACTAGTGAAATTAATTTCAGTGATTTTATATAAAATAATGAAATTCTAACAAGTATCAATGCGTGTGGAATGCATGTTCAACAAGATATAACTAAACAACATCGATAGTTCGATCGGACGGAATGTTGTGACAGTAATCCTTAATGAGATAACATTAGTTCGAATAATACAAATAGACAACTATGAAAATTCGAAATGAATTTGTGTCGATTTTGCAAGAGGACAAAAATAAAGGGTTTTTTTTATAATAATTCGAACTTAATAATGTTAAACTTTTACACGGCGATGTTATTCGATTTACCGTGTTTCATAATATATTTCTAGATGAAACCTCTCTATCAAATTTTGGGAATTTCGAATCTCTTGAATCTCATAGTTTCATGTGTCTTCAATTGTGTTTTATTACGGCAAAAGTGAATTTTCAGTTGATTTAACTGTCATCTATTTTGTAGTAAATCCAAATAAAACAATTTAATATGATACAAATATCAATCGAAATTAAATAAATCAGCATTTAGTTGAAACAGAATTATAGTAAAATAAAATGAACTTCCTATCTGAATGCAATGAATATTTAACACATTTCCTTTTCTCCCGCCAGCATTACCCATGCCTTTTTTATTTGCTTTCATGTTTTACATTTAAAGAAAGAAGTGTAGGGAAAATAGAAACGGACATTCAAACGACCTACCTGTGAAGCGCCCATGCATCTTCCTGTCATGCGCGTTGGACAGGAAAAAGAGAAACCAAGATGGCGTCTGCGATATTTAACAGAAACTGTTTCATGTGATCTCGCGAGGTCACGCGAGATTAACGTGGGTGAATGTAATATAAAGCAGGTCACTTGGAGGAGTGGCGGAGTTTTCGCTGTGCAGACGGTAAGTAGGTGGCGTTACAAGACGGTTACTCAGTGCATTTGAACGAGTGAGGGAGGTTCTATTTCTGCATTCGTTTTCATCTAATTTCAATATGAAATTACACTAATACTAATTTGTAGTGATAAGTACCAAGATTTCACATCAGAAAACAAGATTGAAAGTTCGCAAACTTCATATGCGATGTACTTAACAGATAATTTACAAAATAAAATTAAGTTTTAAGTGACACTCTTCTTGAGTTCGAAAGGGCCGATACAGATGCCTGACAGAAGTGCCGATACAGATGTCTGACAGAAGTGTCGATACAGATGTATGACAGAAGGAAAAATGCTACCTCCGTCAATTAAATAAAGGATTCCATTCGAAATTCTGTAAAGATTCTTGAATTCGGTAAAAAGATTCCCGCGTTTGATAAGATATACTTGAAGAAAATCAGTAGTTAGATCAGACGTTATATGAGAACAGTAGTCTGAATAATTCAAATAATACACATTATCAATCATTATCTCAACATTTCAGAAACAAAATACATAAAATGTGTTGTTTGTCTTTGTTTGTATTTAATCCAGTTTCTATTTAGTTTGTTTCTTAATTCTTTTATCCTTATTTTGGGAAGGCGGAATTTATGGTTTCCTATAATTTTTGTTGAGTTTCTTCGAAAATTCATAATAAGTTTTCACTGTTAGTCAAACAGGAGATATCACGGTGTATATGACCAAATCACCCGAGACACCAAACGTGTAAAACATCCTAATCCCCGCCAATACCAAGTTTCTGATCGTGGTTTTAAAGGACTCTTCCTTCTACGTTGCACGGTCATTGCACTAAAACCGTTGCAAGTTAGAAGCACTTGGGAGATCAAGTTCGACTGCCATGCAAGCATCAGTCAAGATTTTAAAACATTTTATTGCTGAAACCAGTTTAAATATACAGATAGTTTAGTAAGTAATAGAGGTCTAGGTAGGATGGGTATGGGTAAAAGAATGTCTTCGGTTTTAACGACATTGGGATTGGTAGTAAGTGCAGTGGTTGGCAGTGTTCCTGTAATGGAGGGATGGGATATCCCGTAGGAAAGACAGGGCTAGTTGTATATTATTTCAACGTCGTTTCATACGTAATTGTTGCAGATTTTGTGAGTCAATTTGTGATTCTAAGTTATCATGTGTGTAACTAGCGTGTTCCCCTTTTATTTTATGGCTTTATTATGTTCATATAAACATCTATAAAACACATAAATGAGAATGTATCTAAACCCTGTGTATCGATTTATTGCAGGTCAATATTTTTTTAATATTTAAATTTATATGAAACGCAGGGAAGTGAAAGTTTGTACACTGAAAAAGCATAACAAGATTCCTTTTTCCCTGAGTTTTGTGTAATTTACACAAATATTTTGAAAGTTATGCACAGTTGTCTTTTTTCTGCTTTTTTTACGTGTGTACCACATTATTGAAGGTCTCCCAAAATGCCTAGAAAGGGTCGATTAACAGTAGTGAAAAAGAACGTGCTGTTGCAGGCTTTGCAGAGGGTTTATCTCTCGAAAATCTAGTCAAGGGGCTTGGAAGAGATTTAAGAACAGTGTCTTTATTCGCTAAAAATCCAAGCATCAAACCAATGCCGAAACAAAGGGCAAAAAAAACCCAAGAAAGTCAGTTTCTGCTCGTGATGTTAGAAAATTTCGCCATTAACTTATCAAGCAGACAGGCAGCAACAGTGCTGCTATATTTGACAATACTGGAATACACCCTTTGTCTAGAAAGACACGCTGCAATGTTTTAAAAGAAATGACAAGAAGCATTAAGCTCGTAGCACAACCTGTTTTCAACCAAACTCATAAGAAAAACGTTTGGCTTATGCTCTGAAATACATAATCAGCTTTTAAAATGTTCTTTTCACCAAGGAGGTCAGAGCAACCCTTGATGGATCAGATAGGTAGGCCGAAGTTTGGAGTCCCCTCGGATTCCCTGCTCCTGATTGATTCCGTCGTAAACAGGGCGATGGAAATGTCATGTTTTGGGTTGGAATAATCTGCGATGAACTAATTGGATCATTCCAAGTTCCAGAACATATCAAATTGTCCTTTTTTGTCCTTTAGACCTCATTTCCAATGAGTGATTTTTCTGACAAAGGGTGAAGAAAAAGCTGCTTTCCAGGTCGGTAATACTCAGTGAACCGCAGCCTGAGATGCCGGAATTTTTTTCTGTTTCTATATCTATCCTTGTGGCCACGCCACTAGTAAGAGTGCTGGAGGTAAACGTTTCATCTTGGCTGATAGTCAGAGACCCAAACCTTTGTTAACCTCTAAGGAAGCTGTCCTACTAACAGGTGTAAAGTACTGGGGTTGCTGTATTGGCATTTGGTGAATGGATTCTTGACCAGGCAGTAGTTTCTGGTGGGGCCTCTCGATGCCATACTAATGTGTAATTGTTACGGCTGTACCTTATGTGCTACAAAAATCATCTCTTTCTCTCTTTTACTTTCCCTCTCTGTCCTACTCTAACCAAGTCTGTCGACCTGTTCCACAAACCCCAAAAACTCAACATGAAATATATAAAAAAACACGAATAAACCTAGAATCCCATCCTTCAACGTAGATCCCTACTACCAAGTCTCCTTCTCAAACATCAAGGGTCTACATTAAGGTTAAAACCCAATTACAGGAGACGAAACCGGACTTACTCTTTCTAAGCGAAACTGGCATAAGGCCGACCACTTCCCTAGATGAGTTCATAATTAAAGGATACTCTAACTTAACATCTAAATCTGACCCCTAAGATCGCCATGGACATGAAATATGCGCCTACATTACAGATGGCTTCCCATGTGGTAGAATATCTCCAGAGAAAACCCTAATTTACCTTATATGTGCTTCCGGGTTGCACTTGCTTACACCACCGCATGCATATTCGCCCTCTATCGCCCCCCACAGCAGCGGGGTTACTGTTCTTAAGAGTATATCTGAGAAAATTGACCTTACCCTGTCTGCTCATCCTTCGGCTACTATTCACATTTGCGCTTACTTCAATGTCCATAATGTGGAATGGCTGATCCCATACAGTTGTATCAGTTAAGATAAAAATGAAATACAATGTTTTCACAGTTACCTCTCCATTATACTGTATATCGATACTCTATGGCTGACTGGGATAGCTTCCGTACATTCATATCTGATCTACCTCTGCACGCCATGTTTGAAAAGGATGTATCCTCTATAGTATCAGACCTGACCGAATGGTTAATTGTAGGCATAGACCGATTCATACCATCTAAAAAATTCCAACAAAAACCTAACAGCCAGCCACGGTTCTCCCCAGAATGTGCTGCTGCCATTGCGCACAGAAATCACTTTTTCCATAGCTATCAACGTAATAGATTTACTGAGACTAAAGCTGCCTTCAGGACTGCCAGCAACCACTGTAAAAGAGTAATAAAGATGCAAGAGAGCTATATGCTCAGTTCGTCAAATCCAAAGTAGCTTGGTTCCCACCAGTTTTGGCAAATAGCAAGCAGGATCCTGAATAGATACGTGCGTTCTATCCTAACCATCATCAATGGACCTGAAATCATCTTATCACCATCAGACAAGGCCAAACTATTTGCCAAGAACTTTGCAGCTAACTCTACCCTCTGCGACGAAGTTCATCAACTCCCCATATTTCCTCCTACAACAGACAACACACTATCCAACATACAAATATCTGTGCACGAGGTCGCCAAGCTAATCAGGAACCTTGATTCCAGTAAAGCAACTGGCCCAGACGGCATTTCAATTATAGTGTTGAAAAAGCTTCGACGAGAACTTGCCCCCATACTTACAAAACTGTTTAAGCGTTGCCTTAAGGTGAAGTGCTTTCCAACACCCTGGAAAACCTCGTCAGTATGCCCTGTATTAAAGAACTCAGGTGATGTCATCTCCCTCTCAGTACATGCCAATAAGTCTCTTGTGTGGCATGAGTAAGTTACTGAAATCCATATTAAATAAAGAAGTAGTCAACCACCTAAGCAGAAATAACCTCCTTAGTGGCATGCAATATGGTTTCCGTTCTTCTAGATCTATAGCAAATGTGCTAACAGTTATATTCCATAGGATTAGTGAATCTCTCGACAGAGACTTCCTTTTTAGGGCAATTGCTCTTAACATATCAAAGACCTTCGTTAAGGTTTGGCATAAGGGCCTACTTCACAAGATTTCCAGCTACGGTATAACTGGAAATGTTTTTTCATTAATTAAATCATTTATCTCTGATAGATTCATAAGAGTAGTGGTTGATGGGAAGCAATCAGAGGCCCAAAGTATTAATGCTGGAGTTCCCCAGGTGGTCATCCTGGGCCCAATTCTCTTCCTGGTCTACATCAATGATCTCTCAAAACACATACTTAAATCATTCGCTGACATCTATGCTGATGACACGACCATCTACGGCAACACATCAATGGCCGTAAATGACAAATCTCTCTCTGATTCCCTCTCCTCTGATCTAGACCGCGTGGTTCAGTGGAGGAAGAGGGTTGGTTACTTTTAATGCATCTAAAACCAACGTTACATCATCAACGGTCTGTTCCTCATCTAGTATCAATTGAAATGCATGGCTTTCGTCTTAGGGAGGCTTAATGTTTTGAAAACTCCTGGGTTTGACCTTTACTCCGGATCTGAAATCAAACACGTATATCAAGTCTGTTGCCCGGGTCGCTGGGAAAATGGTAGGATCCTTCTACCGCTCCAGAAGATATCTCACTACTGATGCTATTCTCTATCTCTAAAACAGTCAAGTACGTCGAAAGATGGAGTACTGCTGCCACATCTGTGCTGGAGCTTCAAAACCAGCCTATCCTGCCTTGACAAAGTACAAAATAGACTTCGTGGTGGGGATGCTCTCTTCCCTCCCCTTCAACCTCTCTCCCACAGAAGAGACGTTGCGAGCCTCTCTTTGTTTTATCGTTAGTTCCATGGCAAGTGCTCGTCCGAGCTCCAATCCCTGGTCCTCCCTCGCCAATCCTTAATGATAAACACCCGTCTAGCTAAAACCACTGTCAGTAATTTCCCCCACACTTTATCTGTGCCTAAATCAAAACGTACATTCCATGAACATAGCTTTTTTCTGAGAAGTGCACGCCTGTAGAACTCTCTTCCGTTTTGCTGTTTCCTACCAGGGTACAACTTGGATGTCTTCAAGTCCAACATAAACAAATTCCTGATTAATCGCCCCCTTAAGTAAGACATTTTATCATATCTCCAATACCACTTATTACTACGATATTATCCCATTGATTATTGTACACAAAATAACTCATCCCCGAGTGGCTTCGGGGCCTTGATAAGCGGTCATCCCCATGTAAAAAAAAACTGACTATCCAGTTTATATATATATATATATATATGTATATATATTTATATATATATAACTAAATATATATATATATATATATATATTTTGTTCTATTGATATATATATATATATATATATAACTACTTAATTTACTCACATAAAATTAATATACGAAAGTATAAATTTATGTGTAAACTTTAAGTATTTACTTCAAAAGTGCTCAATACGTAGGTAGAGCTAGTTAGTAAGTTATAAAATATATGGAGATTTAAATTCAAAAGTGCTCAATACGTAGGTAGAGCTAGTTAGTAAGTAAACTTAATCGCCATATATATTTTATATCTTACTATATATATATATATATATATATATATATATATATATATAATTTGGCATTTATCACCATGGCTTGACGACCTTCATCGGCGCGTCACCGCAATTTGATTTTTTATGCACGACAATGCGCCATTCCACTCAACCAAGGCTACGACTTCCTACCTTCAGTCATTAGGAATTACTTGAGAAAATATTATGATATGGCTATCTTGTTCTCCAGATATAAACTCAATTGAGCAGCTCTGGTCAATAATAAACATGAAAGTTCATGAAGAACGTGTTCAATTTTCGTCGAAGGATGAACTTTGGAGGAAGATTTAAGAAGTTTCCTATAGCATCGTATTATTTCAAATCCGCCGATTGACATCATCAGTTGACAAGAGGCTATTCAAAGTGAGTTTGCAGCATGGGAGTTATGTTGATAAATAAATATGTCCTTAACCAAAATAATGTGAAATGTGTTCTTGTTTTATGTTAATATTGTTATTACTGGATATGCTCTTTATTTCGTATAAATAGAAATATAAAGTGAGAATATTGTTTTATTACCGAAAATGAACATTTTTTGATACTTTCAATAAAGTGATACACGCGTAAAATTACCAGAAAATAGACAAATTAGCATAATTGTCAAAATATTTGTTTAAATTCCACAAAAATCAGAGAAATGAAGCACCTTGTTATGCTTTTTCAGTGTTATACTAAATTTCACTTCGCTGGTTTTAATAGCAATTTCAATTTTTTTAAATATTCACCTGAAATAAAGCGATACACAGGCCTTATGTTTGCTGAAGTGTTCATAATTATGAATGTGTTCTGAAAGGTTTGTATGTTGCTTAGTTGCTTTGTTTGTAAATTGCATTTATTATTATGAGCGCATATTCACTTCGAACATTTTACTTTACATACTTCGAATCATCTTTATGAACACCTTTATTCGTTGGTCGGTCTGTCACAGTCAAGTTTCAATCAGCACTTTTGTTGGACAGTTCTGCTTAAACAGTTCATTTAACGGTCAATCAGGTTTACATCTAAAATAACATGTTGGCTTGTCTAACCTGCCTTCAATTTTTAATATAATTCTTTGTTTTTTTAATATCAGAATTTTAATATTAAATATTTCATTTATGAGTTAATTTTCGCAAAACAACATAGTGTATGTGACGCGTTACCTTGAAATATCATTTTCATCGTTAAACGCGTAGAATGGGGGGACGCATAATACTAATATCAATTCTTATTTGAGCGAGATTCAATATTGAATATTTAATATTGTTAGTTTTTACTTAATAATTTTCTTCTGAAAGACTTATGGAGAATCAATGATCAACCATCTGTCTGCGAAAAGCTCTTTTTCTTCTTCTTCTTCTTCTTCTTTATTTTTTTCATCTTCTTGTTCTTGTCTTTCTTCTCATGGCTTAACGATGGTCAGTACTTGAAAGCGAGCAGATAGTTGAAAGCCTGCTTGATACTTAGCGAAGAGACGGTCACATCAAATGTTATCCTCTTAGCAAAACGAAAGAGACATCGAGTGAAGGGCACTCACCTTTACAGACAAACCTTTTCTCATTTATTTTCCTCCACACGAGATATGTATTTTCCCATCATACCATAAATACGTATATATATTAAGTAATCCTATAAGTTCTGTCCCAATTTTTATTCTTGCAGCTTTTATAGTAAGTACGAATATATAATGGCAAGAAATAATATTTCTATTATATATGTGTGTATACACATTTAACTTCGTAACATTTTATTTTGCGGTAAAAATGTTAAAATGGCATTATTAAAAACCTTTCAAACATAGAATATTTCAGTTAAATTATTCTGTATGACTTCAGCGAACTATCTACTCAGTTTATGGAGAGGAATGGCTAAAGCCTAAAAAAGTTGCAGAAGTTTATTTATAAACTTTAAAATTTGAATTGTAGCTCTTTATGATCTATCAAAATATCCAGTTGATTTTGGTGAATAAAAAATATTGAAAAAAATATAATTTGAGCAACACAGATAAACTTACGGATAGAACCTCTTATATAGATGCGAAGTCGGATCGTTAAATGCAAAAATAAGTCATCCAATATTTTATTTCATGACAATGCTTTGCATTATAATGATGCTTCTAATTATCTGAAAACACAGCAATATTATTTATCCATCCACACGTACCACGTTGTACGAGAATAGCGTGAGAAAAAAGCATTGTGATTTTTTTTTAGCGAGAATCAAAAAATAGAAACCAGATACATTTTCTCTCTTCGATATCAAAGGTCAAAGTAAACGGATGTCTTTTTGAGGAGCTTTCCAGCCTCCCTCTAGATTATTAGAGCGGGACCACCATCGTCTAAATGAACTTGCTAGAAAAAATTAACAAATCAACAAGAAAATAATTTGTTGGCCAGAGCAAATAATGGCATTTTTATTTTTTTAATTGCTTTAATTATTACAGACACAAAAAATGAGGAAGACTGCTGCATAAAAAAAGAAAAAGAAATATACTTATAAAACCTTTATACCGTTTCTTGTTCTAAACTCAACAAGACATCATTAGTTTAAGGGAAGAGCTACCGCCACAAAAATTTGCTGGATCAAAGAATTTAGAAGAAAAAGACTATAACACAACATAACGCCGCTTGTTTTTGAACTCGTAAAACAACACCTATATAGTGAAATACTACATATCAGACAATAGAATTAAAGTTTCTGGTAGTCTTGAGCGATCATTTTAAATGGTTATGAGAGAAAAACAAAGGATCATCAAGCTTTTCAAGAATTTACAACATTATGCATGTAAATTCATACCTTCTTTCATTTTGTTGCTAGATTTTAATTTCGATATATCCGCAATGTATATTTTTTTTAATTTTTAAAAGTGTTTATTTTTCTGATATATATTTCAAGAAAGTTTTTTTTATGTTTAGCGTTAAAAAACAAAGCGTCTACAGGTAAATGTTTGACGGTCATGTTTTTGTCTTTTAAAATAAGTAAACATAAACACCAAACAACATTAAGAAAGACGTTAAAATAAGTAAAGATAAAAACCGAACTACATCAAAACATTAAATATTAAAACGCTAATCATTAAAATCTAAACCGCTTATTGTGAACAGCGATGCATGCGACTATTACACCATAAAACCAGTTCCGACAAATTAAATAAACTTTGCCTTTCAATGTTTGCTTTTTCTGACATTTGTACCTTGATTGGTTTCTGTTTTTGAAATTGCTCTTTCTCAATTTTGTTTTGTTTTGTTTTGCATTGAATTTGTTCATTGTATTTTAATTTCGTGAAAATGCATGCATCTCTAATGAAAAACTGTTAGATTTTACAATGACGACGACGACGACGACGACGATGATGATGATGATGATGATGATGATGATGATGATGATGATGATGTTACCACAGGCAGAATAAATAACTGATTGTGATCAGCGTGATTATCGCGACTAGTTATTTTGATGATGATGATGATGATGACGACGACGACGGCGACGACAACGATGATGATGATGATGATGATGATGATGATGATGATGATGATTGCGTGATAATATTAGAAGTTCGCCAACTATTTTTATTTTTGATGTCTGATCTAGCTGAAGTTTTATAAATACAGATCTATGGCTTATGTAGCAAATTACAGTTCTGAACGAATTCTGATTTACATGCGTTCGAACTCAATTAATGATGTGAAATTGGGCAGTGATTCCGATTGTGCATTTGAAAGGCACACATTACAGGAGGCATTTAATAAAATGAAATAAGCACATCGTAATGATATAACCTTGTCAAACGCTGGCATCGTAGATTAAAGCCTGGTTAGAATCTGTGAAAATAGCTTTCAGACTTGACTGCCTCCAACTACGGCTGATATTTTGGAAAATTGACGCGTAACAATTTACCAAATATCCCAACAGGTTAAAATTAGTATAGTGCCTGTGAAAACTTACATTCATGACCGTTCGGCATAAAGAGTCTGCGAAATAGATTCCCAGGTTGCTGACACATTTCTAGAAACAAGAGCTCCTCGAGTGTTTCAGGACAAATTTAGAGGTGTGCGAAACGAATGAATGCAACTTTTTCAAAAGATTCGACAAGAGAATATCTCGGTCTTTCCCTGTGATCCTGAAAGTAAAACCCAGTCAATGTAGTCGAAGCACTTGGACTCAACACCTCCAAAGAAGGCATGTTAAGGTCATGCTAACATGATAGTACCAGGACTAAGTAGTGCTAATAAATTGCCTGGCAAAGTGTACCACAATTGTAGAAGTCTATTACGCTTCACTTTTAAGAAAATAAAGAGAAGTTATCAAAACCAAGAGCCTTCCTGCAAGATAACCCTTCAATTCACAACGCGCATGTCGGCAGATCAAAATGAATCAAATTATTTGCCAGTTTACATTTATAACTGCATTTCTGTACAATTTTATTTTGCAGTTTAATGGATGTTTTTTTCTGGGGGGTTTTTCATATGTGAATCTTTGCATATTTTAGCCAAAAGAAATGATAGACAGTGAGGATGACTGATACATCAAAAATGAATTATGAAATAACAGATACACATGCATAAAAGAAGTGACTAAACCCATCAAAATATTAGAAGTCTAGGTGTAGTAGTATTAAACAAAGCAAGGTGTCATCATTGAGTCAGTAAGTATACAATCATATCTCACGTGTAGCAAGACTCGTATACGACTTCACTTAGCGCTAAGAGAAAGGTGGCCAGGGTGGTGAGACTATTTCTGCGAGGTTTTTGAGTGAATATAACGTGTGAAGAATGAGTTTAAATTTGATAAATTATGGGTTTGTAGCTGGAATATTATCCGTTGCTAGTTGTAGGGAAGGTGACGTTAACATAAAAATAAATGGGTTTTCTAGAATTTTCGTTTTTCTTTTGTTGATCCGAGATTTTCATTACAAGTAACCCTCATGGATATGATGTGAGACTTTCATTACAGGTTACAAGTAACCCTCATGAATATGATCGTGGATGACATATCCCAGTCATGGAAGGAGCGGTTCTGTGTATAATTCATAGTGTTACTATAATCTGCGATTTACATTGATACAAACATCTATTTTGTTTGATTGCGACTTATAAGACTGTGGACATTTGCAATACAAAGCTAATGAAGCAATTAAGTTGTCATTTCGCTCATATTGTTTCAAAACATGGCAGTAGGTGTTCGTTTTCTTGAAAAAATAAAATGAAGATGGAACCGCACGTTCCATGGACTGCAAACATTTTATTCTATGAAAACACTGCGTTTCGCACAGACCTGAAAGGCACATCTGAATTCTATTTGCGACATGTTCGATTCAGTCTCCATTATGAAAAAGAAAGACAGTTGAAGAAAAAATATTCAAGTAAGAGAAAAAAATAGCTAGAAAGACAGAGAAACGTCCGGAGGGAAACGTGTGGATCAATTGATGGTTGCGTGGTTATCACTGAAAATAAGATATATTTAGCTTTAGAAGGCAACGTTGAATCATTAAACTTGCGTTGGAATAAAATGATATGACTTTGTTCGCATTAAGTGAGACGGATTCATCTCGCGGATTAGTTGCAAGGAACAAAGAAACAGAAATGCGAGATTATAAAAAACATCTAGTCATTATATGAACCCGTTCAAATACTGCTTTTAGAGATAATATCATTTGTGAAATTTTAGCGTGACGGATAAAAACAAGTAGTATTCCTGAATTGAAAAAAAATTCGAAGAAAAATTTTTACATATAAGCGTGACAAACTAAAAGCTATTAAACTGTCACCAGAAATACAATTAAATAGTTAAATAAATTTAAAACCCTACAATAGAAAAATGTTTAAAATAAAATTGAATAAAAGAGTATGGAATGAAATAGTTTCAGTTCTTCGTAAGCAACAAATATTGGTTGTTCATGATATGCTCAGTGTATGTCCTATGAAGTGCTTACAATTAAGCGTAGTTTTATGCCTAATATTAAGTAATTTGAGTCTGTTTTTAATGAGTCAATTCAACTTCTTTAATAATCATTTTTAGAATAATAATTTTGTACACGGAAAGAACTCAGAAAGTGTTAAAACGCGAGAAAATGCAAATATTAACATTACCAGGAAAAAATGAGTAATTATAGCTAGCAACTGATGATTCAATGTCCAAATAAATACAGCACACATAAACAAGAATTCGCTGACTAATCCAATAAAAGTGATCATTATATAACAAGCCTTTACAAAATAGTATTTGATTATTCTTTGATCAAATCAATAGCAAATCATGGGTGATAATTATATAATGAAGCAAATACAATATCATGACTGATAATTTTATGAGCAGGAATAATCGTGTGAGGGAATGATAAATAAAGGGGAAAATTTGTGACGAGATAACTAAAAGAAATAGAAAAAAATAGAAATGACCTGAAAAGGAAAGAGAGAACGTTAATGAGAGAGAAACACCGAGAGAAGAGAGATAGAAAATTTCTCGTAAAAATGGAGATAAATGTACC
The DNA here is from genome assembly GCF_053919585.1 of Euprymna scolopes. Classification (NCBI taxonomy): domain Eukaryota; kingdom Metazoa; phylum Mollusca; class Cephalopoda; order Sepiida; family Sepiolidae; genus Euprymna; species Euprymna scolopes. The sequence continues at coordinate 26,116,005 of NC_136518.1, forward strand.
TGTAGAAGTAGATTATGAAACCTGAAAAAGGAACTGAAAGAGAGGGTGAATAAAAAAGGATAAAACCTAAACAGAATAAAAGAGAGATAAAAAAAGTAAATATAAAATAAAATGAAAGAATGGATAGAACGAAATCAGGAAGAAGAAAAGAGAAACAAACAACATAAAAACATGAAAACTCATCTCTGTTGAATGGAGATGAAGATAAAGCCGAAGTAGAAAAGAAGGAAAGAAGAAAGAAATGAACAAAAAAGAGAATGCAAGCAAAAAAGAAAAACAAATTTCAAATAATAAGTTCAGTAATGCTGGACAACACTATTTGGCGATCTTTAAACAACACGTGAACGGCCTGCAGAAAAAAAGCGCGAATAATAGATATTTGCTATCGCTGTAGTTTTTCCAGTTACAGAAATCTTACTCAATTCTAAGGATTTCTAATCCACTCCGTTCTATTCCACATTTACTTGGGACAGTCTGCAGGTAAAATGAAAGTTGACGGAAAAGCATTTGTTCCATTGCTAAGATAGAATTGCCTTTTAGTGAAGAACGTAGGTGAAATAATTCAAGAATTGGATAATTAATTGATCGACTTTCCTTGTCGTCATATATAGACATATCGAAGAGAAAACCGAATGGGAAAAAGGAATGCTATGATTAAAAGAGAACCGAGGAAGGTAGATAATACTTAGTATTTACAACACACACATACATACATACATATATATATATGTATATATAGATATATATAAATATATATATACATATATATATATATATATATATATATATATATATATATAATCCATTGTTAGTTAATAAGCACTGTTGATTGTGGAATGCAAATTTAAAATTTATCGATTTAAAATAAGACCAAAAATCGATTAACCTTATAATAAATATACACCCGGCCAAAAAATAGTAGAAAAACCAAGTTGATTTTTAAACGAATTAAAAATTATTAAAATCTATTATTCCTGAGCGCCATTTTTTCCAAAAAAAAAAAGTCTTATTTTTATTATATGAAAAGATGAATAATATAAATCTTTTTCTATTATTTTAAATAAAATTTTAATTTTCGAAATAAAAAACACCATTCATCATTTTTTCGATGCATAACATGATAACATTGATGATTTTCTATAGAATATGCTAATGTCTTGTAACATAAGTATTGTAACATAAGTAATGTAACATAAGTATTGTAACATAAGTAGACTTATACATATTTGTTGCCTACATACATGCTTGTTGCCTACATATATATTTGTTGCCTACATATATATTTGTCGCCTACATATATATTTGTTGCCTACACATATATTTGTTGCCTATACATATATAGTTGCTAATAAATATTGTAACATAACTATTATAACATAAGTATTGTAACATAAGTATTGTAACACAACTATTGTAACATAAGTATTGTAACATAAGTATTGTAACATGAGTATTGTAACATAACTATTATAACATAAGTATTGTAACATAAGTATTGTAACATAAGTATTGTAACATAACTATTATAACATAAGTATTATAACATAAGTATTGTAACATAAGTATTGGAATTTAAAAGAATTCCATCTTTTATCTCAGTCTATAGATTTCCCATGGCGAAATTAACAAAAATTAAAATTGAATGATAGTTTGGAAGAAACTACGAAAGCCTTTACATGAATAACTGCAAAGACGTGTTTAGTTGTACACGTGCCACGGATGAACTCGTTTCATCATATGTACTGTGGATGCACCCATCAGCTCACAATCGATCACAAAAGTTAACTTTTCCAGATAGGATACAACGAGATGCATTCATCTCCCAGGAAGATCTTTTGGGTGTTATGACCGAGGAGGAATACTAGAAGGGTGCAGTGAGTTCAATCTCGGCCGAGGTCTCGAGATGATCATGATAATTACATAACTAAATGAAGTTATTTAGTATTTTAAATTTTCATGGATTTTTAACGTTTGTTTTAATAATTAAATGAAGAATCAAATTTATACAGATTTAATTCTTTTTTTCATAAGCGATACATATTTGTTGCCTACACACATATTTGTCGCCTACATATATATTTGTTGCCTACATACATATTTGTCGCCAACATACATATTTGTCGCCTACATATATATTTGTTGCCTACATATATATTTGTTGCCTACATACATTTTTGCTGCCTATATACATATTTGTGGCCTACACACATATTTGTCGCCTAAACACATATTTGTCGCCTACATACATATTTATTGCCTACATATATATTTGTTGCCTACATACATATTTGTCCACTACATACATATTTGTCGCCCACATACTTATTTGTTGCCTGCATATATATTTGCTGCCTATCTACATATTTGTCGCCTACATACATATTTGTCGCCAACATACATATTTGTCGCCTACATACATATTTGTTGCCTACACATATATTTGTCGGCTACATACATATTTGTTTCCTACATACATATTTGTTGCCTACATACATGCTTGTTGCCTACATATATATTTGTTGCCTACATATATATTTGTTGCCTAAATACATATTTGTTGCCTACATATATATTTGTTGCCTTCATATATGCTTGTTGCCTACATATATATTTGTTGCCTACATATATATTTGTTGTCTACATATATATTTGTTGCCTATATACATATTTGTGGCCTACATACATATTTGTTGCCTTCATATATATCTGTTGCCTACATATATATTTGTTGCCTAAATATATGTTTGTTGCCTACATACATATTTGTTGCCTATATACATATTTGTGGCCTACATATATATTTGTTGCCTACATATATATCTGTTGCCTACATATATATTTGTTGCCTACATATATGCTTGTTGCCTACATATATATCTGTTGCCTACTTATATATGTGTTGCCTGCATACATATTTGTTGTCTACATACATACTTGTTTCCTACATATATGCTTGTTGCCTACATACATATTTGTCGCCTACATATATATTTGTTGCCTACATATATATTTGTCGCCTACATATATATTTGTTGCCTACATACATGTTTGTTTCCAACATAGATATTTGTCGCCTACATACATATTTGTTTTTTACATATATATATTTGTTGTCTACATATATTTTTGTTGCCTACATATATATTTGTTGCCTACATATATATTTGTTGCCTACATATATATCTGTTGCCTACACATATATTTGTTGCTTACATATATATCTGTTGCCTACATACATATTTGTTGCCAACATACATATTTGTTGCCTACATATATATTTGTTGCTTACATACATATTTGTTGCCTACATATATATTTGTTGCCTACATATATATTTGTTGCCTACATACATATTTGTTGCCTACATATATATTTGTTGCCTACATATATATTTGTTGCCTACATACACATTTGTTGCCAAAATACATATTTGTGACCTACATACGTATTTGTTTTCTACATATATATTTGTTGCCCACATGTATATTTGTTGCCTACATATATATTTGTTGCCTACATACATATTTTTCGCCTACATATATGTTTGTTGCCTGCATATATATTTGTTGCCTACATATATATTTGTTGCCTACATATATATTTGGTGCCTTCATATATGTCTGTTGCCTACATACATTTTTGTTGCCTACATATATATTTGTTGCCTACACATATATTTGTTGCCTTCATATATGTTTGTTGCCTGCATATATATTTGTTGCCTTCATATATATTTGTTGCCTACCCATATATTTGTTGCCTTCATATTTGTTTGTTGCCTACATATATATTTGTTGCCTACATACATATTTGTTGCCTACATATATATATTTTTATCCTACACATATATTTGTTGCCTACATATATATTTGGTGCCTACATATAAATCTGTTGCCCACATACATATTTGTTACCTACACATATATTTGTTGCCTACACATATATTTGTTGCCTACATAAATATTTATTGCCTACATATATATTTGTTGCCTACACATATATTTGTTGCCTACATATATATTTATATCTTACACATATATTTGTTGCCTACATACATATTTATTGCCTACATATATATTTGTTGCCTACACATATATTTGTTGCTTATATACATATTTGTTTCCTACACATATATTTGGTGCCTACACATATATTTGTTGCCTAAATATATATTTGTTGCCTATATATATATTTGTTGCCTACATATATATTTGTTGCCTACATATATTTTTGGTGCCTACATATATATTTGTTGCCTACATATATATATGTTGCCTACATATATATTTTGTGCCTACATATATATCTGTTGCCCACATACATATTTGTTTCCTACATATATATTTGTTGCCTACACATATATTTGTAACCTACATATATGTATTTCTTTCCTACACACATATTTGTTGCCTACATATATATTTGTTGTCTACATACATATTTGTTGCCTACATACATATTTGTTGCCTACATATATATTTGTTGCCTACATGCATATTTGTTGCCTACATACATATTTGTTGCCTACATAATATTTGTCGCCTACATATATATTTGTTGCCTACATACATATTTGTTGCCTACATATATATTTGTTGCCTACATATATATTTGTTGCCTTCATATATATTTGTTGCCTACATACATAATTGTTGCCTACATACATATTTGTTGCCTACATACATATTTGTTGCCTATATATATATTTGTTGCCTACTTACATATTTGTTGCCTACATATATATTTGTTGCCTACATATATATTTGTTGCCCACATACATATTTGTTGCCTGCATATATATATGTTGCCTACATATATATTTTTTGCCTACATATATATTTGTTGCCTACATACATATGTGTTGCCCACATACATATTTGTTGCCTACATATATATTTGTTGCCTACACATATATTTGTTGCCTACATATATATTTGTTGCCTACATATATATTTGTTGCCTACATATATATTTGTTGCCTACATACATATTTGTTGCCTACATACATATTTGTTGCCTACATACATATTTGTTGCCAATATATATATTTGTTGCCTACTTACATATTTGTTGCTTACATATACATTTGTTGCCTACATACATATTTGTTGCCTGCATATATATTTGTTGCCTACATACATATTTGTTGCCTGCATATATATTTGTTGCCTACATATATATTTTGTGCCTGCATATATATTTGTTGCCTACATACATATGTGTTGCCTACATACATATTTGTTGCCTACATATATGTTTGTTGCCTACACATATATTTGTTGCCTACATATATATTTCTTGCCTACATACATATTTGTTGCCTACATACATATTTGTTGCCTACATATATATTTGTTGCCTACATATATATTTCTTGCCTACATACATATTTGTTGCCTACATACATATTTGTTGCCTCCATATATATTTGTTGCCTACACATATATTTGTTGCCTACATATATATTTGTTGCCTACATACATATTTGTTGCCTACATACATATTTGTTGCCTACATACATATTTGTTGCCTACATATATATTTATTGCCTACATACATATTTGTTGCCTACATATATATTTGTTGCCAACACATATATTTGTTGCCTACATATATGTTTGTTGCCTGCATATATATTTGTTGCCTTCATATATATTTGTTGCCTAAACATATATTTGTTTCATTCATATATGTTTGTTGCCTACATATTTATTTGTTGCCTACATACATATTTGTTGCCTACAAATATATATTTTTGCCTACACATATATTTGTCGCCTACATATATATTTGTCGCCTACATACATATCTGTTGCCTACATATATATCTGTTGCCTACATACATATTTGTCGCCCACATACTTATTTGTTGCCTGCATATATATTTGCTGCCTATATACATATTTGTCGACTATATATATATCTGTCGCCTACATATATATTTGTTGCCTACATACATATTTGTCGCCAACATACATATGTGTCGCCTACATATATTTGTTGCCTACATATATATTTGTTGCCTACATACATATTTGTTGCCTGTATACATATTTGTGGCCTACACACATATTTGTCGCCTAAACATATATTTGTTGGCTACATACATATGTTTTGCCTACATACATATTTTAGCCTACATACATATTTGTCCCCTACATACATATTTGTCGCCCACATCATTATTTGTTGCCTGCATATATATTTGATGCCTATATACATATTTGTCGCCTACATACATATTTGTCGCCAACATACATATTTGTCGCCTACATACATATTTGTTGCCTACACATATATTTGTCGGCTACATACATATTTGTTCTGTACATATATATTTGTTGCCTACATATATGCTTGTTGCCTACATATATATTTGTTGCCTACATATATATTTGTTGCCTAAATACATATTTGTTGCCTACATATATATTTGTTTCCTTCATATATGCTTGTTGCCTATATATATATATTTGTTGCCTACACATATATTTGTTGTCTACATATATATGTGTCGCCTATATACATATTTGTGGCCTACCTATATATTTATGCCTACATATATATCTGTTGCCTACATATATATTTGTTGCCTACATATATATTTGTTTCCTACATACATATTTGTTGCCTATATACATATTTGTGGCCTACATATATATTCGTTGCCAACATATATATCTGTTGCCTACATATATATCTGTTGCCTACATATATATTTCTTGCCTACATATATGCTTGTTGCCTACATATATATCTGTTGCCTACTTATATATTTGTTGCCTGCATACATATTTGTTGTCTACATACATATTTGTTTCCTACATATATGCTTGTTGTCTACATACATATTTGCCGCCTACATATATATTTGTTGCCTACATATATATTTTTTGCCTACATATATTTTTGTTGCCTACATATATATTTGTTGCCTACATATATATTTGTGGCCTACATATATAACTGTTGCCTACACATATATTTGTTGCCTACATATATATTTGTTTCCAACATACATATTTGTTGCCAACATACATATTTGTTGCCTACATATATATTTGTGGCCTACATATATAACTGTTGCTTACACATATATTTGTTGCCTACAACCATATTTGTTGCCTACATATACATTTGTTGCCTACATACATATTTGTTGCCTGCATATATATGTGTTGCCTACATATATATTTTTTGCCTACATATATATTTGTTGCCTACATACATATTTGTTGCCTACATAGATATTTGTTGCCTACATACATATTAGTTGCCTACATATATATTTGTTGCCTACACATATATTTGTTGCCTACATATATATTTGTTGCCTACATACATATTTGTTGCCTACATACATATTTGTTGCCTACATATATATTTGTTGCCTACACATATATTTGTTGCCTACACATATATTTGTTGCCTACATATATATTTGTTTCCTACATACATATTTGTTGCCTACATACATATGTGTTGCCTACATACATATTTGTTGCCTGCATATATATTTATTGCCTGCATAGATATTTGTTGCCTACATATATATTTGTTGCCTACACATATATTTGTTGCCTACATATATGGTTGTTGCCTGCATATATATTTTTTGCCTACATATATATTTGTTGCCTACGTACATATTTGTCGCCTACATAAATGTTTGTTGCCTGCATATATATTTGTTGCCTACATATATATTTGTTGCCTACATATATATTTGGTGCCTTTATATATGTCTGTTGCCTACATATATATTTGTTGCCTTCATTCATATTTGTTGCCTACATATATATTTGTTGCCTACACATATATTTGTTGCCTTCATATATGTTTGTTGCCTACATTTATATTTGTTGCCTTCACATATATTTGTTGCCTTCATATATGTTTGTTGACTACATATATATTTGGTGCCTACATATATATCTGTTGCCCACATACATATTTTTTCCTACATATATATTTGTTGCCTACACATATATTTGTGGCCCACATATATATTTATTGCCTACATATATATTTGTTGCCTACATATATATTTGTTGCCTACACATATATTTGTTGGCTACATATATGTTTGTTGCCTGCATATATATTTGTTGCCTTCATATATATTTGTTGCCTACACATATATTTGTTGCCTTCATATATGTTTGCTGCCTACATATATATTTGTTGCCTACATACATATTTGTTGCCTACATATATATATTTTTGCTTACACATATATTTTTGCCTACATATATATTTGGTGCCTACATATATATCTGTTGCCCACATACATATTTGTTTCCTTCCTATATATTTGTTGCCTACACATATATTTGTTGCCGACATACATATTTATTTCCTACATACATATCTGTTGCCTACACATATATTTGTTGCCTACATATATATTTGTTTTCTACACATATATTTGTTGCCTACATACATATTTATTGCCTACATATATATTTGTTGCCTACACATATATTTGTTGCCTACGTACATATTTGTTTCCTACACATATATTTGTTGTCTACACATATATTTGTTTCCTACATACATATTTATGGCCTACATATATATTTGTTGCCTACATATATATATGTTGCCTACATATATTTTTGGTGCCTACATATATATCTGTTGCCCACATACATATTTGTTTCCTACATATATATTTGTTGCCTACACATATATTTGTGGCCTACATATATGTATTTGTTTCCTACATACATATTTGTTGCCTACATATATATTTGTTGTCTACATACATATTTGTTGCCTACATACATATTTGATTCCTACATATATATTTGTGACCTACACACGTATTTGTTTCCTACATACATGTTTGTTGCCTACATACATATTTGTCGCCTACATATATATTTGTTGCCTACATACATATTTGTTGCCTACATATGTATTTGTTGCCTACATATATATTTGTTGCCTACATATATATTTGTTGCCTACATATATGTTTGTTCCCTACATACATATTTGTTGCCTACATACATATTTGTTGCCTACATACATATTTGTTGCTTACATATATATTTCTTGCCTACATACATATTTGTTGCGTACATATATGTTTGTTGCCTACATATATATTTGTTGCCTACATATATATTTTTTGCCTTCATACATATTTTTTGCCTTCATACATATTTGTTGCCTGCATATATATGTGTTGCCTACATATATATTTTTTTCCTACATATATATTTGTTGCCTACATACATATTTGTTGCCTACATAGATATTTGTTGCCTACATACATATTTGTTGCCTACATATATATTTGTTGCCTACACATATATTTGTTGCCTACATATATATTTGTTGCCTACATACATATTTGTTGCCTACATACATATTTGTTGCCTACATACATATTTGTTGCCTACATATATATTTGTTGCCTACACATATATTTGTTGCCTACACATATATTTGTTGCCTACATATATATTTGTTTCCTACATACATATTTGTTGCCTACATACATATTTGTTGCCTACATACATATTTGTTGCCTGCATATATATTTATTGCCTGCATACACATTTGTTGCCGACATATATATTTGTTGCCTACACATATATTTGTTGCCTTCATATATGTTTGTTGCCTACATATATATTTGTTGCCTACATACATATTTGTTGCCTACATATATATATTTTTGCCTACACATATATTTGTTGCCTACGTATATATTTGGTGCCTACATATATATCTGTTGCCCACATACATATTTGTTTCCTACACATATATTTGTTGCCTACACATATATTTGTTGCCTACATACATATTTATTGCCTACATATATATTTGTTGCCTACACATATATTTGTTGCCTACATATATATTTGGTTCCTACACATATATTTGTTGCCTACATACATATTTATTGCCTACGTATATATTTGTTGCCTACACATATATTTTTAGCCTACATACATATTTGTTTCCTACACATATATTTGTTGCCTACACATATATTTGTTGCCTACATACATATTTTTTGCCTTCATATATATTTGTTGCATACATATATATTTGTTGCCTACATATATAGTTGGTGCCTACATATATATCTGTTGCCCACATACATATTTGTTTCCTACATATATATTTGTTGCCTACACATGTATTTGTGGCCTACTTATATATGTGTTGCCTACATACATATTTTTTGCCTACATATATTTTTGTTGTCTACATACTTATTTGTTGCCTACATACGTATTTGTTGCCTACATATATATTTGTTGCCTACATACATATGTGTTGCCTACATACATGTTTGTTGCCTACATACATATTTGTCGCCTACATATATATTTGTTGACTACATATATATTTGTTTCCTACATATATATTTGTTGCCTACATATATATTTGTTGCCTACATATGTATTTGTTGCCTACATACATATGTGTTGCCTACATACATATTTTTTTGCCTACATATATATTTGTTGCCTACATACATATTTGTTGCCGTCATATATATTTGTTGCCTACATATATATTTGTTGTCTACATATATATTTGTTGCCTACATACATATTTGTTGCCTACATACATATTTGTTTCCTGCATATATATGTGTTGCCTACATATATATTATTTGCCTACATATATATTTATTGCCTACATACATATTTGAAGCCTACATACATATTTGTTGCCTACATACATATTTGTTGCCTACATATATATTTGTTGCCTACATATATATTTGTTGCCTACTCATATATTTGTTGCCTACATATATATTTGTTGCCTACACATATATTTGTTTCCTACATACATATTTGTTGCCTACATACATATTTGTTGCCTACATACATATTTGTTGCCTACATATATATTTGTGGCCTACATATATATTTGTTGCCTACACACATATTTGTTGCGTTCATATATATTTTTTGCGTACATACATATTTGTTGCTTGCATATATATTTGTTGCCTACTCATATATTTGTTGCCTACATATATATTTGTTGCCTACATACATATTTGTTTCCTACACACATATTTCTTGCTTACATATATATTTGTTGCCTTCACATATAGTTGTTGCCTACATATATATTTGTTGCCTCATATATATTTGTTGCCTACATACATATTAGTTGCCCACATATATATTTGTTGCCTACTCATATATTTGTTGCCTACATATATATTAGTTGTGTACATATATATTTGTTGCCTACATACATATTTGTTGCCTACATATATATTTGTTGCCTACATATGTATTTGTTGGCTACACATATATTTGTTGCCTACATATATATTTGTTGCCTACATACATATTTGTTGCCTACATACATATTTGTTGCCTACATACATATTTGTTGCCTACATATATATTGTTTTCCTACACATATATTTGTTGCCTACATATATATATGTTGCCTACATACATATTGTATGCCTACATACATATTTGTTGCCTACATACATATTTGTTGCCTACATATATATTTATTGCCTACATACATATTTGTTGCCTACATATATATTTGTTGCCAACACATATATTTGTTGCCTACATATATGTTTTTTTCCTGCATATATATTTGTTGCCTTAATATATATTTGTTGCCTAAACATATATTTGTTTCATTCATATATGTTTGTTGCCTACATATTTATTTGTCGCCTACATACATATTTGTTGCCTACATATATATATTTTTGCCTACACATATATTTGTCGCCTACATATATATTTGTAGCCTACATACATATCTGTTGCCTACATATATATTTGTTGCCTACATACATATTTGTCGCCCACATACTTATTTGTTGCCTGCATATATATTTGCTGCCAATATACATATTTGTCGACTACATATATATCCGTCGCCTACATATATATTTGTTGCCTACATACATATTTGTACCCAACATACATATGTGTCGCCTACATATATATTTGTTGCCTACATATATATTTGTTGCCTACATACATATTTGTTGCCTGTATACATATTTGTGGCCTACACATATATTTGTCGCCTAAACATATATTTGTTGGCTACATACATATTTGTTGCCTACATACATATTTTTTCCTACATACATATTTGTCCCCTACATACATATTTGTCGCACGCATACTTATTTGTTGCCTGCATATATATTTGCTGCCTATATACATATTTGTCGCCTACATACATATTTGTCGCCAACATACATATTTGTCGCCTACATACATATTTGTTGCCTACACATATATTTGTCGGTTACATACATATTTGTTTCGTACATATATATTTGGTGCCTACATATATGCTTGTTGCCTACATATATATTTGTTGCCTACATATATATTTGTTGCCTAAATACATATTTGTTGCCTACATATATATTTGTTGCCTTCATATATGCTTGTTGCCTATATATATATTTGTTGCCTACATATATATTTGTTGTCTACATATATATTTGTTGCCTATATACATATTTGTGGCCTACATATATATTTATGCCTACATATATATCTGATGCCTACATATATATTTGTTGCCTACATACATATTTGTTGCCTACATACATATTTGTTGCCTATATACATATTTGTGGCCTACATATATATTTGGTGCCTACATATATATCTGTTGCCTACATATATATCTGTTGCCTACATATATATTTCTTGCCTACATATATGCTTGTTGCCTACATATATAACTGTTGCCTACTTATATATTTGTTGCCTTCATACATATTTGTTGTGTACATACATATTTGTTTCCTACATATATGCTTGTTGTCTACATACATATTTGCCACCTACATATATATTTGTTGCCTACATATATATTTTTTGTCTACATACATATTTGTTTCCAACATACATATTTGTCGCCTACATACATATTTGTTTTTTACATATATATATTTGTTGCCTACATATATTTTTGTTGCCTACATATATATTTCTTGCCTACATATATATTTGTGGCCCACATATATAACTGTTGCCTACACATATATTTGTTGCCTACATATATATTTGTTGCCGACATACATATTTGTTGCCAACATACATATTTGTTGCTTACACATATATTGGTTGCCTACATATATATTTGTTGCCTACATACATATTTGTTGCCTACATATATATTTTTTGCCTACATACATATTTGTTGCCTGCATATATATGTGTTGCCTACATACATATTTGTTGCCTACATATATATTTGTTGCCTACACATATATTTGTTGCCTACATATATATTTGTTGCCTACATACATATTTGTTGCCTACATACATATTTGTTGCCTACATATATTTGTTGCCTACACATATATTTGTTGCTTACACATATATTTGTTGCCTACATATATATTTGTTTCCTACATACATATTTGTTGCCTACATACATATTTGTTGCCTACATACATATTTGTTGCCTGCATATATATTTATTGCCTGCATACATATTTGTTGCCTAAATATATATTTGTTGCCTACACATATATTTGTTGCCTACATATATGGCTGTTGCCTGCATATATATTTGTTGCCTACATATATATTTGTTGCCTACGTACATATTTGTCGCCTACATAAATGTTTGTTGCCTGCATATATATTTGTTGCCTACATATATATTTGTTGCCTACATATATATTTGGTGCCTTTATATATGTCTTTTGCCTACATATATATTTGTTGCCTACATTCATATTTGTTGCCTACATATATATTTGTTGCATACACATATATTTGTTGCCTTCATATATGTTTGTTGCCTACATATATATTTGTTGCCTTCACATATATTTGTTGCCTTCATATATGTTTGTTGCCTACATATATATTTGTTGCCTACATACATATTTGTTGCCTGCATATATATTTTTTGCCTACACATATATTTGTTGCCTACATATATATTTGGTGCCTACATATATATCTGTTGCCCACATACATATTTGTTTCCTACATATATATTTGTTGCCTACACATATATTTGTGGCCTACATATATGTATTTGTTTCCTACATACATATTTGTTGCCTACATATATATTTGTTGTCTACATACATATTTGTTGCCTACATACATATATGTTTCCTACATATATATTTGTGACCTACATACGTATTTGTTTCCTACATACATGTTTGTTGCCTAAATACTTATTTGTCGCCTACATATATATTTGTTGCCTACATACATATTTGTTGCCTACATATATATTGTTGCCTACATATGTATTTGTTGCCTACATATATATTTGTTGCCTACATATATATTTGTGTCCTACATATATTTGTTGCCTACATACATATTTGTTGCCTACATACATATTTGTTGCCTACATATATATTTGTTGCCTATATACATATTTGTTGCCTACATATATGTTTGTTGCCTACATATATATTTGTTGCCTACATATATATTTTTTGCCTTCATACATATTTTTGCCTACATACATATTTGTTGCCTGCATATATATGTGTTGCCTCTATATATATTTTTTGCCTACATATATATTTGTTGCCTACATCCATATTTGTTGCCTACATAGATATTTGTTGCCTACATACATATTTATTACCTACATATATATTTGTTGCCTACATATATATTTGTTGCCTACATATATATTTGTTGCCTACATACATATTTGTTGCCTACATACATATCTGTTGCCTACATACATATTTGTTGCCTACATATATATTTGTTGCCTACACATATTTTTGTTGCCTACACATATATTTGTTGCCTACATATATATTTGTTTCCTACATACATATTTGTTGCCTACATACATATTTGTTGCCTACATACATATTTGTTGCCTGCATATATATTTGTTGCCTACACATATATTTGTTGCCTACATATATGGCTGTTGCCTGCATATATATTTGTTGCCTACATATATATTTGTTGCCTACGTACATATTTGTCGCCTACATAAATGTTTGTTGCCTGCATATATATTTGTTGCCTACATATATATTTGTTGCCTACATATATATTTGGTGCCTTTATATATGTCTGTTGCCTACATATATATTTGTTGCCTACATTCATATTTGTTGCCTACATATATATTTGTTGCATACACATATATTTGTTGCCTTCATATATGTTTGTTGCCTACATATATATTTGTTGCCTTCACATATATTTGTTGCCTTCATATATGTTTGTTGCCTACATATATATTTGTTGCCTACATACATATTTGTTGCCTGCATATATATTTTTTGCCTACACATATATTTGTTGCCTACATATATATTTGGTGCCTACATATATATCTGTTGCCCACATACATATTTGTTTCCTACATGTATATTTGTTGCCTACACATATATTTGTGGCCTACATATATGTATTTGTTTCCTACATACATATTTGTTGCCTACATATATATTTGTTGTCTACATACATATTTGTTGCCTACATACATATATGTTTCCTACATATATATTTGTGACCTACATACGTATTTGTTTCCTACATACATGTTTGTTGCCTACATACATATTTGTCGCCTACATATATATTTGTTGCCTACATACATATTTGTTGCCTACATATATATTGTTTCCTACATATGTATTTGTTGCCTACATATATATTTGTTGCCTACATATATATTTGTGTCCTACATATATTTGTTGCCTACATACATATTTGTTGCCTACATACATATTTGCTGCCTACATATATATTTGTTGCCTACATACATATTTGTTGCCTACATATATGTTTGTTGCCTACATATATATTTGTTGCCTACATATATATTTTTTGCCTTCATACATATTTTTGCCTACATACATATTTGTTGCCTGCATATATATGTGTTGCCTCTATATATATTTTTTGCCTACATATATATTTGTTGCCTACATCCATATTTGTTGCCTACATAGATATTTGTTGCCTACATACATATTTGTTACCTACATATATATTTGTTGCCTACATATATATTTGTTGCCTACATACATATTTGTTGCCTACATACATATCTGTTGCCTACATACATATTTGTTGCCTACATATATATTTGTTGCCTACACATATTTTTGTTGCCTACACATATATTTGTTGCTTACATATATATTTGTTTCCTACATACATATTTGTTGCCTACATACATATTTGTTGCCTACATACATATTTGTTGCCTGCATATATATTTATTGCCTGCATACATATTTGTTGCCTACATATATATTTGTTGCCTACACATATATTTGTTGCCTACATATATGTTTGTTGCCTGCATATATATTTGTTGCCTTCATATATATTTGTTGCCTACACATATATTTGTTGCCTTCATATATGTTTGTGGCCTACATATATATTTGTTGCCTACATACATATTTGTTGCCTACATATATATATTTTTGCCTACACATATATTTGTTGCCTACATATATATTTGTTGCCTACATTTATATCTGTTGCCCACATACATATTTGTTTCCTACACATATATTTGTTGCCTACACATATATTTGTAGCCTACATACATATTTATTGCCTACATATATATTTGTTGCCTACACATATATTTGTTGCCTACATATATATTTGTTTCCTACACATATATTTGTTGCCTACATACATATTTATTGTCTACGTATATATTTGTTGCCTACACATATATTTGTTGCCTACATACATATTTGTTTCCTACACATATATTTGTTTCCTACACATATATTTGTTGCCTACATACATATTTTATGCCTTTATATATATTTGTTGCCTACATATATATTTCTTGCCTACATATATATTTGGTGCCTACATATATATCTGTTGCCCACATACATATTTGTTTCCTACATATATATTTGTTGCCTACACATATATTTGTGGCCTACATATATATGTGTTGCCTACATACATATTTGTTGCCTAAATATATTTTTGTAGTCTACATACATATTTGTTGCCTACATACATATTTGTTGCCTACATATATATTTGTTGCCTACATACATGTGTGTTGCCTACATACATATTTGTTTCCTACATATATATTTGTTTCCTACATATATATTTGATGCCTACATATATATTTTTGCCTACACATATATTTGTTGCCTACATAACCCCGGTGTTAAATAACGATGAGGCTTACCAGTATCAGATGGGTGACCATTTGGGGAATGTTAGGCGCCGTATGTGTTGGAAACAACATTTTCACCTTCTATCACCTTGATTGTCTTGACTCTGTCTTGCTATCAGGACCAATCGAGCGTGGATGCAAAAGTCACCCACACTTTCAACTAAGTCACAGCAAAAAGGAAAAGGGGAGGTAACGACTGTTTGTAAATAGGAACAGCTGTTTGTAGGCCTTTATGGTCTGCAATAGGTGAAGATATGTCACAACGAGAAATTGTCGAAAAAATTTTCGTATTTTTAGCAAAACGTTCAGTTATTTATCGATTTTTCCAAATCATTTCGTACTTCCTGGTATATTAGCAAAAGGAAAAGAGGATTATTTCTTTTCAAAGATTTAAAAATAGTAGTTCCTAAAATAATTAGCATATATATATATATATATATATATATATATATATACTCGATTAGATGATACTCGCAAAAATGTTTAAAGTCGGTAGACGTAAATTGCGTTCCATTTTCTGTAACAATACAGTTTACTACTCCAAACCTATATATATATATATCGATTTTGAAAAAAAACAGTCTTGCGTCGTGGAACAACAATGAAAATAAAAACAATCAAGTCGAGGTTCGGTTAAGAACAAGTGTATTAACAATAATGTACAAATATAGGAAAGCGTGTATACCTGCTGGGAACTTGGCTAGCAGTTGAAGTGCAGTCGCATTTCTCTCATCGGTGTTGGAATTACTAGCGCTATTTATGGTGCTAATCGATGTAAATTCCTCTGCTCAAGGAAAGCCGTTATAACACCCACCTTTGAAAATATTCCGACTGGGATTAATAACGTTTTTGTTTTGGGTTCACCCTAATCAATTCTGTTGATTTCCGTTTTCTGTTTGATCTTCTGTTCTCCGGAGCTGTCTCTGGTATGCGCACCTGAAAAGTATCAAACACTGTGTCGATGATGTCCTCCTCGGGGTCTGGTCACATCACTGTTCGAGTATCTTTTCCGAATTTGGTTAGTGTGACGTTTGTGCAAAAAGTCTGGCCTCTTAATCATGTAGACCATGTTGCCTATTTTTTTCTTTACAATGCTGGACCCCCAGAAAGTCGTCTTATTTTTGTGAATCTTGTAGACAACTCTTTCGCCAATTTTATACCGTTTTTTTGTTATCGGTTTTTTTAGGTTTGACCTATCCTGGTTTGGTAACAACTTGTGAAAAATCGATCTAACCTTGCGTCCGAACATAAACTCAGCAAGTGTCTTCGACATTTTGATGTTTGCATTCTAAGTGACTCTGTAGACTTGTAAAAACTGTTGGATTGACTTATCCGTCGGCGACCCACTAGCTTTTTTCTGAGCGCTCTTGAATGTGTAAACGAATTTCCCTGCTTGTCGATTACTTCTTGGGTGGTATGGCGGAATGGTTATAGGCTCGATTAGATGATACTCGCAAAAATGTTTAAAGTCGGTAGACGTAAATTGCGTTCCATTTTCTGTAACAATACAGTTTACTACTCCAAACCTAGCAGATAGTTCATACAGGAAGTTGATAGTTACCTCGGATATGGGATTCTTACATTTTAATACTTCCGGCGATTTAGATAGAATGTCTACCACAATTGTTATGTATTCCGTTTTTTAGAGGGGGTACGTATTATTTACGTGACGGTCTGTACATATATTATTAAACGTTCCTTATGGGTGACAACACACATTTTTTTAAATGTTCATTTAGAGAGGAGACAGAGTGACAGCAGGTACATGTTGAAGACATTTATACGGAGAGAGTTACTGGAATAATTAAACACATTACCCTTTCTCGTTGGAATGATGAACACAGAAAGACGGCAGTTATAAAAAAACATGATGATAGTTTATTGTTCGACCGGTCAGAGATGATTCTCTACTTCAAAGTTGTTACATAGTTCCTTCTAAGCCTCCCGCTTCCAAGAGGGTGTCCTGACACTAACTGAGAATCGGTCTGATCCCCTCTGCTTCTCTGAGTCTCTGATCCCAATGATTCTCCTCTCCCCTAACTTCGAACCCTTTCCTATATTGAGAAATAATTTCTGCCAGGAAGACACTCGTATGTCAATGTGATCACAACTCACGTGTTTTAAAACAACGCGATTTGCACGTTTTGAAACCATTTCTGACGACCAGGAAATTTCCCATTCTCTTTGTTCTTGTACAAAGGAATCTAACCTACTTGTTAATTCGCTAACCGATATTTTATTATGAATTCTTTCTAAGAATGTGAATAGATTTTCCAGCCAAATTTTATTTATAAAATATTTTAAAGGAATAAAAATTTAACTGGACATTCCATTTAAAACCTATTGTTCTCTAAAACTTATCTGCAGGGTTCGATTCTCGTTTTATCTGATATCATTTTCATTTAACTAATTCTCTTTTTTTACTTATATGAAAAGGGGTAGCCCTTTTCATGTAACACAATGAGATAGTAGAATCCATCTAGCGATCCTGCAAAATTTAAATGAATCCTAGACCAAGGTCGGTCCTGTTTTGCCCGCGATCCGAATTGAGTCGGGGGAGCTTTCATAGCTAATGCGCATCCTCTACACTCCCTGATTTTTCCTTCTATATCCTTATCCATGTTTGGCCAATAAACAAAAGAGCGCATAAGGGTTTTCATTCTTGATATACCTGGATGTTCTACATGAAATTCTTTAAGCATTCTTTTCTGTAATGTCGCAGGAATTACCACCCTGTTGCTATATAACAGTACGTCATCGCAAATTGAATAAATTTTTTCATCCAGTTCGTTATTGTTGATCCTTTCTTTCGTGCGTATAATAAATTCGTCCACCTCTGCCTTACTCTTAATCTCACCAAGCCTTACTTGAAGTTCTCTTCTTGTGTCACATAACGTATTTTTTACTTCAGCTTCCGCTTGAATGGCTGCTATTATCATATCCTCCAATTGTTCTGTCTGCTTAGGTATTAATCTCGATAACCCGTCTTATTGACTAAATTTTTTAGATGGTAAATACTCCATTTGAAAATTGAATTCAAAAGTATGGTACCCCATCTTTGGAGTCTATTCGCCGTATGTTTTGGTAGTCCACTTTTCGATCCGAAAATCGTTAATAATTGTTTGTGGTCTGTTTGTAACAGAAATTGTCTACCGTGCAGGAAACAATGAAATTTCTTTACCGCAAATATAATGTTTAGCGCTCCTTTTTCAATTTGTGAGTATTTCTTTTCGGCTGGCAAAAGTGATCCGGATGAATGTGCTATGGGTTTCACTTTTCCCTCATCCATTTTGTGTAAAATGCATGCCATAGGAGCTGCGATCGCTTGCAACTATAATTTCACGCTTGGGATTATAATGTGCCAGAAACAAGTCAGACGTTAAAGTCTCTTTAATTTCCAGAAATGTTTCTTTGCACTTTTGAGTCCAGACCCATTTTTGATCTTTCCTTAACAGTTCATTTAAAGGCGACCTTAGTTTATGCATATTTGGCATAAATACATGGTAATAATTTGCCAAACCTAACAAACTTTGTAAAGACGCAATATTCTCTGGAGAAGGCATATTCTTTATTGCACTCGATCTATCTGGATCCGGCCTTCTTCCATGTTTATCGATGTCGCCAAGTATTTTATTTTCTCCATGAAAAATGTACATTTTTCCTGTTTTATTTTAAATCCTGGAGCCTTTTGAATACTTTGTTTACACGAGATTTGTGTTGTTATTTGCTAGCGCTTTTCATTAACACATCGTCCAGATACCCTACTGCGAAATCCACCCCATTTAACATAATATCCATAATTTGCTGAAAAATCGCAGGGGCGACTTTGACCCCAAAAGGAAGTCTGTTAGGTATTTATATATAGCAGCTTTGAACACTCGACTGAAACCAGAACTTGCTCCCATACTTACGAAATTATTTAAGCGCTGCCTTAAGGAGAAATGCTTTCCGACTCTCTGGAAAACCTCATCAGTTTGCCCTGTATTTAAGAATTCAGGTGATAAGTCATCTCCCTCTCAGTACAGACCAATAAGACTCCTGAGTGTTATGAGTAAGTTGCTGGAATCCATATTAAATAGAGAAATAGTCAACCACCTCAGCAGAAATAACCTTCTTAGTTACACACAATATGGTTTCCGTTCTGCAAGATCTACCGCAGATGTGCTAACGGTTATATCTCAAAGGATTAGTGAATCTCTTGACAAAGTCTTCCTTTCTAGGGCAATTGCTCTTGACATATCAAAGACCTTTGACAAGGTATGGCATAAGGGCCTACTTCACGAGATTTACAGCTACGGTATAACTGGAAGTGTTTTCTCAATCATTTAATCATTTATCTCCGTTGAGCTCATAAGAGTAGTGGTCGATGGACAAATATCAGAGGCCTGCAGTATTAATGCTGGAGTACCTCAAGGGCCAATCCTGGGCCCAACTCTCTTCCTGATCTACATCAATGACCTCCCTAAACACATACTTAAATCATTCGTTGACATCTATGCTGATGACACGACCATCTACAGCAACACATCAAAGGCTGTAAATGACAAGGTTCTCTCTGATTCTCTCTCCTCTGATCTCGAGCGCGTGGTTCAGTGGGGGGAAACGTACTGGTAACCTTTAATGCATCTAAAACCAAACTCCTATCCTCACATCATCAACGGTCTGATCCCCATCTGGCATAAATTGGGATGGATGTCTCTCGTCTGGGAGAGGTCCCGTGTTTTGACAAGCTTCTGGGTTTGACCTTTACTCCTGATCTGAAATGGAACACGTATATCAAGTCTGTTGCCAAGGTCGCTGGAAAGATGGTGGGATCCTTCTACCGCTCCAGAAGATATCTCACTACTGATGCAATTCTCTATCTATATAAAAGCCAAGTACGTCCAAGGATGGAATACTGTTGCCATATCTGGGCAGGAGCTATTAAAAACAGCCTATCCTGCCTTGACAGAGTGCAAAATAGACTTCGTGGCTTAGTGGGGGATGCCCTTTTCTCTACCCTGCAACCTCTCTCCCACAGAAGAGACGTTGCGAGCCTATCCTTGTTTTATCGTTATTTCCATGGCAGGTGCTCGTCTGAACTCTAATCTCTGGTCCCCCCTCGCCAATCTTTCACGAAAAACACCCGTCTAGCTGAATCAACTGTGAATAATTTCCCCCACTGTTTATCTGTGCCTAAATCAAAACGTGGATTTCATGAACAAAGCTTCTTTCTTAGCACTGCACGCCTGTGGAACTCGGTTCCGTCTGCTTGCTTCCCACTTGACTACAACCTGGATGTCTTCAAGTCCAACGTTAACAAATTCCTAATGAACCGCCCCCTTAAGTAAATACTTCACCAAATCTCCACACTAATGTACTGTACTTGCAATAACCCTTATCCCTGAGTGGCTTCCGGGCCTTGATAAGTGGTTGCCACCATGTAAAACAAAAATCTTGTAAGTACGCGTCACTGAGGTCGATTTTAGAAAAATATTTCCCTCTACTGTTTCGCACATATCTCTTCAGGGCTCGGAAGAGGATAATTGTGCTCTTGTAATGCCCTATTTAAGCCTGTCGCGAAGTCGGCGCAAACCCGAATCCCCTTATTCTTCTTTTTGATGTAAACCGTTGGTTCAGCCCACTCACTGTGATCATTTTTCCTATGTCACCCATGTTTTAGAGTCTTTCTAATTCACCGTCTATCTGTTCTATAGCGGCGTATGGAACATTTCTTTTCTTTCTGAACACTGGCTATTCATTTACTTTTACGTCAAATTTTGCTACCGCTTTTGTACACCTTCCAAAACCACCTGAATATACATCTGGGAAATTCTCTTTCAACTACCTCTTTTCTGCTTCCACATTCGAATCCTCAACCTTTTGACAAAATGAACTTAAAGGAAAATCCCATAGTCTAAACTTTTCGAACAGATCAGTTCCAAAGAGGTTGTTTCATTTTCGCATGACAAAAATCCTTGCTTTTTCGTCCCTGTTCTGGAAAAAAATATTCGTCAATAATTCTCCTTCGAAGGTAATATTTTCGCCACTGACGCTTCTCGCCGTTTTATGTGATTTAATCATAGTGGGTCTCCCAAGCCTCTTCCATATCTGTACATTAATAATGGAGATTTCAGACCTACTATCAAGCTGTAGCCTTACTTTCTTTTTAAACATTTGGACCTGTACATATTTCCGGATATTTGTTCCTCAGATTCAATGTTCGTAAGTGTAATGGATGTCTTTCTACCAGATTTTTCTACAATGCGATGCTTTATGCCCTTTCTGGTGGCAGTTGTCACATTGTTTGAATTTATAGGGACAGTCATTGTACTACCAACATGGTCCAGGTTGATCTTTTTTCTGTTTCTTTCTCTGGTGATTTTTTGAAGTCAAATTTTTCTTTTGATGGATCTTTTTAATATGCGACACTCCGCTTTTTCTCTATGTCACAACTGTCTTGTTTCAACGCAATAAACCGTTCACAGTCTTCTGCTAAGTTTTGTAGTTTTAAATTCGGTTCGTTTTCGAGTTTATTGAAAACACGACGCCTGATTTCAGCGTCTTTATTTAAGACCATCCCTTGTACAAATATTAAACATTTAAAATTATCCGATGATAATTCCTGCAGTTTAAAATCGTCGCAATGCTGGTTCACTATACTTGCATAAGTAGTGTGGTCGTCTTCCTCTCTTCTAGTATCATGCATACATTTATATCGCCTATGGAAAAGAGACGTTTTTGCAGAAAACACTTCTGTAAGTAGCGTAACTGTTTCTTGGAAGCTCAACTCACTGATCTTTTTTGGGAGAATAAAATTCACAAACTTTGTATGCTCGGCTGTTCTCAATTTCCTTCGCAAAAGCCTAACTTTTTTCGCGTCAGACCAGGTACTACAATCCGATATAAAAATATCCTCATATCATATCGTCTATAGTACTGGACGAAAGTGACATCGTCTTCTGGATTATAATTTAAATTTTCAATAGCAACTCAAACAGCTGTTTGAGAAAATGCGTTATGATTATCGTCCGCTTTAGTTAACTGTGTCGCCTCCAGAATTTTTTTTTCATGTGTTTTCATCAATATTTCCTCGAAGCGTTTCTGTTATTGAAGCATTTTTTCTTCAAATGCTTGTTTAAATCTCTCTTCTCTTTCTTCTTGTTGTTGAATTTGCTGCTTTTGCAACGCGAGATTTTTCTCTGCTGGAATCGGAACAATTCGAACAGTGAATCTTTGAATTTCGCATCCACCATACGAATTCAGTTTACAATTTACGTTTGTATTAAATATTCCTTCTTAAAAAAATCAACCAATTTTTCTTTCCCAATTCTTTTGTTTGAAGAACAACAGTTTAGCAGTCCTTTTGTAACTTAATTTTTGACGCTATATTTCTAGTCTTACGAGAAACAATCCAGCGAAATTACATTTGTTTAAATTTTTTTTTATTTGCACGCATTTTTACGTAGCAAAAATAAAATCCGTCGCTTTAAATATCCGACGAATTCGTATGGGAAACTTTTAGGTGTTTTTATTACCCTCTTTTCCTTTTGCCAAAAATGACTTGATTCTTTACTTGTTTGCTAAGCACAAATGACGTGCGCGAATAATTATTTTTCACGGTTTGTCTCTTTTTCTCTTGACAAAGTCGAGCGTGTTTTTTTTTAATCCCAGATGTTATCGAAATAACGATAAGCTTACACGGTATTTGCTAGTTGGTTTTATACATTTAAATTTGCAGAAGAAAATTCTTACCGCAGGAAAAATGGCTTCTGGTGAAAAAAAATGAACCCTTTTTCCCTTTCTAAAACACTTGATAAGTGTGTTCAATTATTAAATAATTGGCAACATTCGCGTTTTTCGCTGTAGATTTTGGTAGCAAGTTTTTTCCCCGTCGCCAAATTATTATTGTAGTAATTAATTCGCTGTTAATCCTTGCGTATCCAAATATTTGTTTAAATGATTAAGACGTTCTGCTGTAAAGATTTTATGAATCTTTATTTCAATCACTTTTGGTGATTCTCTGCAGTGATGGTCGTTTCGATTCCTTGTCGCAAATCTGTTGTGTCGTAGAACAACAGTGAAAATTAGAACAATCAAGTCGAGGTTCGGTTAAGGACCAAGTGTATTAACAATAATGTACAAAGATGGGAAAGCGTGTATATCTGCTTGGCACTCGGCTAACAGTTGAAGTGCAGTCGCATTTCTCTCACTGGTGTTGGAATTACTAGCGCTATTTATAGTGCTAATCGGTGTAAATTCCTCTGTTCAAGAAGGCCGGTACAACAAACAGTTACCTTATATATATATATATATATATATATATATATATATATATGTG
This sequence comes from Euprymna scolopes, assembly GCF_053919585.1. Classification (NCBI taxonomy): domain Eukaryota; kingdom Metazoa; phylum Mollusca; class Cephalopoda; order Sepiida; family Sepiolidae; genus Euprymna; species Euprymna scolopes. Next base: position 26,141,485 of record NC_136518.1, read on the forward strand.
TATATATATATATATATATATATATATATATACTAGCATGGGGCCCGGCGTTGCCCGGGTGTTTATAGTTTATGCTGAGCAAAAAAAACTGTTTTTTTTTTAATTTGACCCCTATTATGACCCCTTAAAATTTATAGTTTCGGGATCAAATCACTTTATTAAGTTAGATCCAGGTTCAAGGAACTTATATCTAAAATTTCAAGTGTCTAGACCCAAAATTGTCGGAGGAGTTTGGTAGAGTTCTTAAAGGTCAAATCGTTGAAATTTGACCCCTTAACAGCCAAATTTCTGGCTGACACCCGTCACATCGATTTTCCCAAATCTCAGTACCCGGTATTTAAATTTCGAGTCTATAGACTAAAAATTGACAGAGTTATTGCGTAGGGAAATGTACACAGAGAGACAGACACACAGACACACAGACAGACAGACACGTTCACTTATATATATATATATATATATATATATATATATATATATATATATATATATATATATATATACAGGTAACTCTTTTTTCATAATTGATATATATATATATCGATTATATATATGCATATATATATATATATATATACGTAACTATTTATAATTGATATATATATATATATATATATATATATATCGATTATGAAAAAAGACTTACCGTTATATAGTTCGGGAAAATGTTGTATTGATTGAACAATTACTTGATTTTTAGAAGATTTTTAAACTAAGACTTTGTCAAAAAATACTTACTCCCTCCTTCTGTTTTAGCCGTACCTAATTTATTACAAACGAAAATTACGATTCGCAATCATAGTAATCCAATATATTTTTGTTATTTTATTGACTTCCACAAAATACCAGTTAGCCTACTGCATGGTCGATTATATTTTTAAGTTATAAACAAGAGTATATAGAGCAAAAAAAAAAACGTCCACATCTAAAAACAAAATAAAAGTAAAATCGTTTGATTTTGCCGTCTGTACAATCAAATTGTTAAAACTAACCTAGGAAAAAATTCTGAAATTTAATTAAGTTACACTATCCCTCCAAGAATATCGCCAAGAAAATATTTAATAAAAACAGAATTAAATTAAAGTTGCAGCAATAACTTTGAAAGAATAATTAAAAACAAGTATGATAAAATGTCAAATGATAAACAGAATGTATCTAAAGTAAAAATAAAATTTTGTAGTTATATAGAGAAATCCAATTGTCCCCTCAAACAGTCTGACAACCTATTTTATATACATTAGATCACAGGAGGTCCCTACCACAATCAAATTCTACATAGGTCAAACTAGCAATACATTTAAGTAGAGATACACTTGCTATAAAAGTTTCTTCATGAAGACAAAGTACAGTTATAGGGCATCATTAGCTGCATATTACAGTGAACTAAAAAGAAAAAAACTTAGCATCAATTGTTAACTGGGAAATTCTTTAAAACTGTCAATCACTTAAGTTCCCTTATTTCCTTTGCTTAAATGAAAACTCTTTATCACCAAATTTAAAAATAAGGATAAACTCCTAAATAAGAAATATCAATAAATTGTGAGCATTACAAAACCTTAACACTTGCATACCTCTTAAGTTCCTATCAAACACGTCTCAAAGACTACAAATACCAAGACCCCACAAAAATGCAGCTTTTCACTTACAGATCTACAAAATTTAATATTAGCTAATTTCATTACTATACCATCTTTGTCAGCAACGCACCGAAAATTATTCCATATAACTGTACCCTTTACTTCTTAGCAAATACTCTGCATACTCCAACTATTTTTCTATCTACCTAAATTCATCCACTGAATTTCGGGCACTTAATATATACATGTATGTTATATTCCATATCAAGTCACCCCCAAACTCTTTAATAATGAATGTTTATTTACTCTAAATAGAAACATTCAACAAAATCAAGATTATCTGAATGTGTTGTGTTTTCATGCTTTCCTAAGCTATTACACTACAGAAATGCTATCATCTTTTGGATACGAATTAACCCAACCAAATAAAACGGAATAAAGATCGGCCTAAACATAAAATTACGTTTTAACGTTTTGTTCTAATTGAAATCAGTAGTTCTCTCTACTATATTTAAGCACTCTTAACATAACTTTTAGATCGCCAACTCAAAACTCCGACTAGTTTCAATCTCTCACAACCACCGAGTACATTAAAAATTTAAACAGTAAAGAATATGCATCATTACATAACATTAACTTCAAATCATTTTTATTTGAATCTACTTAAAAGCAATTAAAAACACACACATATGTGCATCGACCTATATGTGTATATATGTATATGTATACATATACACAACACACATATATATATTAATATTGATAGTTGATATTGATAATAATATCATTAAATAGTTAAATAAATAAATAAATTAGAGTCATGGAAGTAACTAATTAATTATACAATTCTACATTAGTTGATAATAAGTTTGAACTTAAGAACTCGATTGAAATAATCCATTATAATATAATTTTTATCGGTAAAATTAGCAAATTATTTTAGATAAAGAAAAAGCCTATTTAATTTCTAATAAATAATAATGAATGTAAGTCAGTAAAAATATACTATAAAGTTAAATTTAATTATTATCAGATAAGGATATATGTACGTTGGGGATGAATAAGTAAAGATAAATAAATTTAATATTGTGAACGATGAAGTTCACAATATTAAATTTATTTATCTTTAAGGGAAGTAACTCGATTTGCATTTTATTAAGTTTATTTGATGAGAGATGGATGTAACGATTTAAAAGAATTTTTAAATCATTCTGAACTTAACATAACGTAAGGATAATCTCCGTAATGTATAATAATAAATATTGTTAGTATTTGTGTTGACGGGTGTGATTGGATCTGGTCTGAATTAGTTTTTACGTTTATTCGGGATAATTATTTAATCACATGATTTGGCTATTTTAATAAAAGTTTTTTTTTTTGTTTTTTAAATTAGCTTTAGTTTCGTATGTAAGGACATGTATTTTAATCTGTAATTTGTGACGTATATTTTGGTGAAATTATTATCGGAAGTAGGTAGACATAAATGAGAATTAATAAAAATAAATATAATAGTTATAGTATGTTTGTTAGAAGATTCATAAATTAATTAATTTGTTAATACGAGGAGGGGGGATTCAATGACTTTGTTTGATTTCATCCAAGATGGCGTAATGGTAAAATATAAAGGTAACTGCAGCTTCTCTTCCAAATTTTGGATTCTTACCATATCACATTTTAATTCCTTTTGTTGGATTGGTTTTTGCTATTTCTTCTGATGAGTTAAGGGCATAATAAATTCACTGATTGATATAATAATTAAGTGATTGATTGTGCGGTACGAAACAAATACTGTCAAGAACTGTATAAATCAATTGATGTAAAGGAATAAAATACAGAATCGTTAACATCATGTACTTTGGAATATAAACTTTTTTTATTTATTATATATATTGCTCTGTATTCATATTGAACTTATTATATAAGGACTGATATATAACAAACAAAAATATATTTCTACAGAAATATATATATATTAATATATATATATATATATATATTTAATATATGTATGTATATGTATATGTATGCATATATATGTATTTAAATTTTAGGATTTGAAAAAGTTAATCTTCAAATATATACTTGTTTATAGTTTGAAAACAAAGAATACAATTTAATATATTAATTCCTTTCATCCATGAGTTTTCGAGGTGTATTCATCTCTTCAGCGGAAACTTTTTAGCACATATTTTTATTTGGGTTACACCTCACTTCCTAAAACCACTAAACATAAAAAATGAAAGTTATTAAAGTTTCTGAAAAGCATGTAATATACATAGAATAAGGGAAATGGACATTGAAGCAGAAAAAGGATGTACTTCAAAGCTAAAATGAAAGCTAACCCTTGAAATGAAAGATCGTGCTTTACCACTTAAATTTTTACTTTTTTAATTTTATATTTAAAAGAACATCGTTACCGGGGAGATATAAACAAATATTTGCCGGATTTCTAATTCAACTAGCGGTGAAACGAAGGAAATATGATTGTATGTGATTGTTACTTAGTACCTTTGAAGGATAACAACACGCGTTGGATTTCTTTATCTCCTTACTACCTGGAAGTCGCTAATATTAGTGTGGAGAGTTTTATTTACTTTAAACAGGTATTTATTTCTGTTTATTGTTTGTTTAGCCATGTTGTATTTTAATTATTGTTTGTTTAGCCATGTTGTCTTTTAATAATTGTTTGTTTAGCCATGTTGTCTTTTAATTATTGTTTGTTTAGCCATGTTGTCTTTTAATTATTGTTTGTTTAGCCATGTTGTCTTTTAATTATTTTTTATTTAGCCATGTTGTCTTTTAATTATTGTTTGTTTAGCCATGTTGTCTTTTAATTATTGTTTGTTTAGCCATGTTGTCTTTTAATAATTGTTTGTTTAGCCATGTTGTCTTTTAATTATTGTTTGTTTAGCCATGTTGTCTTTTAATTATTGTTTGTTTAGCCATGTTGTCTTTTAATTATTTTTTATTTAGCCATGTTGTCTTTTAATTATTGTTTGTTTAGCCATGTTGTCTTTTAATTATTGTTTGTTTAGCCATGTTGTCTTTTAATTATTGTTTGTTTAGCCATGTTGTCTTTTAATTATTGTTTGTTTAGCCATGTTGTCTTTTAATAATTGTTTGTTTAGCCATGTTGTCTTTTAATTATTGTTTGTTTAGCCATGTTGTCTTTTAATTATTGTTTGTTTAGCCATGTTTCTTTTAATTATTTTTTGTTTAGCCATGTTGTCTTTTAATTATTGTTTGTTTAGCCATGTTGTCTTTTAATTATTGTTTGTTTAGCCATGTTGTCTTTTAATTATTGTTTGTTTAGCTATATTGTCTTTTAATTATTGTTTGTTTAGGCATGTTGTCTTTTAATTATTGTTTGTTTAGCCATGTTGTCTTTTAATTATTGTTTGTTTAGCCATGTTGTCTTTTAATTATTGTTTGTTTAGCCATGTTGTCTTTTAATTATTGTTTGTTTAGCCATGTTGTCTTTTAATTATTTTTTGTTTAGCCATGTTGTCTTTTAATTATTGTTTGTTTAGCCATGTTGTCTTTTAATTATTGTTTGTTTAGCCATGTTGTCTTTTAATTATTGTTTGTTTAGCCATGTTGTCTTTTAATTATTGTTTTTTTAGCCATGTTGTCTTTTAATTATTGTTTGTTTAGCCATGTTGTCTTTTAATTATTGTTTGTTTAGCCATGTTGTCTTTTAATTATTGTTTGTTTAGCCATGTTGTCTTTTAATTATTGTTTGTTTAGCCATGTTGTCTTTTAATTATTGTTTGTTTAGCCATGTTGTCTTTTAATTATTGTTTGTTTAGCCATGTTGTCTTTTAATTATTGTTTTTTTAGCCATGTTGTCTTTTAATTATTGTTTGTTTAGCCATGTTGTCTTTTAATTATTGTTTGTTTAGCCATGTTGTCTTTTAATTATTGTTTGTTTAGCCATGTTGTCTTTTAATAATTGTTTGTTTAGCCATGTTGTCTTTTAATTATTGTTTGTTTAGCCATGTTGTCTTTTAATTATTGTTTGTTTAGCCATGTTGTCTTTTAATTATTTTTTATTTAGCCATGTTGTCTTTTAATTATTGTTTGTTTAGCCATGTTGTCTTTTAATTATTGTTTGTTTAGCCATGTTGTCTTTTAATTATTGTTTTTTTAGCCATGTTGTCTTTTAATTATTGTTTGTTTAGCCATGTTGTCTTTTAATTATTGTTTGTTTAGCCATGTTGTCTTTTAATTATTGTTTGTTTAGCCATGTTGTCTTTTAATTATTGTTTGTTTAGCCATGTTGTCTTTTAATTATTGTTTGTTTAGCCATGTTGTCTTTTAATTATTGTTTGTTTAGCCATGTTGTCTTTTAATTATTGTTTTTTTAGCCATGTTGTCTTTTAATTATTGTTTGTTTAGCCATGTTGTCTTTTAATTATTGTTTGTTTAGCCATGTTGTCTTTTAATTATTGTTTGTTTAGCCATGTTGTCTTTTAATTATTGTTTGTTTAGCCATGTTGTCTTTTAATTATTGTTTGTTTAGCCATGTTGTCTTTTAATTATTTTTTGTTTAGCCATGTTGTCTTTTAATTATTGTTTGTTTAGCCATGTTGTCTTTTAATTATTGTTTGTTTAGCCATGTTTCTTTTAATTATTTTTTGTTTAGCCATGTTGTCTTTTAATTATTTTTTGTTTAGCCATGTTGTCTTTTAATTATTTTTTGTTTAGCCATGTTGTCTTTTAATTATTGTTTGTTTAGCCATGTTGTCTTTTAATAATTGTTTGTTTAGCCATGTTGTCTTTTAATTATTGTTTGTTTAGCCATGTTGTCTTTTAATTACTGTTTGTTTAGCCATGTTGTCTTTTAATTATTGTTTGTTTAGCCATGTTGTCTTTTAATTATTGTTTGTTTAGCCATGTTGTCTTTTAATTATTGTTTGTTTAGCCATGTTGTCTTTTAATTATTGTTTGTTTAGCCATGTTGTATTTTAATTATTGTTTGTTTAGCCATGTTGTCTTTTAATTATTTTTTGTTTAGCCATGTTGTCTTTTAATTATTGTTTGTTTAGCCATGTTGTCTTTTAATTATTGTTTGTTTAGCCATGTTGTCTTTTAATTATTGTTTGTTTAGCCATGTTGTCTTTTAATTATTGTTTGTTTAGCCATGTTGTCTTTTAATTATTGTTTGTTTAGCCATGTTGTCTTTTAATTATTGTTTGTTTAGCCATGTTGTCTTTTAATTATTGTTTGTTTAGCCATGTTGTCTTTTAATTATTGTTTGTTTAGCAATGTTGTCTTTTAATTATTGTTTGTTTAGCCATGTTGTCTTTTAATTATTGTTTGTTTAGCCATGTTGTCTTTTAATTATTGTTTGTTTAGCTATATTGTCTTTTAATTATTGTTTGTTTAGCCATGTTGTCTTTTAATTATTTTTTGTTTAGCCATGTTGTCTTTTAATTATTTTTGTTTAGCCATGTTGTCTTTTAATTAATGTTTGTTTAGCCATATTGTCTTTTAACCGGATTTGATCCTTATTCAATCTCAGATAGAGAGAGGGTAGTATGACATACGAATCTATTTAAGAGACATTTGGTTCATTTATTCAATAAGGCCATACAAATTCTAATTCTGTCCTGTTAGACACCCCTAAAGAATTTGCCACCCTATCTTTCTACCATTTCCTTATAAAAAAGAAAACATAGAAATATTGCCACATATTACCTAACATATAGTATACTTTAAAATCCAGTATTATAGCCTTATAACTACCCACCCAGACTCACCCCTTCGTCTTAAATCACCCAATAATATCCCTCCCAAAATATACACTAATTCATAGTGATGTTTTCTCGCTTGCATATGGAGAAAATGCCCCTCCATAAATAATAGACATCTTACACACAGTTAAATTAGAACTACGACACATCTAGTTAAGTCCCAACTTAAACCCTAAAACATATACTAAATACACTTAAGACTATGATAAAGACCCTATACACGTTTCTGCACTACACTATATATAATAGGATCCTCCTTTATTAAGAATTCGACCCCCCAACACTATCTCTAATTTTAATTTGTTTTGATCTGTTTCGTTGCTAATGAATCATGCGTTAGACGCCGCATCCCCACTATGTTACCTAGCATCTTCTCTACGCTTCTGATGAGCAGCATTAGGATTCGAAATGCCTAGGCACAAACAGTCCCTTCTATCCCCCAACAAATCGATTGTATTCCCTTATTGAATAAATGAACCAATCTATATCCACAAATATAGTTCTGTGTCTTCATTTCCGGCTCCGATTTTCTTCATATATAAGCTCAATTGATACTTGTTGAGCTTTACAATGTCCAGATAAGTCTCCTTCCATAGAACTTAGCTTGCTCTTTTCCTCTATCGCTCTAAGTTTATTATATATATATATATATATATATATATATATATATATATATATATATATATATATATATATATATATATATATATATCTTCGTTTGTGTCAACCGGAAGGTATTGCGTTTCATCTTCCTCGTCTTGTATGATAAACTTTGGAAAGCCTTCAAAAGGTTGACTGCATCATCCTCTTCGATAATGCATTTCCCTTCTGTTTAAAATTAAATGTAATTAAACTTCCACTACACATCTATTTTTCAACTCCACCGTCTATCTATATATAGCAAATGTGTACGTCGCAACGCGACAGCTGTTGGTTGGTGACCGTGGACAACATACTTCGCTAAGGGCTTGTAAAACAAACCTGAGTTACCACACACAACAACAGAACAAATATAATGAAAGGCACAACGTGAAAAAGAAAAGTTTAATAAAATGCGAGATGAGTTAAAAAAATGAAACACAACGCACACGAAAAAAATGTGTATTTCAGTTGAAAAAAGGGTGATATAAAACAGCTTTAACTATTTCGAACAAGAAGAAAAGTGTACAATTAATTTACAAAGATAATGCAAATAAAACAAGCACCACAGAAATAAAGAAAAAAACAAGCACAAAAGAAATACACAAATAAAAAAGAACAAAAAAATACACAAAAAACAAGCACAAAGAAATACACAAATAAAGAAGGAACAAAAATACACAAAAAAACAAGCACAAAGAAATACACAAACAAAATAGGAACAAAAGTAATACAAAAAACAAACACAAAAAATACACACAAAAAACAAACACAAAAGAAATACACAAATAACACAAGAACAAAAGAGATACACCCATAAAAAGCACAATAAAAATGCACACATGAAATAAGCACAAAAGAAATACACAAAACAAAGCACAAAAGAAAAAAACACAAATAAAACAAGCAAAAAATAAATAGACAAATAAAATAAGAACAAAAAGAATGCATCAATAAAACATGTACAAAAGAAATACACAAATACAACAAGAACAAATACACAAAGTAACACAAGCACCGACGAAATAAAAAAACAAGCGTAAAAGAAATACACGAATAAAACAAGCACAAAACAAATACACAAAACACGCCCTAAAGTAATATAAAAATACAATAAACACAAAAGAAATACACAAACAAAAAAGCGCTTAAACAATACACAACAAACAAGCGCCAAAGAAATACCCAAAATACAAGCAAAAAAGAATTACACAAATAAAAGAAGACCAAAACAAATAAACCAATACAATATACACAAAAATATACACTAATATAAATTACGCAAAAGAAATACACAACTAAACCATCAAAAAATGCACAAATGAAATATGCACACTACAAATACACACAAAACAAGCACAAAAGAAATACACAAAAAAACAAGCACAAACCAAATCACAAATAAAACAAGCACAACAGCCATACACAATTAGAAATAAGCAGATTAGTAATAAACAAATAAAACAAGTGCAACAGAAATACACAAATAACTCAAGCACAAAGACCTACACAATGACAAGCTTTAAACAAATACGCAAATAACACAGGCACAAAATAAAAAAAACAAAACGCAAAAGAAATACACCAATAAAACAACAACAAAAGCAATACACAAATAAAAGAAGAACAAAATAAATACGCATATAAAACCAGAACAAAATAAAAACTTAATAAAACAAGCACAAAACAAAATACACAAACAAAAGAACAAAAAATACACAAAAAAGAAGCGCAAAAGAAATACCCAAATAAAATAAGCACAAAAGAAATATACACATAACAAAAGCACAAAACAAATACACAAGTAAAACAAACACAAAAAATACACAAATACAATAAGCCCAAAAAATAAACAAATAAAAGTAAGACAAAACAAATACACAAATAAAACAATCACAAAAAATACACAAATAAAAGTAGCACAAAAGAAATACACAAATAGAATAAGCACCAAATCAATACACAAATAAAATAAGCACAAATGAAATACACGAATAAAATAAGCACAAAACAAATAGACAAAAACCAAGCGCAAAAGAAATACACAAATAAAATCAGCACAAAAGCAATAGACAAATAAAACAAGCAGAAAACACTACACAAACAAAACACGCACAAAATGAATACACAAATAAAACAAGCAAAACAGAAATACACAAATAAAACTAGCAAAACAGAAATCCACAAATAACACACCACAAAATAAATACACAAATAAAACAAACATAAAAGAATTACACAAATAAAACAAGCACAAAAGAAATACACAAAAAAAACTAGCACAAAAGAAATACACAAATAAAACAAGCGCAAAAGAAATACACAAATAAGACAAGCGCAAAAGAAATACACAAATAAAAGAAGCAGAAAAAACACACAACAAAATAAGCGCAAAAAATACACAAATAAAACAAGCACAAAAAATACACAAATACAAGAAGACAAACATATAACAAAAAAATCAGCACAAAAGATACACAAATAAAACAAGCACAAAACAAATACACATATATAAAAGCGCAAAAGAAATACACAAATAAGAGAAGCACAAAAAATACACAAAAAACACAAGAACAAAAAAAATACACACATAGAAGAAGCACAATTAAAAACACAAATAAAATAAGCACAAATATATACACAAATAAAACAAGCGTAAAAATACTCAAACAAAACAAGCACAAAAGAAATACACAAATAAAATCAGGGCAAAACTAATACACCAATAAAAAGAAGCGCAAAAGAAAAACACAAATACGATAAGCACAAAAGACATACACAATGAAAAGAAACACAAAAAAAACACAAATACAATAAGCCCAAACAAAAACAAATAAACGTAAGACAAAAGAAATACACAAATAAAACAATCACAAAAGAAATTCACAAATACAATGAGCACAAATGAAATACACAAATAAAACACGCACAAAGAAAATACACAAAAAACAAGTGCAAAACAAATAAACAAACAAATCAGCACTAAAGAAATACACAAATAAAACAAGCAGAAAAAACTACACAAATAAAACAAAAACAAAATAAATACACAAATAAAACAAGCACAAAAGAAATACACAAATAAAACTAGCACAACAGAAATACACAAATAACACAATCACAAAATAAATACACAAATAAAACGAACACAATAGAAATACACAAATAAAATCACCACAAAAGAAATACACAAATAAGATCAGCGCAAAAAATACACAAATACAAGAAGCACAACATAAATACACAAATAAAAAGCGCAAATGAAATACACAAATAAGATAAGCGCAAAAAATACGCAAATACAAGAAGCACAAAGGATACACAAATAAAAGAAGCACAACATAAATATACAAATAAAATAGCGCAAAAAATACACAAATAAAACAAGCGCTAAAGATATACACAAAAAACAAGCACAAAACAAATAAAAGAAGCACAAAAGAAATACACAAATAAAATTAGCACAAATGAATTCATAAATAAAACAAGCACAAAAGAAATACACAAATAAAACAAGCGAAAAAAACACATAAATAAAAAAGCGCAAAAAATACACAAACAAAACAAGCACAAAAGAAATACACAAATCAAACATGCACAAAAGAACTACACAAATACCAGCACAAAAGAAATACACAAATACAATAAGACCAAAAGAAATACACAAATAAAAAAGAACAAAAATACACAAACATAGAAAGCACAAAAGAGATACACATATAAAAGAAGCACAAAAAATACACTAATACTATTAGACCTAAATAAACATAGAAATATAATCAGCATAAAAAATATACAAATAAAATAAGCACAAAAGAAATACACAAATAAAAAAGCGCAAAAGAAATACACAAATTAAACAAACACAAAAGACATACAACAATACAATAAGACCAAAAGAAATAAACAAACAAAGACAGCACACAAGACATACACTAATAAAAAAGCACAAAAGAAATACACCAAAAACAAGCACACAAGAAGTACAAAAATCAAAATAAGCGCAAAAAATACACAAACAAAATATGCGCAAAGGAAATACGCAACGAAAATAAGTGCAAAAGAAATACACAACCAAAATCAGCGCAAAGGAAGTACACAAACAAAATAAGCGCAAAAGAAATACACAAAAATCAAGCACAAAAGAAATACACAAAATACAAGCAAAAGAAATACACAAAATACAAGCAAAAGTATTACACAAATAAAAGAAGACCAAAACTAAAGGGATAATATAATTTACGCAAAAGAAATACACAACTAAACCATCAAAAAAATGCACAAATGAAATAAGCACACTAAAAATACACAAAAACAATCACAAATGAAATACACAAGAAATACACAAAAAGAAGTAAAAAAGAAATACAAAAATAAATTAAGACAAAAATACACACACAAATAAAATAAGCGCAAAAGAATTACACAAATAACATAAGCACAAAGAATATACACACAAAAAAGAACCAAAGGCATACACAAAGCAAACAAGCGAAAAACAAATACACAAATAAAATAAAAACAAAAATACACAAATAAAACAAACACAAAATAAATACACTAAAAAAGCGAAAAAAATACAAAAACATAAAAACCACAAAAGAAATACACGAATAAAACAAGCACAAAACTAATACACAAATAAAAAACAGCAAAAAAATACACAAATAACACAAGCACAACACAAATACACAAATAAGACAAACGCAGAAGGCATACAAACATATAATAAGAGCAAAAGAAATAACAAATAAAATCAGCACAATACATACACAAAGTACACAAGCACAAAAGAAATACACACATAAAAATGCGCAAAAGAAATACACAAATAAAAGAAGCACAAAAGAAATACACAAATAAAACAAGAACAAAACAAATAGACAAATAAAACAAGCGAAAACGTATGCACAAAAACACAAGCACAACATAAATACACAAAAAAAGAAGCACAAAAGAAATACACAAATAAAATAAGCACAAAAGAAATACACAAATAAAATAAGCACAAAAGAAATACACAAAAAACAAGCACTAAAGAAATCCACAAATACAATATAACGAAAAAGAAACGACTAATTACATCAGCAGAAAAAATACACAAACAAAACAAGCACAGAAGAAATACACAAATAAAAAACGCAAAAGAAATACACAAATGGAACAAGCACAAAGGAATTGCACAAATAAAACAAGCACAAAAGAAATACACAAATAAAATAATACCAAAAGAAATAACAAATAACATTAGCACAAAAAATACACACATAAAACAAGCACAAAATAAATACACAAACAAAACAATCACAAACAAAATACACAACTAAAACTAGCCAAAAAAATTTACAAAAATAAACAAGCACAAAAGCAATACACAAATAAAACAAGCAAAAAACAAATACACAATTAAAAAAAGCACAAAAGAAATACACAATTAAAACAAGCACAAAAGAAATACACAATTAAAAAGCACAAAAGAAATACACAAATAAAACAAGCACAATGAGAAAAAAACAAATGAAATAAGCACGAAAGAAATACACAAAAAAGTAGCTCAAAAGAAATACACAAATAAAATAAGCACAAAAGAAAGACACAAATAAAACGAGCACATAAGAAATACACAAACAAACAAGCACAAAAAATTACACAAATAAAATAATAACTAAAAAAATACAGAAATAAAATAAGGACACAAGAAATACAACAATAAAATAAACAAAAAAGAAATACACAAATAAAACAAGCACATAAAAAATACACAAACAAACAAGCACATAAAAAATACACAAATAAAACAAGCACAAAAGAATTACACAAATAAAATAATAAAACAAAAATACACATAAAATAAGCCAAAAAAATACACAAATAAAATAAGGACAAAAGAAATACACAAACAAAACAAGCACAAAAGAAAGACACAAACAAAACAAGCAAAAAAGAAATACACAAAAAAGCACAAAATAAATACACAAATCGAACAAAAACAAAAGCATAACACGAATAAAACAAGCACAAAAGAATTACACAAATAAAATAATAACACAAAAATACACACATAAAATAAGCCAAAAAATACACAAATAAAATAAGGACACAAGAAATACACAAATAAAACAAGCACAAAAGAAAGACACAAACAAAACAAGCAGAAAAGATATACACAGTAAAACAAGCACAAAAGAATTACACAAATAAAACAATAACCAAAAATACACAAATAAAATAGGCCCAACAGACATACACAAATAAAATAAGCCCAAAAGGCATACACAAATAAAATAAGCACAAAAGAAATACACAAAAAAACAAGTACAAAAGAAAGACACAAACAAAACAAGCACAAAAGAAATACACAAAAAAGCACAAAATAAATACACAAATCGAACAAAACAAGAGCATAACACGAATAAAACAAGCACAAAAGAAATACACAAATAAAACAAGCACAAAGCAATACACAAATAAAACAATCACAAAAAATACACGTATAAAACAAGCACAAAAGAATTACACACACAAAACAAAAAATAGAAATACACAAATAAAACAAGCACTAACAAAATATAAAAATAAAACAAGCAAAAAAGAAATACACAAATAAAACAAGCCCAAAAAAATGTGAACGAAAATGCGAAAAAGAAATACACAAAAAAGCGCAAAAGAAATACACAAATAAAACAAGCACAAAAGAATTATACAAACAAAATAAGCACAAAAGCAATACACAAATAAACCGAACACAAAGAAATACACAAATAAGTACAAAAGAAATACACAAATAAAATGAGCACAAAAGACATACACAAATCAAATAAGCACAAAAGAAATACACTAATAAAAAATTACAAAAGAAATACACAAATAAAACAAGCACAACAGAAATACACAAATAAAACAAGCACAAAAGAAATACACAAAAAACACATCCGAAATACACAAATAAATAAGCACAAAAGAAATACACAAATAAAACAAGCACAAAAGAAATACATAAAAAACACATCAGAAATACACAAATTGAATAAGCACAAAAGAAATTCACAAATAAAATAATCACAAAAGACATACACAAATATAATAAGCACAAAAAAAATACAAAAATAAAACAAACACAAAAGAAAAACCCAAATAAAAAAGCACAAAAGAATTACACAAATACAACACGCACAAAAGAAATACACAAAAAACAGACGAAAAAGAATTCACACATAAAACAGGTGCAAAATTGAATACACAAATAAAACAAGCACAAAAGAAATACACAAAATAAATAAGCGCAAAAGAAATGCATTAATAAAATAAGCACAAAAGAAATACACACAGAAAACAAGCACAAATGAAATACACAAATAAAACAAGGGAAAAAATACACTAATAAAACAAGCACAAAAGAAATACACAATTAAAATAACACCCAAAAAATACACTAATAAAAAAGAACAATAATTCAGAAATAAACAAGCACAAAAAATACACAAATAAAACAAGCGCACAGGAAGTACACATACATAAAAAGCACAAGAGAAATACAAAAATAAAAATCACAAAATAAATACACAAATAATACTAGCACAAAAAATACACAAATCAAAGAAACACAACAGACATACACGAATAAAAACCGCACAAAAAATACACAAATAAAACAAGCACAAAATAAATACACGAATAAAACAAGCACAACAGACTTACACAAATAAAACAAGCACAAAAGAAGTACACATATAACCCAACCACAAAAAAATACACAAATTAAAAAAGCACTAGAGAAATACACAACTAAATTAAAAATTAAAAGAAATACACAAATAAAACAAGCACAACAGACTTACACAAATAAAACAAGCACAAAAGAAGTACACATATAACCCAACCACAAAAAATACACAAATTAAAAAAGCACTAGAGAAATACACAACTAAATTAAAAATTAAAAGAAATATACACAAATAAAACAAGCTCAACAGAAATACACCAAAAAACAACCAAAAGAAATACACAAATAAAATAAGCACAAAAGAAATACAAAAATAAATAAGCACAAAATAAATACACAAATAAGTAAGACCCAAGGAAATACACAAATAAAAGTAGCACAAAAGAAAAACACAAATTAAACAAGCAGAAAAATTTACACACATAAAACAAGCCCAAAAGAATAAACAAATAACACAAGCACAAAAAATACACAAATAAAACAAGCTCAAAAGAAATACACAAATAAAACAAGACCAACAGAATTACACAAATGAACAATCACAAAAAATACACAAATAACTTAAGACCAAAAGACATACACAAATAAAATAAGCATAAAAGAAATATAAAAGTACATCAAGAACAAACCAAACAAACAAATAAAACAAGCACCAAAGGATTCCACAAATAAAACAAGCACAAAAGAATTACACGAATAAAACAAGCACAAAAATTTACACAAATAAAACAAGCACAGAAGAAATACACAAATAAAATAAGCACAAAAAATACACAAATAAAACAAGCACAAATGTAATACACAAATAAAACAAGCACAAGAGAAATACACAAATAAAACTAGTAAAAAATTTACACAAATAAAACAAGCACAAAAGAAATACACAAATAAAATAAGCACAAAAGAAATACACAAATAAAACAAGCACAAAAGAAATACACAAATAAAACACGCATATAAGAAATACACAAACAAACAAGCACATAAGAATTACACAAATAAAATCATAACTAAAAAAATTCACAAATAAAATAAGCACAAAAAAATTCACAAATGAAACAAACACAAAAGAAATACACAAATAAAACAAGTATAAAAGACATACACAAAAAACAAGCACAAAAGAAATACACAAATAAAACAAGCACAAAAGACATACACAAATAAAACTAGCACATAAGAAATACACAAACAAACAAGCACAAAAGAATTACACAGATAAAGTTATAACTAAAAAAATACACAAATAAAATAAGAACAAATTAAATACACAAATAAAATAAACAAAAAAGAAATACACAAATAAAACAAGCACATAAGAAATACACAAACCAACTAGCACATAAGAAATACACATAAAATAAGCACAAAAAGACATACACAAATAAAACAAGCACAAAAGAAATACACAAATAAAACAAGCACAAAAGAAATACACAAATAAACAAGCACAATACATAAAATAAGCACAAAACACATACAAAAATAAAATAAACACAGAAGAAATACAGAAATAAAACAAGCACAAAACAAATACACAAATAAAACAAGCACAAATGAATCACACAAATTAAACAAGCTCAAAAGAAATATACAAATAAAACAAACAAAAAAGTTTTTCACAAATAAAACAATGACAAAAGATATACAAAAATAAAACAAGCACAACAGAAATACACAAATAAAACACGCAAAAAAAATAAACAAATAAAACAAGCACAAAAGAAATACACAAACAAAAGAAGCACAAAAGAAATACACAAATAAAACAAGCACGAAAGAAATACACAAATAAAACAAACAGAAAAGACATACACAAATAAATTAAGACCAAAAGAAATACGCAAATAAAATAAGCACAAAAACTTACACAACTGAAACAAGCACAAAAGAAATACACAAATATCCAGAACAAAATAAATACCCAATAACACAATTACAAAAGAAATACACACAAAGCAAGCACAAAAGAAATACAGAAATAAAATAAGCACAAGAGAAATACACAAATAAAATAAGCACAAAATAAATACACAAATAAATTAAGACCAAAGGAAATACACAAATTAAAGAAGCACAAAAGAATTACACAAATAAATCAAGTACAAAAGAAATACACAAATAAAACAAGCACAAAAGAAACACACACAGACAGACGTTAAAGAAAGTAAACACACACAGAATCTGTCAAAAATTTAGTCTAAAAAACACAATCAATATAAAAAAACGTAGAAGAAGAAAATGTAATGAACAATTGTAGCTTTGCGTAAGTTAACTGTAAAATATAGAAGTGCTTACGGTTATAAATCATATTATTGTAACTTTGTTGTTTTGAGTAAGGGTTTGGTTTTGTTTCGTCTCTCAGTCAAATGGACAGGCTGTCTACAATTGCACTTTTCAAAATTTGTTAAAATGTACATAGGATTTATTTTTATTTTTGCTGCGAAAGAACTTATAAACGTAAACTTATTATTGTGTTAAAGTTTTTGCACGTAATTGGAATCGAATTTTAAAGTTATATAATGTATATGCACTTCTAATTGTCAATGATTCAAAGAGTTGAAGTGAACTTTTGTGTTACAAAGTTAATGTTGATTTTTACAGATTTCAGTTTGTTTTTAATCTTTTTAAAAAAAAAGGAGAATATAAATATTGGGGTTATATGTGATATCCTGTTATGACGTAAAATATAATATTGTCTGTGAAAATTGTTTCTACTACATATATTTTGTTTTCAAGGAATTCGTTTCCAAAATAAAATAAGATAGTAAATTAAAATGAAAAAAAAATATTTTAAAGAAGGAATACCAAACAATATATAAAATATAAATCGCGGTTTTAAACGAATGAATGACCAAGAAATAATTAGAATTTTAGAAAAGAGACCAGATTAAATTTACGTAGACGGCTATTGATGCATTTTTTCGGAAAGTGTATAAATGTCTTATTTTTTGTTATGTTTTTTGCAAGAAAAAGTCACTTGCCAGGTTTTAACACGATATAAAGTACACCTGTTAAGAAAAATAATATGAAATGTGCATGTATGTGCTCATAGGGCAGACTACCAAAAGCTGGTTTCGAATGAGAGGTAATTCTCGACAAACAATTAAACAAACGGATGAAGAAAGGCACGAAGGACCTTTCTTGTACACAGATGACAATGTAGTCATTATGAGAGCAAATAACTCAGATCAGCAGTAAAAAGGGGGGGTAGAATATACCGTCAATATGTAACAAGAATAATGATTTAACAAGAAAGCTTATAGATTTCATTAAAGTAGTATGAATATGAGATGGCCCTGCCCTGGGGTCTTGGGCACTCTGATAGAGAGGAAGAAAAAAATCACACAAAGCCATCGTCATATTGCGGGATTCAACATGCGCGGTAGGCTTTGGCGCAGGGAAGAAGGTTTATTTAGTTATGGGTGATGTTTTCCGGTGCCTCTGTTGAGTTTTAAGAATCCAAGCAAGAAAATCCAAGTGAATCGATATAATAGAAATATCTTATATAATTAGAAGCCCACCACTAAAAAAAGAAATGTAAGCAAATGAGCTTTACTGTACGTTCTGAAAAGAAATTAAATAGTGTAGAAAATTAGACAACGCTCTATTTAGTAGTAACATCCACGGGGATGAAAGAATCAGAGAAGCCATCGGACGAGGAGTCGTCGAGTTTGGTGAAGAGGCAAATGAGGCCTCTGCTGTTAGGGCAGAAAGGATGGCTAATATTGATCATAGGAGGTTGTACTCTACACCTAAAGAGAAATATGCCAGAAAGTTCGGGTGATGATTCCAGTGCGAATAAAATTAGGAGAGTCAGTTGGTAAAGGTTTTTTTTCTTAACCTAGGTAGGGGGTGTGAAGATTTTAAGGAGTTTGTTCAGGTATAGTTGAAGAATAGAAAAAATGTACTAGAATTTGAAAATGCGTACATTTTTTTAAATAAGAGTAGAATGCCTGTGTCATATCGAAGGGAACAACTTCCAGTTTTTAGAAAGTAATTAGGATCGAATATTATTGTTGTAAGAGAATGCTGGATTCGAACGCAGTTGTTAGAAGTTAAAATGAATATATTTTTGCTAGTATGAATGTAGTAATTATCTTTTGTAATGAGGAATAATGGAACAATAGAAACAAAGAATGTCCACAGAGAAAATCTGGAACTTGTGTTGCCAGGATACGTGTTGAAAACATGTGCATGATATTCACATGTCCACGGCTCGATGAAATCTGATGTTAATTTAAAAATATCTCACCAAAAACATAAGGAAAATATAAATTAAAAATTTAATGTCACGTTTCCAAAAATATCTTAAAATGTATTCTATTGGCAAGAAATAATTTTATGAAATTTGAATAATTTTGACATTCCGTATCACACCCTCTAGATTTTACTCTCATGTTTAGACAAGTGAAGCTCTCTACTATTTGAAGATGCTCGATAAAGTCTAGAAGCGTATTTGTGATTAGCTTTGCACCATCCTTTTTCTTCTCTGCCTTCTGTTTTTGTCATAGGTAGTATGTTGCTAGTAAATCTTTTCTCTAAATACGATCCCGAAGAACATATGTTTTTCGGAACTGTCTGAGATATTTCATTCGTTCTGCCACGTGTGGCTCGTTGTTTAATTGGTCTTCACAAATTAGTTGTTTTGATAACTTGTTTATTAAAACCTCTTATTTCAGCTATTTCTTACTAAAATGCCAAGTGTGTGGAACTGTTTTCCCGCTGACTGTTGTCCTGCTGTTTACAGACTTACATTTTCAAAACGTAAATCAATAGGCATCTCATGTCTTTGTACTAATATTCTTTCGTACATTTTAGGAACTTACATAAGGTTGTTTCATGCTTTGTCTCGAGCATTGTCTATAAGATATGAACTTTTATAAAATATATTTCATCGTTCAATTATTCCACGTAACATATAAATATTTTTCTTAAGAAGTAATTTTGAAAGAATGCCAAAAGCTCTTCAATAAATCAAACAATAAAACTATCGATGTTCAAATCCAGATAGTACAACTAATTCGAATCATTATCATTATAATCATACATTATAATCATACATTAAACAGCTTTCAACTGACCAAATCGGATCGCTGTACATGCAATTCTCACTCCTACTTCATGAAACTTACGCGATTTCGAGGTGTATCAATGGATAAGTAACCATTTGAAAATATCAGGAAATTTAAGCAATTCACCAAACCAATCAATCGTTTTTTAGCAGAATTGAAATAGTAAGGTAGACTATACTTTCAATTTTTGTGAGGCAAATCGTCTTAGAATAGAAAAATCAGTCGTTATCCGCTCATTTAAATATTGTCCTTGATATGATTTTTGATCCGTGTTTTGATGAAATTTAAAATCGCGAATTAGAAGAAGCGCCGTTAGTGATTTTGTAACGCTTGTTTAACTACTAATCGCACATAAATCCGTTCCAGGTGCAACAATTTTCTCCGGAGACAGAAATAGGTCAGTCAATATCCGAACGGCGACTTTTCCTAAGAAGCAATCGTTTCGTTTCTTTTTCGTCTTTTTACTTTATTAGTAAAACTATTGACGTTAATAACGTTGAGGTCACGTGACGTGAGAAACTTGATTATTTCTGCTTCTTATTTTAAAAAAAAAATGAAACTTGCAATTCTTTTTTTTTTTTTACTTTTCTTTATTTTCCAATGTCAATTTGCATTTATCGATTTTTTCTTTCTTTAATGGATGGCTGTGTGTGCACAATACGAGTGAACTTGAAATTATGCAAATGTTAATTTTGTTTCCACGGGGAAGTCATTGTCATGCGCTATCATTCATGGGCGCATTTTTATTTTATTTTACTTTGCCGTCACCACAATAACAAATTCAGTCAACGATAGTATTGGTTTGTTTCGGGAATGCTCCGACAATATCCTCAACAGTAAAACCATCGGACTGTTGCAATTACTAATACTAACATGATAGGATGAAGAGAAGGTGAAAAAAGTTGAACGAGATGATGAATAAAAAAAATATAGAAATGTACAAGAGGCAGGAAAGAGGGAAGGAAGGGATGTATATATCAAGGTTTTACATTCAGACCTACTTCGTATGTACACCTTATATCATTCTGCCCTCTGGTTGAAATATATCTATATATATAGAAATGAAACTCTTGGTTCGTTCGCAATTAATAATCTAAAAAACCACTGGACGTATGATGTCCACGTTTTGGTATAATATGCTTACTATATCCATGTGTGTTTTTATATATTTCTTTTTAATTATAACATTATACTTAATTTTTCTATGATAAATAGGTGTTTTCTTTGTATCGATAGGCCATTTTTTTATTTGGGGACAATTATTTATTACCGCTTCCTGTCACGTGACCAGTGGTTCCAATTTAGCGGTTTTCCTGCTAGATCTGGAGATTTCGTTTGCAATCTAGCGGGGAATTCTAGAAAATCTGGAGGTATTTCGCACCCACACAATTATAGATTAAAAATTTTAAAAAAGCGCTTGAAAATAATTTAAAACATAAAATAAACTCATTCGTGTAAGTTAAAAAAAAGTAGCATTTGGTAACAATTATTTATTCATTATATGTTTTGTTTTTCACCTTTTTTTCGGCTAACCATTCTTAAATCTCGCTATAAAATCGATTTTTCCAAGTACATTTTAGGTGGGGGGCATTCCAACCTCCGAAGTTTAGTCTAAAATACGATAGAAACAACAGCAAAAAAAAAAACTTATACCAAAACAGTAGAATTTAATTATCTACCAACCTAAATACTTTTAACATGCTAAAACAAAGTTTTTTGTTTTTTATTTTTCTAATTTCAAAATATGTTACACCATTATTGTGATGTTAAATTTGCAGTATATTTCAATTTAACTTTTATTATAAAATGTTTGAGTTTATGATTTGTTTCCTGCAAAAAAAAATACCCTCTCTGAAAAAAACAGGTAAAACTAACTGATAAAATATGTAAGCCTTCTGGGGAGCTAACCGCTTCAATATAATTCTAGAAACATATAGTGAGAAACACGGAACATTTTATATATTGAATATACTATATTTATATTTTTTATGCTAGGAAGTAAAAATATGGAGTTGGGGGGGGGGAATTAGCGATTTTTGAAAATTTCAGATGATAAAAGTTAAAAATCTAGCGATTTTCTGGACATTTCTTTTCCTGCTCTCGCGGGTTTTTTTTTAATCTTAGTTGCCAAAACTGCATCACTAAATAAACACTACAGGCTTAATGTAAACAGAATGTGTTTACAATATCGGTAAATTTTCAATGGGTTTAATCACATGATTATTGATAATGTAACCACGTGATTAAAATTTAATTTAAATTAACCACACATAGTCGCTTTCATATCAAATATTCATCGAAAAATGGCAGGTACAGATAAAATGAATGCCGGCGCTCAAAGTGTATAAAAATTTTGACCCATCCCTTTACTTAAAAATTCACCAAAAATCAGAAAATTTACCAAATTTAATGAAAATTGCAGTATTTATCAAATAATGGTCGCAGAATATAATGAACTAATTATTTTTACTTAACTCTTAGTGAAAGAAAAAAATTTTGTTTAAACAAAAAATACCTTTACTAAAGTTATGGTTTTCAGTAGTAAATAAAAACCGCAAGAATTTATTTTTGCTTTTTTTATATAAATAAAGTATCGTAATTTGTAACAATAAAAAATAATTTTTACAGTAACATTACGAAAAAAGCCCCGAAAGTCCATATAAATGAATTCGATATAACTTGAAGAAAAATGAATTCTCGCATACTATTCAGGAAATTAAAGGTTCAATTAGATTCCTATTTCAGTCACTTAAATTATT
Organism: Euprymna scolopes; assembly: GCF_053919585.1. Taxonomy (NCBI): domain Eukaryota; kingdom Metazoa; phylum Mollusca; class Cephalopoda; order Sepiida; family Sepiolidae; genus Euprymna; species Euprymna scolopes. The sequence goes on from NC_136518.1 coordinate 26,165,014, forward strand.
TAGGATGAAATGAGTTTAGGAATTTATAGCCAAACCTAAATATTTTTTTGCTTAAAAAAATAGCATTAATACAGTAAGTTAGGTAAAATTTGCATAGAATGCTCTGCTTTACGGTTGTTGTAAAAATGGAACGGAAATTTGAATTTCGTTCCCTTTTAAATTCGGTACATTTTTACATTACGTCCAACTCATCGTTCACATTCGACACGTCAACTTTTATAGCTTTTCGGGTATGCTGGCAAAGTAAGGGGTGTTTAATCCGAAAGCCGTTCTTAACATGGGTAGATTGGTAGGTGTACCAGAAATTTCGTGAAAAATAGTGAATAATTCCACCCCGTCTTTCCAAACTTATAACTCCTCGAAAAATGTAACTCAAGCTCTAATGTTTTTTTCCATTAAAGGAGCAAGGACTAAGGTGTCATTAAAAAAAAGTATTTTTTAAGGGTATAAACTTCGAACTTTACATGTAAATTTCTAAAAAACACTACTTTTTTGTTTTAAATTTGAATATATTATTTATTGACCTTTTCTCTTCAATTTGTGATATTTAACACTTTGGTGAGTAAATTATTTACTTTTTAATAGACATTTCAAAATGGGAGGCGTGAATTATTCAACCCCCTGTCTTTCCAAGCTTATAACTACTCGAAAAATGTAATTCAAGCCCTAATTTCTTTTCAATTAAAGGAGCAAAGACCAAGGTTTCATAAAAAAAATAAATAAAAAACAAACAATGTGGTTTAAAAAATAGGTTTTAAACTTCGAACTTTACAGGTAAATTTCTAAAAAACACTACTTTTTTTGTTTTAAATTTGAATATTTTATATTTGTAATTACTTATTGACCTTTCCTCTTCAATTTGTGATATATAAAACTTTGGTGACTATTAATTATTTACTTTTTAATAGACACTTGAAAATGGGTGGGTGTGAATTTAAAAAAAACGTTTGTCTAAAATATTATATTCGGTTTATTGAGAAAGAGCATACAAGAAAATATCGTAAAAATAGAATCAATAGAAAAATTTTGATAGTTTAAAAATTAAAATATCGTAAAAATAGAATCAATATCGTTAAAATAGAATCAATAGAAAAATTTTTAAAGTTTAAAAATTGAAAAATATTGCGTTCGTAAAATTCATTACTGTTTTTTAAAAAATAAAAAAAATATTTCTATTACTTTTAAAACAACTTTAATAGTTTATTTTGGAAGTATAATCCATAAAGAAAATAAACAACCGACTTTTACAAGAGAAATTACAAGTTTTTTATATTTTATTCGCAGTTTCGTGATAGGGGTGTCAAAAATTCCTACAAAAATTCTGATACATCTACTAGATTGGAGTGTTTATTCGTTGTAAAAGTACCCGACAACCTATAAATGTCGACATTTCCAATGTGAATATTAAGCAGAACTTACGTAAAAAATAACAAAAAGATATACTAAACTGACGTTTTCGTTTAAAAATGGAATTATATCCCTTTCGTTATTAACGTTTTTTTTTAATAAATATTTTGTGTTTTATATACATAAAGTACAATTGTTGATTGATACTGGTTTGATTATATTCGTTTGGGAGGCACAATCAAAAAATTAAGAAAGATAAAAGGAAGTGAAATTTAAGTTTCTGTTCCATTTTTACAACAACCGTAAAACAGCGCATACTCAGCAACTTTTATCGTAATTTATAAGTATAATGTTGAAACACTAAATCAACATTTTATTTACTTTTTTGCATAATTAATGATGGAATTATTTTTCTGTTTATTTTCTGAAAATTTGTTAAAAAAAATAATTTGTACATTCTCTTGAAAAAAAGAATCAAACTTTTCTCTACTTTCACATACCTATTTACATTGTTCATGTAAAGCATTCATCTGTTCTTATTATAATAAAAATTCCGTTTTCAAGGAGTAACGTTTACTGCCAAATTTCTTTTTTTAAAAAAAAGTGCAATTTTTCCTGAAAAGAAAACTTTCACCTAACAACTTATGGTAAAAAATTCAACTTTTTTTTGAGGGGGGGGGGGAATAACAACTTTTATTGATTAAAAAAATTGCAAAAAATAATAAAAGTAAATAAACGAACAAAATGCAATTTTTCTTGAGGAATGTGTTCCATTTTAACAAACTGAGCCACAGCAACGCGTCGTCGGGTACAGCTAGTATATATATATATATATATATATATATATATATATATATATATAATATCATTCAAACTCGGTAGTGTTTGAATATACGGGTAAGTGACAGTTTTAGTCATTTAGAACTGCTTTAAAGTTTCACCGCTCACTCATTTTTCGACCAAATTTCAAACAATTATTACAATTTACCGATCACCTTCTCAGCTATATTGTGAAAGACAATTTTCAATTTCCGTTGTAAAACAAAAGTTATAATAGATTAACTGATGTTCAAAATCGTAAAAATTCGTAAGGAGGTGAGTGACGGTTTTATGGCTGGTTTCCATAGAAACCACAACGCTTCAGCGACTAGTGTCGTACATTGATTTACATATGTTTATGGGAGGAAAAAAATAAGACTGAAATTAACAAAAAATAAGTGAATTTTCTGGAAGCCTGAAAAAATCATGGATTACAGTAGAAAAATGCGAGCATGAAAAGTCATGTTTAAGCTTAAACATTGAAAAGAATAGGGCAAGATATTCTAATAAAAAATAAAATAAAATAAATTTATAACTTAAAATATTGCAACATTAAGATTTTTTAAAATTCAATTTAACATTATATAATCGATTCTTAATGCTGCGATATTTTAAGTTATGAATGTTTTTACTAGAATATCTTGTCCTTTTCTTTTCCATGTTTGAGTTTACTAATTACTTTTCATGGTCGCATTTTCTATTGTAATATATATATATATATATATATATATATATATATATATATATATATATATATATACTTCATATACAAACTCTCTATGTTTTGTTTGTTGTCCGTTTCCATGTTTTCAAATTGCATCTCCTATGAAACGAAAAGTTGCATAGCAAGGCTAGGTATCTAAAATGATTGCATTTTTGTGAGTTTTTATTCGTTTGACATAGTTATTAAGGGATTAAAATAGAAAGAAATCAGAACTTATTGATCGTAAGTCAACTTTAATTGGTCTTCTGCGCATGCGCAAATATTTATATATTAAAAGAATTTGTACGTTAATCGAAGTTTATTTTCTGCTTTTTAACGCCCGATTGATATTGGTAGCGTTTCAGGCTGAGACATTGCAAATTGTGCCTCTAGTTTCGGTTTCAATACTCGCTGATGGAACTCACGTTATATTAGACTATGGGCCAGAGGCTAAAAAGGTCTTAGTTTTTGAGTTGGTAGACATTTTATTCATATGAGAAACTTTCAAGTGTTTCTAGGAGTATTTTTCATGCAGATTTCAAATCTGAAGAGATCTTTAGGCTAAATGTGCGCACTGCTTCAGAGAAAGGGAGATAATACAGGATGTGTCATTTACGGAAAAAGTCCATTTTCATGGTTCACTTTATGTAAAGTGAAATTTAAATAAGTTTAACACATTAAAGTGTATCAACAAGAAGTTGATATGTCTATTCTCTTATATGATGTGTTAATTTATTAAATTAGGAATTTTCAGTAAAAATAATAACTTGTGTAAAGCCATATCAACGAAAAAGTTACTTTCTATTGTCGTATAGGTTTCTCAGATTGCAAATATCCTCATAAAACACTGCAGTTAACATTCGTTTTACAAAAAACATGAAAAACGTTTATATATGTTTCCAAATCTTGTGGCATTCAAAAATCATAGATGGAAAAACTGTTTTTAAATACGTTTGGTCATTGAATGACTTTTCTTCATTTTTGACGGCCATTTACTTTTTGATGTAATTTTGTCACACATGCACATTGACTGATATACAAACCTTCATGCTTAGAAGAATTTTGACTATATATATATATATATATATATATATATATATATATATATATATATATATGAGTTTTTTAGTTATTTGGAAAAAATTGTTATTAAGTAATACATTTAGAAAAGGAATTGAAAAATAATTTATTGTTCTCTAATCCTGAAAGCTTATCTTATCATTCATCATCTGAGGAGTCAGAATCTTCTATTTCACCGAACTGTTGTATTTCATTATTTTTTTCAACTACATTAAAACTACACACTGGCAAAGGTCGGTACAGTATTTGACGAACACAAGAACAATGCTTGGGGTCACAGATGTTCTTCTTACAGTTACACTTTACTAAATTGATTAATGATGGAGTTTGGGAAGGTTGCTCCAATGAACAACTAGTGCTTTATCTTCACATTTCCAGCCATGGTTTGTTGGAGAAGAAGCATTAATATTAATGCTAAGACACTGCCGCCAAATATCAGCCTGATAATTTGTTCTTTCCACATGTAATCTTAAACTATTTTGGCAGAGTGGTAAACTATTATCAAATTTTCCAGTCATGTGAAAAAATATTAAAACGGGAAATATTTACAGAAGAAACATTTCTCTGTCCAAACAAATTTTTCTACTTGCTGGAACAAATTGTCAGTCAAATGCCAGTTGCAGCCTTACAGTGTGAAAGTTTGACGATACTTCTCTATTTCCTTCATCAACTCAAATGGTTTTATTGTCCTCTTTCCCTTAAAACTATTAAGTGTCACAGCCATTGAATGCATGCAAAGAAAGTAAGTTACTTGAAATAACAGGTCCGCATTTCTCTGCTATTGATAAAAGAGATCAAACAAGATAATCGACTGGTATTAGTTGCCACATATAACTCAGTTTAAATCATTTTGTTGAGCAAGGTGAAGAAGAACATCCGTATCTGGAATCTTAATTATGATAGAAGAGAAATCAATTAATGAATGCTTTGCATGAAGCAAAAGAAGGGTATCTGCTTCTTCATGGTCAGTTATTAATTCTGGCAAAGTTTTTGTGATTACTTCATTTGTACCACAGCATTGAAACATCCTTGGCTAAATGACACAATCACAGTTTTTCCATGAAATTCTTCTGCTGGCAATTTCTTCCAATACATTAAAATAAGAGTAGAGATGCTTTATTGTCACCAGACATGATGATTTTTTGAAATTGTACCGTTTTTTTGTTTTTCATTCAAAACACGTAATTAAGGGCTTGGTGTACTCAAGTGGTGTCTTCTTTCAGAGTCTTTAATACTCCGTGGATTGTACTTATCATATGATATATAAAAAGAAGCAAGCTTAATTACATATCAAAAAATATAAATGCTTAGCTCACCAAACCTTGATGGAACGTGGCATGATGTTGTATCACCGCCAGTCCATCTAAAATCAGTGCTGCATTTTTTGGAATATTATTAATTTTCATGTCAGGAAACTTTACAATAAGATAATGAAATAAATCAGCTTTGTTGGTACGCTGCAAAGAATCATCAATGTTAATTAGGCGGGTTGGGAACGCTGAAAGATAATGTGAAAAAATTTCTCCCAGGCCAACTTTTCAGGTTCTTGCTACTATAAGAAGGCAATCTCTTTCCTTCTTGCTCTTTTGTTGTGAATGCTTTTTCTCAGGATAGCTGAAAGTTTTTATTTTCATTGATTTTATTGCTGCATTCAACTCCACATTTCAGTACAGATTTTAGAGTTGAGTACGTTGATTGAAAGATAAAATCCAACGATGAACAGCATTGAGATTATTTGAAAATCCAATTTGCCCATCTGTTGTCTTGCTATCTCTATTCATGGTTTGTTCAATTGTTTGGTCCATTGCCGTCTGACTAAATGGGTAATTCCCAGCAACAAGATGTGTATCAGAAACAGCAAGATATCTAATGTAGTTCAAATGGTCATATGCAAAATACCAAGGAATAATTCCTGCTGTGATTTAAGGTGAAGGGCACAATCTCCTGTTCTTGTAGCACGAAGAAAATTTTAAAACAAATCTGCCATATTCCAATAACTTATCCAAAATGCAAAAGTTGGAAATTAGCTGCATCTCTCTTGAATAAATAGTGACAATTTGCTTTCAAACTCTTTAAAATCACTTGATGTGCAGAGATCTTGGAATTTTGTTTTGGGAAAAGCATTATGTAAATTGTTAGACAATTCAATGAATTTAGCTTTTTCTTCATTTTGTGTTTCAATAAAAGTAAATAAGAGTTTCCTTCTTAAGGCTTTAGACATAATTTTTATAACTGTGACACTTCGATTATAGTGTCTACCTTTATAACTCCAGGTAGTGATCCTTGTGCCATTGTTTCGGCTTCAAGTAAAATGTCAACTAGCCCCGAATTTTCAAATCGCTTTCCAATGACACTGAGAAACGACATGCAGGTGTGGAACTCGCCCAGTCTGACAATAGTTCTTTGCATATACATGGCATCATTCTAACGTATTTGCTGTGCTTTAGCCTAAAATGCAAGCTCAAATGTCAATATAATGCATTCACTTTCAAGTTCATCAGTAATTGCAAGACTTTTCAAAAATACTGCATTCACAGTACTTAGTTGAGGTGGGTTACCATTGACCACAGGAAAATATCCAATATTGCTTTTTGGTGGCATTTGGTCCTGCAATAAAAGACTATTGAAATATTATATGCAGCATTGTGTTTTGTTTCACTGTTCATGTCTACTGATTTTTTGTTGTGTATCTCAAGAAATTGGTAGAATTGATTTTACATGTAAGATGATATTTTAGCTTTGCAGCTACAAGATCTTTATTTCGTAACTGACAAAGAAGATCTTCATCATGTTTCAACTTTGCAGCCAATGAAATGTCATTTACAATGAGTTCACATTGTTGCAGGTGTCCGCTGGTGCGGCTTCCATCATTTTTTTATCGTTTCTTTGTCTTTTGCAAAATATGCATTTGGTTGAGAAAACATGAACAGCAACTAGTTGGATCATCTTTAGCAAAGGTGGATTGACTAAAATTACTCCTCCTCAACCTTCTCTAACTGGGTTCGAGCTCTTCATTCCTTGCTGATGGTGCAGTGAATATTAAATTAATTTCTGTAATGCTGCGTTTCTCAATTTTCTTTTTTAGCCTGTAACACACCCGAATAGCTAGCATTTATTTATTTAATTGACAAATGATAAACATGCTGTAAAAATATTGTAGATGTAAATAAATAGCAGATTATTTGAATAGCTGAGGAAATTTTAAGTATAATTTATTTCTACCTGGAATTATTTTAAACCAAATGAGAAACTCATGGCCATGAGATTTTATTAAAAAAACTGTATTAATTATGATTAATTAATTAAAGAATTTTAAAAAATTCACGCACATACATACATATTGTATCTTTATTCAAAATTAAATTTATTGACACAACACACGATTTGGTGAATTTTTAAACTAAGGGAGGTAACTAGTAATTGTCGGACCCGACATTAGGATTGACTGATGACGCCTGGAAAAGCGTCATGTGAAACTAGCAAGACTCGCTAACCATCTAACTTTCCTGTACAGATGTAGAGACTAAAAACTCATACCAGCAGGGTTGACATTACAAACAACAGTGGATTCCAGGAAGGCACGTAGAGTCGCGGAAAGGGCAGGGCATGCCCTCGTTCGAGAAAGGATCCAACACACCCGCTGGAATAAACAAAAACTAAGGAACGAAATCACCGACACCTTAACATCGTTCCTTGTCAAGGTGACTCAAGAGGAAGACAGAGTGAGAATCCAATCAGACCTGGATAAATCGTACAGACAAGAATATGAGAAGGTCAAAGAACGCCAAATCAAGAAGCTCACAAAGCTCAAAGACCAGAGGAATGTAACATCAAAACACCGCTCACCTGTGAAAGCGGTCATCAACCTCAGCAGCCGCCAACTGAGTCACTAAGAGGAAGCAGTACTAAATAAAGGTCTCAACTTCGCAACAACAACTAAACGCGTTCCATTCTTAGATATCATGACACACATGGAAGATATAGCCTTGAGAATCCTATCCACCTAAGGTGATGAAATAAGATGGAAAGTGAGACAAGTACTCGAGAAAGCCAAGCCTCCTAAATCAAACATCTCTCGGGAAGATAGGCTGGCTATAAGAACTCTACAGAGTGACAGCAGTATAATAATTCTGCCAGCAGACAAAGGCAATGCTATTATGGTGATGGACACGTCGGAGTATTCTGAAAAGATGGCAGGCCTAATCGCAGATGGTAGCTACGGTAAAATAAAGAAGGACCCAACTTTGAAAACCGAAAGAAAGCTGTTACAAATCCTTACCAAAAACAAGGAACACATCGCTCCGATGAGATATAGACAGCTGGTCCAGCATTACAGTAAGCTATCACATATGTACGGTCTCCCCAAGATACACAAAGACGGTGTTCCACTCAGACCCATAGTGAGCTGCCGAGGCTCAGCATGTCACCCACTGAGCAGACACCTTGTGGATATAATAAACCCATTAGCAAGCAAGTCAGCAGCACATGTAATGAATTCTGCCAACTTCACGGAACTGATCAAGGGAGCACCCATCAGTACAAACCAAATGGTAAGCCTAGATGTGGTTAGCCTGTTCACCAAAGTCCCAACTAATGAGGCACTAGCAGTAATTCAAGACAAACTAGCTGCGGACCTCTCCATAGAAGAGCGCACATGTGTACCATTGCCAAACTTAATGGAAATGATGACATTCTGCATAGAAAAAACCTACTTCAGAATGGGTACTGACCTATATCGACAAGAGGAGGGGTTAGCTATGGGCTCGCCATTATCACCAGTGATGGCGAACATATACATGGAATACTTCGAAGACATGGCCTTAGCTTCAGCTCCCTTAAAGCCAACCATGTAGCTAAGATACGTTGATGACACCTTCATACTCTGGCCCCATCAGGAAGACATCCAGGCTCTCCTAGACCATGTGAACTCAATAAGACCATCGATACAGTTCACAATGGAGAAAGAAAAAGATAACTAACTGGCCTTCCTTGATATACTCATATCACGCACAGAGCATGGGTTTAAGACATCCGTACATCGCAAGCCTACCTTTATCGGACAATACCTATACTTCAACTCCCATAACCCATGCAATATCAAATATAAAAATAATAAACAGAGAGACCCACTGGAAAGTGAGAAAACTTAAAGAAACAGCTCACATGCTCGGACATAACAGCCTACTGAGCAAACAAAGCGCGGAGCTGAATGCAATTTGGACACCTTGAATAACAACATAGGTTTAACATTAACAAAATCCAACTGAGAATTGTCCTAGTGACATATGGTCGAGTGGTCCTAGACGGTGTATCAAAGTTTACAGTTACCCAAAGGTGCTGAGTTCAATCCTGAACGAAGGCAGTGAAACGTAACACTCAAAACAGAGAATCAGCAACTATTTCTCAGAGCCTAGCTGGAGTCCGAACACGGTACTCCAGTAATAATAAAAAAGGGTTGGGTTCGAAGTCGATAGTTTAAAATTATTGGTCTATTTTCTCATTTAGTTAGAAAAATAAACGGTAGTAGATTCATGAGATTTTTTCAAATTTGAAAATTTTAACAAGAACTATTGTTTATTTTTAATACAACATTTATTTGAATCTCTATTTAGTCGCGCAAATTATTGACAGTGGAAAAAAAAAAGAAAAATTATGAGTTCGCGTGTTTAAAATGTTTCTTCAAAGAAACGAATAAAATACGCGTGATGGCGACAATACGCACACACATACATACACACATACATATATATATATATATATATATATATCATTTGCATTACTTAGTAACAAGTGTAAAATCATTTCATACTATCATACTATTTTTCATCTTGTGTTGCACAAGCAAAAAAGAAAAAAATAATTCGAAAACTTCGATTGCATAAAATGAGTATTGAAAAGAAGTAATGTTCTGTAGTAACTTTATTAAATAAATTCAAGCATGTTTCTTTTACAAGCTTTTAGCAGATAATTGCTAAACTTGTCATCTCAATAAAAACACCTTTAACTTTTAACACTTCTGACGTTGGAATTATAAAGATGTGTTTGTGCAAATTCATAGTCAAACGTAATTAACAGAAAAATATTTGATATACTTACTCGTCACAGAACGAAAATGCCATCTTCCAAAAGTCACATACATTAAACAAGTTTATATATATATATATTATTTTTAAGAATTTTTAGCGATTTTAGAAGTAAATCGTTGCTATTACAAAGGTAATTGTGATCATAGTAGTTTGAATTGAGTTGTCAATCTTTATGTACATATTTTAGTGAATGAAACACCGCGTTTTCGTATCTTTATAAAATGTTATTTGCTTATTAAAAATAAACTACTTGATAAATATTGTTGATTTTTTTTAATATTACATTTTATTACGATTATATTGTAATATTTTTTAATATTACAATTTATTACGAAACTGGTAAGGACATCAATGATTTTGCTTATTTCTGCTTTTTTTTAATAAGTTGAACTTTTGATTTGCCCCAAATTGTTTTCTTTAGCTAGTTAAATCTAATCTAGTAATCTTATAATTTATAAAACTCACTATGTATGTCTGTATGTCTCCATTCTTTTTAAACTGCATCTCACCCGAGACAAGAAGTCGCTGAGCGGCAGAAGGCGGATCAAATGATTACATTTTTTTGTGGATTGTTTTTATGGTAAAAATAAACTTACAGCCGTAAGTCCAGCGAATGTTCTCTTGCACACACACACACACACACACACACACACACACACACATATATATATATATATATATATATATATATATATATATATTCCGGACAATAGGTGGAAAGAAATGTTTCTTCATTATATGTAACATTAAACGCAGCACCCGTGTACTAATTACTTCAAGTATTGTAGTGTTCATTACAAAAATGCCAATCATGACGAATCCTCAAGAAAAGGTTATAACACAAAATGTGCGAGTTCATCTCTAAATGGATATTCCAATATAGTTTGTTTGTTTTGTTTTATTTTTTTATAATTAGCTTCACATTTTTTTTTTACAATTAGCTTCACATTAATGGAGAAATACGAGAAGAAATAATGTAAAGTGGGAATTTGTATTCAAGTTGAAAGATTTTTACTCGTTGAATTTCACCAAGATAAGAATGGCTTCAATCACTAAAAGAAATTACACAAGTTATCGAAAAGGAACCCTGATCTATTTCTAGGTGTATAGTTAGTCTTTAAGAAGGAAATACACAAATGGCATTTATTTTAAATCTACAGAATTGAATGATGTGTGCTTTGGTGGAAACACCGGTTTAATCAAGCGTGGAGATAACAGTCGTAAAATGGAATGGCAAGTCCAATCGGACTTTCTTTCAACTTCATACATTCAATGTCCTTCTTTTGTTTTCCCTTTTCTCTCTCTTTATATGTTATTTCTAATATTTCTGATTTCTTAAATAAATTCATATTATAACACATCTTGTAATTTTCACACATACACAAACACACGCATTATGCAAAAATTCTCGGAGGAGTTTGGTAGAGTTTTCAAAGGTCAAATCGTTGATCTTTGACCTCTTAATCGACAAATTTCTGGCCAAAAACAGATCACATCTATTTTCCCAAATCTCAGTAAACTGTATATCAAATTTCGAGTGTGTAGACTAAAAATTGACAGACACAGTGTCTGTGTAGATTTCCCTACGCAGTAACTCTGTCAATTTTTAGTCTACAGACTCGAAATTTGATATATTATATATTTGATAAGGGGTCAAAGTTCAACGATTTGAGCTTTGAGAACTCTACCAAACTCCTCCAAAAATTTTGGGTCTACGCACTTAAAATTTTAGATATAGGTTCCTTGGACATGGATCTAACTTAATAACTTGATTTGAGCGCAAAACAATACATTTTAAGGGGTCATAATAGGAGTCAAAGTTTTAAAAAAATTCACCTCTGCGGTCTCTTCCAAATTACTCAGACAATGTCTGGTCTAAATATTTGAAATTTTACATAAAGGGTATTCAGAAATAGGGCAAGCTTTTTCATCAGTTTGGGTCGAAAAATTTTAGTTACCAATATATAAATGTATGTATGTATGTCTGTTTGCGTGTCTGCCTTAAACTTTCAATAGAGGCGACGGATTTTACCAAGATCAGTATTGTTTTAAAGTTCGATCTATCATACGACAAATATCGATAAATTGGCTAAAAACATTAATATCTTCCCCTTCAACTAGGCACTTTTCTACAGGAGGGGTCACTTATTTCGCCGATATTTTTGAAAGTTACTCTCTCCTTTAGATTGTCTAGTCTTAATTTTTAAAACATGTCGCTTCCTGTTTGGCGGTGGTTGTAACAGCATAAACGTTAGGTTTTACCCCGTTCTTTTCCTCCTTTGCGGTATGGGTTCAAGCCTGCCTTCCTATCACCACTTTTTTTTTTGCTCAACATACACATCCAAACACCCGGGAAACGCCGGGCGCCCATGCTAGTATATATATAAATCTATCTATCTATCTATCTATCTATATACTCCTATAAATTCGTTTTTCTTTTGTGTGTATTGATATTCATATTAAACCCCCTCTTTTCTGTTTATTTAAAAAGAAAATACAATTTTCTCATATATGGGTTGTGGAAGTGCATTCATTAGCAAAAGATCTAGCTAATTTGCATATTCTTTTAAACATTCATTTCAATTAATTCCCTATTCGTTGCTTCGGTTTTCTCATGGGATGATCATCTTTAGTTAAGTATTACTTGCACTTATATTCATGCAGATATTCTACATGATTAATATTTGCGTAAAATGGTGATAGTAAACACAAAATTGTTTCCATATATATTTATGTATGCATATATATTTTTGTTTAACAAATTTTGCCTACCAAACTCCTCCAAGAGTTTTGTGTTCTACAGTCATGAAACTTCATATATAAGGTATTTGAATCCATGGAAAACTTTATATTTGGGGTTTCGCCCGGAAAATCGGTGCAAAAGTGTGAAAATTTTTTAAAGAATGAAATTTGCCAGGTGAAGGTCGGATGTCGGCATTACGAATGCACGACGTAGTAGCTATTGGTTCATGTTTCAATTTTTAGCCTTTCAGTAAACATGTTTTCATAGCTCAGTCATTGCGGCAGTTGGTGTCGATTCTCGGTGGTGTCGCATGAGTCTTTTTCTTTTTATTATACTTTTAAATCATTACTATATATTACATCCAATCTATCTATCTACCTATCTATCTATATATCTATAAAAGTGAAAATGTCTGTCTGTCTTTTCTCTATGGTAGTTAAGGAAGACTATTATACAGAAAGGCATTACTTTACATATTCACACTTTTTAATATATACATATGCACATAAACTTATGAACAGTACATAGGGCCCGAGCAAAGCCGGGCGGACCTGTATATATATATATATATATATATATATATATATATATATATATATATATATATATATATATATGTGTGTGTGTATATATATATATATAATAGCAGGGCATTGCCCAGTTCTAAAATACATATAAATATGATATTTTTATTAATGCATCTTTTTTGTTTATTATCATATCATATTGGACCCAATATATAGTAATGACTCGTGCGTCACCACCGGGAATTGAAACCAAAACGTTTAGCTTGTGATTTGTATTTCCTTTGCTGTTACTGACTGAGCCATAAAGACATGTTTTCTGCAAGGCTAAAATTTAAACTATAAACCAATAGCTACTACGTAATGCATCCATATTCGTAATGTCGTCATTCGACTTTCAGCTGACAAATTTCATTTTATTACAGAAGTATTAAAATTAATGTTTGGAAGAGTATGCAAATTAGCTAAATCATTTTATAGTGAATACAATTCCACCCATATATAACAAAGTTGTGTTTTCTTTTTAAATTAATAGAAAAAAATGTATGAATAGTAATACACAAAAAAACAATTCTATAGGAATATATATATATATACTTATATATATATATTTATATATATATATATATATATATATATATATATATACGAGGAAACAGTTAATAAAATATATTAAAAAAACTTTCAAATGAGTTAAAAACATATTTAATCTGGAAAGGAAACACTTGAAAAGTGGATAGTCCAGAAGGTAGGTATTAGCAAAACGCAGGATCGAATTTTGCATGCAAAAGTATTTGATGAAGCAACAAGTAAGTCAAAGATCTTACTTGATAACAAAATGTGAAGCAGAAGGAATATGGTGAAGAAAAAGGTGATTACACGTGAATGGATAGTCTGGTGGAAGATAAATAATCACGTGACGGTAAAATGCAAATATATAACTTAAAGAAAATTAATTGAATTTCCATTGTGCAAAATAGTAAAAGTAAAATCCAAGGAAATCCTGTAATTGGAAGATGGTCCAAAATAATCCAAAGGCAGAAATCCATGGAATAATCCACAAAAATGTGTAATAAGGGAAAAAGGGGGACACAAGATAAAAGAAAAATAAGATATGCTTTTTTACTCTACTGCCGAGGCATAAATATAAATAAGAAAGATCAGGAAAGAAGAGAAAAAAAATTAAATAGTGATAGAATTAAATATAAAATAGAAAAACAAATGTCAATACATGTCATCACTTAAAAAAATGTCAGCAAGGGTTGTTAGAAGACACTAAATGGAAAATAAATAAATTAATAAATAGATAGAAAATACTAAATAAACAATAAATAAATAAAAAATAAAATATAAAATATAAAAATAAAGAAAGAAAAATTATTTAAGGGGAGAGGATGGCCGGTATCTACAAATTCAGGAAAAGGCAAAAAAGAAAGTAAGCATATAGTAAAATTCAGGAAAAAGCAAGAAAGAAAGTAAGCATATAGTAAAATATAAGTAAATATACATACAAGATATGAAAGTGTGGGTAGATTGAGATAGGAAAGTTTAAAGAATAAAGCAGAAATTGCAGATAAAAAACCGGCCATGCAAAGAAGAAATAAAGAATTTTTATTTTATTTCATATATATATATATATATATATATATATATATATCCACAGACAAAAAAATCATCACAGCTCACAAGTGCCATTATAGCCAACCAACAAACCAAAGGTCAAAGACTCGAGTTTCGCATTCGTTTGGAGTCATCAGTTAGACATAACAGAACTCAGAATTCGAAACCCGAACTTCTTGCATAAGAAGTGAGTGCGCTTCCACATGAGCAAGTGCGCCACACACAGAAAAGTATGTTAACTAACACAAATCAAGTAAATCGTGGCGAAATCCGACTATGGAATTGACCTACTTCATCTCGAACAAGATATCTCCTAAGCAGGAATTTTATACTCGCTAGGACGATACCATACCACAGGCTAACCTACAGAGGAAAGACACTAGCCTTTTTTGAGCGTGTTTTTGGGCGTGAGTTTTTGAACTGGGTCTAAAAATTCCGATCAATCGTAATGATAACTTTCTACACTGACGTTGGCATAAGCATTAGACAGTAGTTTTCGTAGCTATGAAATTGTTAATATTTACTTGAAAACATTTTGTTTAGCCATATATATATATATATATATATATATACACTCAACCAAACCCCCCCTAACCAATTCCCCCCACAACCCACCTTACCCCCTAAGAATCCCCCTAAATCCAACAAAATAACACATACCCTCAATTGCCACCAACTCTAAACACCACATAACCTCATCCCACATAACCACCCAATAATCGGCATCAATTCCCCTCCCTCTAGCCAACCTCCTGCTCAACCCCAACACACCCTACATGCAACCTCCACGACTTAACACGGAAATAGTTTACATATAACTATGTGGATTTACACCTGCACAGGATGGAAATGTACAACTGACCGATGCCTTATGTGCATAGACGCATACCTTAGAGTATGACACCCCAATATAGCCTTCCGCCTAAACTGATCAATAATACCCTAAAAAACCAAATACCCCAACTTAGAACAAAAACTACAGCACTCAATCCCCATATAAACCACCTCAAACTCCTCCCCAAAATCTATAAACATGGCTACCTAGGACCACTATCCTGGGTACGTGGGCGTTTATTAATGCGTATGTAAGTATATGTGGATGAAACCTGTGCCCATATTTACGCCATGTCACGCCATATATCTGTATGTATATGCGTGCATACATATCGGTGCTTGTGGGAGTGTGGGTGTGTATCTTTGCAGATGAATATAACGAGAGCATATGTGTGTACATATGTGTATGCGTGTATGCATGTATACCTGTGTACATGCGCGCGTGTGGGAGCGTGCATCTGTGGGTATGTATATGTATGCGGAGGTGTACGCCAGCGCTCCCGTGTGCACCCACATCTAACCATAAAAAACCCACTAATGAAAATGAAAATATTATGTATATGACCCTGGGAATGAGTTTATGCTCATACCCATGTATAATCATGTCTACATCGAACGAAAGTATTGTGCCTATGTGTTACATAAGGGAAGGAGAAGAAGAGGATTGGACTTGGACACTTTACTTGAGGGATACTGGTACCCTGGTGATGACGTGTCCATTTTACTAATGAAGAGAAGAAGTTTACGACGATGAGAGAGAGAGAGAGATATTACAAGTGTTAAGAGACGAGAGAACGGGACCCAAGATCCCTTAAACCGTTTGTCTAGTGGTTAGGACACTTGTTGTGGATGTATGTGTTTGAATTAAAGAAGATTCATACCTGGTCCGCTGCTCTGGGAGAGTCTTCATCTGGGTGGAGCTCTCTTGCTGTTTTCGCCGGAATACACAAGATAAAGACAGATGTTGGGTTTTCAACCTTTTATTCTCCCATGCATGATCTGCAGATGTCGCCATCGATGGTCTCCACTGTGGGTACCTACCACGTCCCACGTCTGGGGCGCGCATCTCCCCCTTACTTAGGAGAGAACCATTTCAGACTTCTGCTTGGTTCGGCTTTTTCTGAGAGACTCAACGTTTCACCAACCTTGCCACGTAGCATCACATGACATCCGGTTAGATGAAACGTCACTTCCTGCAACGTGGATTAACTACAAAAATATATCTCTGACCTCCTCCCACCATTTCCCTCTCTCTCTCGATCTACTATCTAATAGACACAGAGAGAGAAAATAGAGAGAGTATGAAAGAGCCAGAGAGAGAGAGAGAGAGAGAGAGAGAGAGAGAGAGAGAGAGATAGAGAGAGAGGAGAGATGCTCTTTAACATATGTACCCACAAATGAACTTAGATTTACATCTATGTAGACGAATGTGTCTATACCAATAACTCTCTGTATATCTGGGTATGTATGTGTGTATACACGCATGTGTACATCCACGTGGGCGTCCGTGTGAACATGGGGTACCGATGCATATGTGCATGTACCTATGTATACGTGTGGATGTGAGAGTACGTGTACCCGCTGCCTGCTGTCCACCTACGTGTGTGAGAGCGTGCATCTGTGTATATATGTCGATGTATGTGTTCACGAGTATTGGTATCTGTATGTATGCGTGGGGGTGCAGGTGTGTCTGAATCAATATGCGCATATAGGCCCGTGTATACTCCTACTTGGGGTATGGGTGTCGATATGTGTATGAGCTGTGTATGAGCGCATCTATGCTTACGCACACGTACCAAATTTAGCACCTTAAGGAAAATTTGACGTCAGCAGGAGCGGCACGGGTGTCTATGCATGCATGCGCGCATATGTGCATATATTTGCACGCCAGGGCGGAGATATATGTGTACAAGTGAATGTTTCTTTAAGTATATATGTGTGTACGTGCGCATGTGAGTGCTCGCGCACGCGGCCGCTAGCTAACCCTCTCCAAACAATTAACAACAAATAAAAAACAAATAAAAAAACGAATCATAGCCTCCCCCGCCTCCGAACCTAAGAGAACACCCAACAGGTCAAGACATACTTATCAAGAAATCATCTCACCAAGGAGACGCCAAAAACTTTAATATCAAGACTCGAATTTTAAAGTAACCCCCTCCTCCTACCCCCACATATCCCCCTCCCCCTCCATGTATCCCTATGCCCTCAGCCACACCAGAAATGAACTTCTCAGATCCTCCCCCACAATATCCTTAAGCTCCAAAACTAAAACATCACCGACAAACCAAGCAACCCCTCCCAACTTTCCCTTTTTTTCCCTTCCTCTTTTTCCGCTCTTCTCGCACCCCTCCCCTGACATCATTCACTCTTCCATCCCATCATAACGAACATTTCTGTAAACGTCTGAAGAAGCTAGAGACGGCTAAAAAAGAACGGGCGGTTAGCTGAAACAATAATGTAACTTAACAGAAAGATACGGTAATAAAAATAAAACGCATATTTGCTCTACAACAGTATTGAGCACTTTCTTCAGTTTTTATTAATTACCATTTCTACTAAATATATACATATATATATCAATGTCAGGTTACGTAATGTGCTACTGGTACCATGTAACCCAATACTACTTGCTGCATGGTCGGGTAACCGGCGACTAAACTAGTTCTCCCACTAGCTTGCCTGGTGAGGAGGGTGGCTAGTCTCCCAGAAGGATCAAAAACAAGACTTTACAAAAGGCGGATGAACCCTGCTAGGGTCAACGGCCAACTAGCTCCACATTCACTTATATGCATGTGTATATATGTGTATATGTGTATATGTACATATATATATACATATATATATATATATATATATATATATATATATATATATATATATATATACAGCGCGGAGTTTAAATCCCAGGTTGGTGTCTGGCGCGCAATAGCTCACTTCATGGGCAGGTAGTGGCTCTTAAGTCTGGTTGACAGTCTACCTAAGTGATGGAAAACTATTAAAAAGCCTGAGATGCAGCTGTTCATTGCATTCCGTGGCATATTTTGCACCAACTGATGTTGTCGGTTGTTTCAAAAAGTGTGAATGGTTCTACACAAGCCATTACCACTCAAATCAACCATTGTGTGGGTAGCCATGAGTTTGCTCACTCTGCTGTCTTACAACATCCAAAAAGGTAAGCAAAAAGTTACATCAGGCGAAGTCCACTGGCGATGGGGTACTTGTGGTGGAGGCAGGTGGAGGATACTACTGGAGGCCTTTAGTCGGTACTCAGCACAGTTGGCGACGTAGTAGGTGATAGACGTTCTTGTGTAAAAACTTGTGAACAATTGCACAGTTCGTGTTCTCTATTATGTGGCAAAGCAGATCTTTTCTAGATATAGCACTGCTTTCCCGAGACAAGGAGGGGGGGCGATAAAAGGAGTCCTAAAAAGCTTGTTCACACAAAAGCTTGCCATCTTGCTGCCGTTGACTGGCTATCCAATTGTGCAGTCGAAACAGAAACTCAATTCGAAATACAAAGCATGCGTTCAATTTGGAACGTGGAATGTAAGAACATTGCTTGATAGTGATGATTCTTTCGAGAGGAAGACGGCGCTAGTTGCAAAAGTACTGAAACAATACCACATTGACATTGCTGCCTTGTCTGAGACACATCTTTTGGGATCAGATGAATTGAAAGAAATTGG
Organism: Euprymna scolopes; assembly: GCF_053919585.1. Classification (NCBI taxonomy): domain Eukaryota; kingdom Metazoa; phylum Mollusca; class Cephalopoda; order Sepiida; family Sepiolidae; genus Euprymna; species Euprymna scolopes. The sequence continues at coordinate 26,184,459 of NC_136518.1, forward strand.
AAAAGGTTACACGTTCTTTTGGTCAGGTCGGAAAGAGAGGGAGAGGCATAGTTCTGGTGTTGACTTTGCAATAAAATCAAATTTTGTTGACTCTCTGGAGGCTCTTCTCGGGGCGGTGACGATCGTTTAGTGGCCCTTAGAATGGGACTCACAACTGGAACGGGACTGACACTGGTAAGTTGCTATACACCAACTCTAAATGCAGAAGAGGTAGAAGCCACAAAATTCTACGAAAAGCTTGGTGACATAGTAAGAAACGTAAGCTTTCATGACAAGATCCTACTGATGGGAGATTTCAATGGCCGGGTAGGCTCGGACAGGGAGACATGGGGAATGTGATTGGTGCTCATTGTATGGGGAAAATAAATGACAATGGAATTCGCTTGTTGTCATTTTGTAGTGAACATGGGCTCTTCATTACAAATACTATGTTTCAACATGTAAAAGCACATGGATGCACCCAAGGTCCAAGCATTGGCATCTTATTGACTTTGTTATAACCCGGAAAAGAAACAGGAGAGATATTCTTTTGAGTCGTTCATTTCATGGCTCATGTTGGCTGTCGGATGACGCTCTGATTCGATGCAAGACATCACTGAAACTACGACCTAAGGGCAGAAGGCATACAATTAAGATGCCAAAGCCATTGAATATGAAAGAACTGAACACTGAAAGGAAAGAAGAATTATCTTCTAAGTTACATGCGAAGTTAAACGAACTTGTGAAAAACAATGATATTGAAGAATCCTGGAAGAAATTGCGGGATGCCATCTATAAATGTTCAAGCGAAGTACTAGGACTTTCCAAGAGGAAGCATCAGGATTGGTTCGACGAAAATGACATTGAAATTCAGGGTATTTTTAGACCGGATGCAGTCTTCGCACAGGGCCTGGATATCAGACAAGAATTCTGCAGCGAAGAGGTCGGCTTATCTCAGTGACAGGAGGGGTGTTCGGCGCCAATTGAGGAAAATGAAAGAAGATTGGTGGTCTGCAAAAGCCTCTGAGCTCCAGGTTGCTTTTGATAGGAAAGATGCGAGGGTATTTTATGAGGGTCTGAAAGAAGTTTTTGGACCACAAAAATGTGGTACTTCACCCGTTATGTGGGCAGATGGTACAACCTTGTTGACTGATAAGAATGACATCCTTAACCGCTGGAAGGACCATTTTTAAGGAGTGCTAAATTCTTCTTCTGGTGTTGACGATGATGTTAGAGTTCTTTGCCTGCAAGAATCCAAATACCAGAACTAGATGTGATTCCTAATTTTTCTGAAGTTCTCGCAACTGTAAAACAAATGTTACTGAGAAAGTGTGCAGGTGATGATGGCATACCGGCTGAAATATTCAAGTTTGGGGGAAACACACTTGAAAAAACGTTTGGAGTTATTCATCAGGATCTGGGAAAGCGGTTCTGTACCTCAGGATTTCAGGAACTCGTCAATAATCCATCTCTTCAAGAATAAATAAAAGCGAATTGATTGTGATAACTACCGTGGAATATCACTGCTCTCTGTGGCTGGAAAAGTACTAGCCAGGGTCATTTTGAACAGGATAATCATTCATCTAGTAGACAAAATTCATCCTGAGACGCAGTGTGGTTTTAGATCTGGAAGGGGAATCATCGACATGATCTACTGTTTACGCCAAGTTGCAGAGAAGGCACGTGAGAAAAATCAGGATTTGTTTGTCGTTTTTATCGACCTAACCAAGGCGCACTTTGGAAGGTTTTGAATAAAGTTGGAATCCCTTAAAAAATATTAAATGTACTAATATCCTTTCACGAGAATATGGAGGCACGTGTAAGAGCAGACGGAAAGTTCTCTGAGTTATTCAAGGTAAAAACCGGTACGAGACAGCGTTGTGTTATGGCACCTGTGCTCTTTGCCATCTTCTTTTCAATCATGCTCGAGTATGCTTTTAAAGATTACACGCAAGGTGTCCATTTTGAGTTTAGAACTACCGGGGGTCTTTTTAATCATCAAAGATTCAAAGCTAAAACACTAACAAGAAGCAAAATGGTTCGTGATTTTCTTTATTCGGCGATGCTGCACTCGTGGTCACTTCATTTGAAGAAGCACAAGAATTAGTTGACAAGTTTTCCAATGCCGAAAAAGCATTTGTTTTGACCATTAGTATTAAAAAGACAGAAATTATCTACCAACCAAAGCCCACCCCGTTGCAGCACGGTGGTGTGAATATTTCGAGATCAGATTATGTGGAACCGCCTCAGAAAATCTTAGTGAATAGACAACCTCTAAAGTATGTTAAATCCTTTGCATATCTCGGAAGTAAGGTGAATTCGTCAGCATCACATGATGATAAGATATTGAGCAGAATTTCAAAGGCGACTGATGCCTTCGGCAAACTGCGGTCAATAGTATGGAATGAAAGAGGTTTGACAATAAAGACCAAAATTTCAGCTCATCGTGTAGTGATGGTTTTGATACTCCTGTATGGATCGGAAGCCTAGACCCCATACCGTAGGCAGATTGAGCAACTGGATACATTCCATAAGCGTCGCCTTTGCAGTATATGTGGATTTACATTGAAAGACAAGGCCCCTTACTCGGGATTGTTTGCTAGGTGCGACATTTTAAGTATTGAGACCTTCCTAATGAAGTCTCAGCTTCGGTGAGCTAGTCACCTTGTTCGCATGGATGAAAACCATATTCCTAAGCATCTCGCATACAGTCAACTGAAAGAGGGTAATCGAAATGCGGGTCGTCCATTTCTGAGGTACAGGGATAAGCTGAAAGACAATATTAAGCACGCAAGCCTGAACCCAAAAACCTTTGAAGAAGATGCTGCGGATAGAAAATTGTGAACAAATAATAATGCATGTTAAAAAGAAGAGTTAAAGACATTATTTTTAAAAAAGAGACACAACTTAAGTGGATTGTCCTTAATTTGTGGAGTTTCGAAAGAAATATGTTCCTTCTCATCAGAGGGTAGGAATTAGTAAAATACGGGATCGGATTTTGTTTGCAAAGTATTTAATGAAATTACACGTCTGCCAGACAGCTTACGTCGTAAAAGTTAAAAAAATAGTGAAGCAGGGGAAATGGTGAAAAAGTGATTTCACATGAATGGATGAAGAGTAGAATATCCAATAACGGTAAAATCCAAGAATTATTGGTAAAAGTCCGGTATCCAGAAGTAAAAATCCAAAAGAATCGCGTTACTGGAATATATTTCGATATCATCCAAAAATTTGAATTTCGAAAAAATATTCAGAAATGGGTGCAAGGAAAAAAAGAGTGAGTTAAATATATATTTGTAGGGAAACGTGTGACTTACCTAACTAGCACGTGTGCATAATTCAACGGGTCGGATGTGGAATGAAATGAATGAAGAAGAAAGAAACAAAAATGGCTGCCTTATCTCTTTATATGCCTGCAATGTGACCACCCGATATGTAAATGAGATGATCCTGGTTGGAGATAAAAGAGGGTTGATGTTTTAGAGAGAGGTTCATTTTTGAAGTTGGATTTCGAAGAAATAAGTTGAATTAGCAGAAGTCCGTTTGGAGTTGAGAGAAGGTGTGTTACGTATACAGAAGTTTGGAAGTTGGAAGTTTGGACACTAGTGTCAACCTTACCTTATTGGTGTGGCGGGTGGAAGAAATAATACTCAAGTTATTGAATTATAATATTATTATAAAATGAAAGACAAAATAACGTTGAAATGGTGCAAGAATTAAGGAAGAAAAAATGTCAAATGATATAGACAAGCAATGACTTTAAAATGAAATCATCAGCAGAAGTCAGAAGATTGAAGCAAATCAATTGCGTGAAATGTTTCCAAGTTTAGAGGCTATGAATTGTGGAAACGTCTAAATCTAATAGATCGGGAAAAGTTTTAAAAGTTGTAAAAAATTTAAAAAATAATAAATAAAGATTTAAATGCGATAAAACAACAATTATGGGAAAGAAATTGGCCGGCATCCAAAGTCTCCACTATAAACAAACTGAGAACTGCACAAAAATAAGTATATGTTTAGCGAGTGTGTATGTAAATGCACATAGCTAAGTATACGTAAACACACATACAAAAATATAAATGCATAGGTAGTAGTGATGGGACGATGCCAAAATTTTTCCCGATTCCGATTCCGATTCCGATTCCGTTCAAAATTTCCGATTCCGATTCCGATTCCCGATTCCGATTCCGATTCTTGTAAAATTTATACATATTTAATTAGAGATTTTTTTGTTTGTTTTTTCGTAAATTTTCAAATTATTACATAAACCCCTGGTTAATGTCCGCGTATATTTTATCTCAAATGTTTGCCTTATAATTGATTAAAAATTGTAACACAACAAAACATTTATTTGATTTTAAAACAAAGCTATATTGTACCAGTTCGTATTTACTGTATAACATGCTACTTACATGAATAGTGGAAAATATTCGAAGATTGGTAGGCAAAATAAGAAAACGATGTAAGAACAATATATTTAACAACGCCACTTAGCAAAGCCACATCTCATTGTTACGAACGAATTTCTAAATAATAATATTACTATTATGAAAACCATTTTTAACGTGAGATTGCGTGAGCTTTCTGTGCTTTCTCTCGCAGCTAAATCCCTATTCCAAAATGAAATATTACTTTTATAGATTACGTGTTAGAACATTTTTTTAATTGGCGGAAAGAAAAGCGATCATTTAGAATTTAGAGTGTAAGATCAGTTTCGAATATAAATTTAACGTAAAATGATCATCATTTCTGGCCATCCTAATTCTTTATGGATATTAACTAAAGTGTTTCCCACTAAATTAAGTTCGGTTTGCAACGTTGTAAAACCATGTGTAATCGCTTAAAAAGTAGACACCCTATCCCCAATAAGCGCACATAATTTAAAATTGGTAACACACTACAGCTCATGTTACGTTATATTTATTTGTGAAACTGACCGTCTATTTTAAATTCCTAATCGTTTTATATTAGTGTTGTGTCGATTAATCGGAATCGGGAATCGGATAAAACGGTAATTTTGGGGGTATCGGAATCGGTATTGGAATCGGAAAAATTTGTGCCTAATTTCCGATTCCCAAATCGATTCTTTTAATATTTTTAAAAAGTTCATTTTCAATTGTTTGTACCGATTATAAATATTTCTTTCTTTTATACAATTAGTAAAACTAAAGAAGATCTAAACTTATTTTATATGCGTAAAATAAACAAAACAAAAATTGAAACTTTGCGAAAATTCGCTAGGTAACCTTTAGAAGAATGCAGTTTATTTTCAAAGTAGAGAAAGAATTGTCTAAAATTAAAGAAATATTTTGCCCAGAAAAATAATATCAAACATTATTGCTAATTAAATGAAAAGTAGAATATAAAAGTGTTGGGTTTTGTCGGTATGTTTGCTGCTCCCTCACTCGGCAATCGGTATTGACAAATATAACAAGCCGTGCATGCATGGTCCCCCTCTATGTGAGGAGGGGGGATCGAATAAAGTGATAAAAAAGTGATACATAACTGATAAAAAAACAATTTTGAGTGAAAAAAAATTTTTCAAAAGTTTTCAGAAAAATGACTAAGTTCAACTTTTGCTCCACACCCAATATTAGCCCTAACACCTCCAGGGATTGTGACTCTGATTTTTCCCAGGGTCAGTGATACTTCCATCAGGTGTATATCAGGTATGCCCATGGTTTTGCCAAGTTTCAGAAAAATCTAATGAATGGATGAAAAGTTATTCTGAAAAATTTGTCAATTTTGTCTATTTAGAGTCATTTTGAGGTATTTTTTACCTCTTTTGCCCCCATGGGGGAGCTGATTACTTGTAAAAATGGACAAACGGCTATGTTTCAGGCCTTAAGACATGTAAATTTGAGTTCAGCACCATAAAAAAACACTAAATAGAGATACATAATCACATTTTAGACAAATATGAAAAAAGAGCCTAAAAAAGGGGTGGTTTTTAGCCCTAAAAGTTCCCGGGGGGCGCAAACCAGAGTTTTGCCAGGGTCAGCGATACTGAATTTACATTTGCAACAATTGCCTTCACATTTTGGACAAGTTTCAGTAAAGTCTAATGGACGGGAAAAAAGTTATGGGGCAAAAAGTGAGATTTTTGCCATTTTGGGTATTTTTGACCCCTTTTCAGCCCCTGGGGGAGCAACGAGAGTTTTCTTAAAAAAAAAACTCGATGTTGTGCACATCTACGTATTGGAGTACAACTTGTGGCCAAATTTCAGAAAAAAGTAATGGACGGTTATCCGGGAATCATCCGGACGAACGGACGAACGAACGGACGAACGCCACTGAAAACTATAGTCCCTCTCCGATAAATCGGGGGGACCAACAAGGAATGGGCAAAATTGTGAAAAGGCTTGGCCTTTGATTTAATTTGAAATATGCTTCCAGTGTGATTTTCTTTGATTCTGCCGGTATTGTTTATGTTTATACTTAAGGATTGCTACGACGGCGCCAATGCCGTCTGAAGCCGAGGCCTCCGTGAGATATATATATATATATATATATATATATATATATATATATATATATATATATATATATATATATATATATATATATCACGGAGGCCTCGCTGAAGCCCGCTAATCTCACTCAAAAGTTGAGTTGAAAGTAGTATGGGGTAATTAACACCTTCGATGCCGTTGGTTTCGACAACAATACTTTTTCACACCCACTTGCCAAATTTCTCAAGGAGTTTAATATGAAAAGATTTCAAACGAATAGAGTTTTATTTTATTTTCCTGGAGCCACATTGTCTGACACCGTCGCATTTTTCTCGGGTTTCGGAAAAGTTAAAAATATACATGAATATCTTACAATGAATTTATCAAAGTCTGGATAAAATAGATAAAGAGAAAACATTTAGAAATTTTTCAGATTGAAAAAGAAATTATATTTACATTTAAAAGTCCCCCCTCATTGAAATTCTACTTTTGGATGATATTTGTAAACCCACTAAAAACCAAATTATTTTTAGATCTAGGATGAAGCTCTAAACTGTCTTCACGTATTAAAAAAGGGTGCTTGTGCAGTTTACACTATGTTAAAAAACGAAAAATAAAAAAAATATATATTCTACGTACTCGTTATGGAATGAAGTTCTCATAAAAAAAATCACGTAATTTCATCAAATAGTTTTTATTTTATGCCGTAAAAACGATTTGGGAAATTCGGAATCTTCCTAAAAAAACTGCGATAATTAGTCAAGGGAGCGTAAAACAAAAACTATTTAATGAAATTACGTGATTTTGTTATGAGAACTTCATTCTATAACGAGTACGTAGATCTAAAGAGTATAGTTTTACTAATAGTTTAAAAGAAATAAATATTTATAATCGGTACAAGCAATTGAAAATTAACTTTTGAAAAATATTCAAAGAATCGATTTTGGAATCGGAAATTATACACAAATTTTTCCGATTCCGATGCCGATTCCGATTCCCCGAAAATTACCGATTTAACCGATTCCCGATTCCGATTCCGATTCATCGGCACAACACTAATAGGTAGATGGATATATTTAATTAATTGGAATGATTATTGAGATAAATATTATTTATTAATTTTATTTATTACGAACCAATATCCTTAATTAAAAGATGAGGAAAATAGTCTGCAAAAAATAAAAATAAGATTAGATAAATATATTGACATGTGCGCATAGATACACTCAAACAGACACTGTCGATGTAAAGCCGGCCAAACATAAAGGAAAGAAAGAATTACAATTAATATTATGAAGTTATAATGTGCTAAGAAAGTATGTAAAACAGATCTATCATACTAGGGAATTATGTACCTGGAGGGTTAATATAAGAGCTGTGTAATTTTAAATTTGCCATATTTAAATTGTGTCATATGTTTGCAATAGGAGATTAGTTCCTTTTTAGAGTGTATTATAATACTATTTTGAAGGGAAGTAATTATTATTATTGTTTTGGTAGTGCAGAGGTGGCATGACTAAGAGCATGGAGTAAAAGATTTTACCCTTTTTAGGATAGTCCATTTACTTGAGAAGGGAGTATTATTAGACTTTAAGTTTTTAATTAAAGTGATTAGAGAAGTCTCTTCGTTATTAATGGCAGCATATTAGTGTCTATTATGGGAGAGTTACTTGAGAGCCCTGTAATCGTGCATGAATATATAACATCTCCATGAATGCAGTCATAGTTACTCGTTGTTGCAATTGCAGTTATTTTGGGGTTTAATTGGGAAAGGGATTTTGGAGCCGATTTAATGTGTTTGTTATTAGATGTTAAGATTTTTTGTGCTAAATTAGGTATAGTTGATTAAGAAATCCTTATTGAGATTTTTTAAATAGAACTATATCTATGGGGGTATTTGAAAGTGTTTTCTACAATATTGAAGACATCTTTATGTATATTGGTTTTGACATTTACGCTAAATGGAGGAGTAAACCAAATATTTTTCTTTCTCCTAAGGCGGTTGGGTTGGTTAGAGGTGTTACGACTAGTATGTTGGTTCGGATTATAGTTGTAGAGTGGTTAATTGCTATTGATAGCGGCAAATCTTGTTATTTTAACTGGTTTGTTGCGAGTCATTTTGTGTGTTATTACAGATTTAAACATGAACACTGGCATTTCACGTAAACTTCCTTTATGTGGGATGTCATAAGAACGGTCATTTTCGATCTCACAGGGCACGATGTCACGCACATATACACACACGAGGTCCCTTTTTATATAATACTGTATGTGTATATATATATATATAGAGAGAGAGAGAGAGAAAGAGAGAGAGTCATCCACATACAGTACAGTTTCGTTGTATTACAACTCATCAGTGCGGCTAGACTAGCATCTTTCCCGAGCTGGGAATTGAATCTACAACGACCGCCTTTATAGTAAACTGTTCTACCCATGAACTCATGGGATCGGTAGTCGCAACTGACCTTAGCAAGTGGACATTTACATAAACACTCGCACACCGCTTTTACTGTGCTCGAGTTGTTTGTTTATTTACAAACAGCGAACCTCGCTTTATAGCCATTTAAGTAACTGGTGAAATACATTTACGACAGTGCTCTACGCAAAAAGAGTGCGATTAAATACATAGTCATTCACACACAGCAGTGTTTCTTTATATATGCATATAGTATGTGTATTTTGCGTAGTTAATGTTTCCTCATTCATAATTACAACTGCTGTTTGAAAGTGGAGCAGCTTTACAATTTTCCTGAATAGTAGCAAACCGTCCAAAAATCAAATACGTAAAAAAAGACTTAAAAATCAATATGGCGAATAATTGAAAATCCAGTTCACAGTGAATAATGGCTTCCGAGATATTTGCAATGATTACTAAAACAGTATTGCGCATGCGCCCACTCGTTTACTAAGAAACGAAATTATTCTAGATCACTACTTCTCGAGGTTTTTTAGGTATTCGCTTAATACTGGTATGTCTTAAGTAGTCACTAGATATATATATATAAACTGCTAAAGTATTGATTTCGTTTCAACGCATCCCGTATATACGTGTATGTTTGTGTGCGCGCGCATACATGAACATATAAACATAAATATATAGTGAGTAATTGAATTATACGACCACTAGTGTTTGCTGATTACGTAGTCATCAGCGTATAAAGTCACTACTACCAGTTAAGAGGTTCGACCCAGTCACAGTCACTCTGACTTCGTAATCTGGTATTTTATATCCAGGCCATCAGAAATTAACACAAGAATTGCGGTAAATTAAGAATCTATAAAAGCAAAATGAATAGCCATAACAGTCATAGATCATTCAACGACAAAGTCGGAATTATTGCATTCGAGCTTAAGTTGACCGCTTTTTTTTATAATTCCCTAAAGAAGATCAACTTTATTTTCTTACACTTTGATGAGAGTCAGAGTGCAACTTGTAATAGGATTTATAGTGTCACATATACTTTTCGTTTAATGATGAAAAATAATTCTCCAAGCAACAGAAAGCAAAGCAAACGCTATTACATAAGGATACGAATGCGAAATGCCACCACTGAAGGTTTTCATCGCCGATATAAATATCCTCACATCAAAAGATAGAACCGCAAGCTACTTATTTACTAATAGATAAACAGCTGATTTGGTTTAGAATGACCTTCAAGCATAAGAAGTCTAACAGCCTCTCCATCAGGAAGAGGTCAATACATCCGGATATTTGTTTTGCAGTGAGTGGTCAGAAAATCGATATCATCTCAAATGAACCGACGAAACGCGTCGAAAAGACAGTAAAAAAAAAAACAGTTAAACAATCAGAACAGTTAATCTTTAAAAACTGTGAAGTAAATATATGTTATAGTGTCTTCAATACATCTTCATTCCAATTCTGTTATGGTTTCTCATATGTGAACAGTTGATCGAGCACAGTTGAGGCAATAGAAGCAAAAGAAATATACAAGAAACGACTGGACTTGCCTCCAGAATTATCAATTCCTATATAGCAAACAAGTCCAATTAAAATCATCACTTACTTGCAGTGGAATGTCAGGTTCTAAAGGATGCTGGACAATTTCAAAAACACAGTGGTAAACATGATACAACCCTCTCTTAGAACAGAAAGACATGTAAAGTCCGGGACGCTGTAAATTAGCTAAAGAAAAGTCATTGAACTCAAACAGGAAGTTCTGAAAGGGTAATAATAGCATATAGTTTACGCCAAAGGAAGCAAAGATGTAGTCATTCAGGAAATATTCGGCAAATTGGGAAAATACAAGATTTTACTGGAAAATGTGGAGTAGGTCTATGCGTATAGATGGCCGTGTTAAAATAATTTTGAAATCGATGATGATTGGATATTCGCCGCACATCCAAGAAAAGGGACAGTATTAAGACATGGTTATGTCGTCAAAATGAAAGATCAATAATCTTGATTGAATTTACAGTATATTATGAGAGTCGCGTATAAAAGCAATTCAAATAAAAGATAGATAAATTTAAATATCTAAAAAGAGAGCTCATACAGGAAATTAAAATCATAATCATTTGACATATTAAGAGTCGAACAAGGGACTTTCTTGAAGGTTCTCTATGTCAACTTTTAAGCCTGATTGGAGTAAAGGCCGGAAATAGTCGCGCCCAATCAACATAGAGATAATTGAACACTATGCAATGTGGATCTGAGCAAAAATGGATGCCGCATGGTAATATGGTAGCAAATCTTTACACTAATTATTTTTGTAAAACGATTTCTTTATTCATCTATTTAATTATTATACATCTATTTAATTATCATTAATCTATTTCATTATTATTACTCTATTTAATTAATATTAAACTATTTCATTAGCATACATCTATTTAATTATTATACATCTATTTAATTATTATTCATCTATTTTATCAATATATATCTATTTCATTAGTATACATCTATTTAATTATTATTCATCTATTTTATCCATATATATCTATTTAACTATTAAAAATCTATATAATTATTATTCATCTATTTTATAAATATTCATCAATTGAATTAGTATTTATCTACTTAATTATAATATAGCTATGTTATTATTATTCATAGATTTGATTATAATTCATCAATTTAATTAACATATCAATTTTATTATTATGCATCTATGTAATTATCATTTACCAATTTAATTATTATTAATCTATTTAATTATTATTCATCTATTTCATTATTATTAATAAATTTTATAATTACTCATCTATTTAACTATTATACATCTTTATAATTATTGTAAATCTATTTAATTAATATATATCTATCTATTATTATTCATCTATTCAATTATTATACATCTATTCAATTATTATTAATCTATTTAATTATTATTCATCAATCTAATTATTATTCATCAAATTTAGTTATTATTTCTTTATTTAATTATTATACATGCACTTAATTATTATTCATCTATTTCATTATTATTAATCAATTTTATTATTATAATTCTCTTTCATTATTATACATCTATTTAATTATTATTCATCTATTTAATTATTCTTCATTTATTTAATTATTATACATCTACTTAATTATTATACATCTATTTAATTATTATACATCTATTAATTATTATTCATCTATTTCCTTATTATTTATCTATTTAATTATTATTAATCGATTTTATTATTATAAATCTCTTGAATTATTATACATCTATCACATTATTTTTCATCAATTTAATTGTTATTTCTCTATTTAATTATTATACATCTACTTAATTATTATTAATCTATTTTATTATTATTAATCAATTTAAGTATTATAAATCTCTTTAATCATTATACATTCATTTAATTATTATTCATCTATTTAATTATTTGTCATCAATTTAATTATTATTCATCCATTTAATTATTATACATCTATTTAATTATTATACATCTATTTCATTATTATTCATCAATTTAATTATTATTAATCGATTTTATTATTATAGATGTCTTTAATTATTATACATCTATTTAATTATTTTTCATCTATGTAATTATTATTTATCTATTTAATTATTTTTCATCAATTTAATTTTATTTCTTTATTTTATTATTATACGTCCAATTAATTATTATACATTCATTTAATTATTATTCATCTATTTAATTAATATTGATCTATTTAATTATTCACATATGTAATTATTATTTTATTATTTAATTAATAATCATCAATTTAATTATTATCGATCTATTTAATATAATACATCTATTTAATTAATTTTCATCTATTTGATTAATATTCATATATTTAATTATTATTCATCTATTAAATCATTATACATCTTTTTAATTATTATATATCGATTTAATTAATATTCATCTATTTAAGTATTATTCATCTATCCCTAGATCAGTTCATAATTAACGGATATTCTAACGTATCAGATAATCTGACCCCCAAAATCACCATGGGCATGGAATATGTGACTACATTAAAGATGGCTTCCCTAGTGGCAGGGATATCTCTAGAGAAGATCCTAATCTACCCTATATGTGATTCCGGGTTGCACTTGCTTACACTCTCCTTTATATTTGCCCTCCATCGGCCCCATAACAGCGGAGTTACTATCTTTAAGAGTATATATGAGAAAATAGACCACATCCTCTCTGCATATCCATCGGTTAACATCCACATCTGTGGTGACTTCAACGTCCATAACGTGGAATGGCTGACCCATTCAAATAAGGCAGACGATGAGGGGAGGGTTTGTCATGATTTTGCCATTGCTTATGACCTCACTCAGATTGTTCGCAAACCCACCCGTGTGCCCGATAATACTGGTCAATATGCAAGCCTCCTATACCTTTTTCTCTCAACTTCCCCTGAGCTATGTTCATGTTCCGTTCATTCTCCTCTAGGATCCTCCGACCATTCTATATCCGATAAAACTGAAATGTAATAAGTCCCCAGACGTACCGCTCCACCGTACTGTATACTCTATGGCTGACTGGGATAGCTTCCTACATTCATATCTGATTTACCTCTGCATTCCATGTTTAAAAAGGAAGTGTCCTCTATAGTATCAGACCTGACCGAATGGTTAATTGTAGGCATAGACCGATTCATACCATCTAAAAAATTACAACAAAAACCTTACAGCCAGCTATGGTTCTCCCAATAATGTGCTGCTGCTATCGCGCACAGAAATAATTTTTTCCATAACTACCAACGTAATAGATGCACTGAGACTAAAGCTGCTTTCAGGAACGCCAGCAACCACAGTAAAAGAGTAATAAAAATGCAAGAGAGCTATATGGCCAGTCTGTTAAATCCAAAGTAGCTGATCAGCGGCTTGGTTCCCACCAGTTTTGACAAATAACAAATAGGTACCTGAACAGAAGTGTGCGTTCTATCCCAACCATTATCAATGGACCAGAGGTCATCTCGTCAGCATCAGACAAGGCCAAACTATTTGCAAAGAACTTTGCAGCTAATTCTACCCTATGCGACGAAGGCCATCAACTGCCCATAATTCCTCCTATAACACAGAACACGCTAGGTAACATACAAATATCTGTGTATGAATTCGCCAAGATCAAGAACCTTAATTCCAGTAAAGCAACTAGCCCTGACGGCATCCCAATTATAGTGTTAAAAAAGCTTCAACCAGAACTTGCTCCCATACTTACGAAACTGTTTAAGCGTTGCCTAAAGGAGAAGTGCTTTCCGACTCCCTGGAAGACCTCATCAGTTTGCCCTGTACTTAAGAATTCAGGTGATAAGTCATCTCCCTCTCAGGACAGACCAATAAATATTCTGTGTGTTATAAGTAAGTTGCTGGAATCCATATTGAAAAGAGAAAGAGTCAACCACCCAGCAGAAATAACCTTCTTAGTGACACGCTAACGGTTATACCTCACAGGATAAGTGAATCTCTTGGCAAAGGCTTCCTTTGTAGGGCAATTTCTCTTGACATACCAAAGGCCTTCGACAAGGTATGGCATAAGGGCCTACTTCACAAGATTTCCAGCTACGGTATAATTGGAAATGTTTTCTCAATCATTAAATCACTTCTCTCCGATAGGCTTATAAGAGTAGTGGTTGATGGACAAAAATCAGAGGTCTGCAGTATTAATGCTGGAGTTCCTCAAGAGTCAATCCTGGGCCCAACTCTCTTCCTGATCTACATCAATGATCTCCCTAAACAAATCTTTTGTTGACATCTATGCTGATGACACGACCATCTACGGCAACACATCAAAGGCTGTAAATTACAAAGCTCTCTCTGATTCTCTCTCCTCTGATCTCAAGCGCATGGTTCAGTGGGGGAAGACGTAGCTGGTTACCTTTAATGCATCTAAAACCAAACTCCTATCTTTACATCATCAACGCTCTGATCCCCATCTGGCATCAATTAAAATAGAAGCCCCATGTTTTGACAAGCTTCTGGGTTTGTCCTTTACTCCTGATCTGAAATAGAACACGTACATCAAGTATGTTGCCAAGGTCGCTGGAAAGATGGTGGGATCCTTCTACCGCTCCAGAAGATATCTCACTACTGATGCAATTCTCTATCTATATAAAAGCCAAGTACGTCCAAGGATGGAATACTGTTGCCATATCTGGGCAGGAGCTACTAAAAACAGCCTATCCTGCCTTGACAGAGTATAAAATAGACTTCGTGGCTTAGTGGGGGATGCCCTTTTCTCTACCCTGCAACCTCTCTCCCACAGAAGAGACGTTGCGAGCCTATCCTTGTTTTATCGTTATTTCCATGGCAGGTGCTCGTCTGAACTCCAAACTCTGGTTCGCCCTCGCCAATCTTTCATGAAAAACACCCGTCTAGCTGAATCCACTGTGAAAAATATTCCCCACTCTTTATCTGTGCCTAAATCAAAACGTGGATTCCATGAACAAAGCTTCTTTCTTAGAACTGCACGCCTGTGGAACTCTGTTCCGTCTGCTTGCTTCCCACCTGACTACAACCTGGATGTATTCAAGTCCAACGTTAATAAATTCCTAATGAACCACCTTCTTAAATAAATACTTCATTAAATCTCCACACTAACGTACTGTACTTGCAATAACCCTTATCCCTGAGTGGCTTCCGACCCTTCATAAGTGGTTACAACCGTGTAAAAAAATTATTATTTTACTATTTAATTAATAGTCATAAATTTAATTATTATTCATCTATTTAATCATTATACATCTATTTAATTATCAGTCATCTATTTATTTGATATTCATCTATTTAATTATTATTCATCTATTTAATTGATATTCATCTATTTAATTATTATTCATCTATTTAATCATTATACATCTATTTAATTATCAGTCATCTATTTATTTGATATTCATCTATTTAATTATTAGTCATCTATTTAATTGATATTCATCTATTTAGTTATTAGTCATCTATTTAATTGATATTCGTCTATTTAATTATTATTCATCTATTTAATCATTATACATCTATTTAATTATTATTCATCTATTTAATTATTATTAATCTAATGAATCATTATTCATGTATTGAATTAATAATCATCAAGTTCATTATTATGTATCTATGTTATTATTGTCATCTATTTAATTATTATTTACCTATTTAATTATTATTCATATACTTAATTATTATACATCAATTTAATTGTTATTCATCTATTTAATTATTATTCATCTATTTTATCAATATATATCTATTTAACTATTACACATCTATATAGTTATTATACATCTATTTTATAAATATTCATCAATTGAATTAGTATTTATCTACTTTATAGCTATGTTATTATTATTCATCTATTCAATTACTATTCATCTATTTAATTATTATTCACCTATTTAATTATTATTCATCTATTTAATTATTATTAATATATTTAATTATAATACATCTATTTAATTAGTATTCATTTATTTAATTATTATTAATCTATTTAATTATATATCTATTTAATTATTATTCATCTATTTTATTAATATTCATCAATTGAATTACTATTAATCTACTTAATTATACTTTATCTATATTATTATTATTATTCATCAATTTAATTATTATTCATCTATTTTATTATTTTCATCTTTTTAATTATTATACATATATTTTTATTATACATCTATTTATACATTTGTACATTTATTTATTATTATACATCTATTTAATTATTATTCTTTTATTTACCTATAATACATCTATTTAATTATTATACACCTATTTCATTATTATTCATCTATTTAATTATAATTTTCTTTTAAATTATTATTCATCTATTTAATTATTATTTATCTATAAAATTATTACACATCCATTTATATTATTTTTCATTTGCTTAATTAATATTCATCTATTTAATTCATCTATTCATCAGTTTATTATTGCACATCTATTTAATTATTCTTCATCAATTTAATTTGTATTAATCTATTTAATTATTATTCGTCTATTTAATTATTATTTTCTATTTAATTATTATACATCAATTTTAAAATTAACTTATTTGGTTATTATAAATTTATTCCTTTATTATTAGTCAAATAGATGATCATTCATCTATTTAATTATTATTTATCTATTTAATTATTATACACTTTTTTATTGACATTCATCAATTTAATTATTATTATTAATCAATTTAATTCGCATTCATTTATTTAATTAATGTTCATTTATGTAATTATTTACCACCAATAGAATAATTATTTATCTATTTAATTATTATGCTTCTATTTAATTATTATAAATCTATGTTATTATTATTCTTCAAATCTATTAGTATTTATCATACAACCATTTAATTATTATACATTTATTTATTTATTATACATCTGTTTAATTAATATGGATGTATGTAATTATTATTCATCTCTTTAATTATTATTCATCTATTTAATTAAAAATCATCAATTTAATTATTATTTATCTATGTAATTATTATACATCTATTTAATAATTATTCATATATTTAATCATTATTTATATATTAAATTATTATTAATCTATTTCATTATTATGAATCTTTAATTTTTCATTCATTTAACTTATATTCATCTATTTAATTATTATTAATCTATTTAATTATTATTTATCCATTTAATTTTTTTACATCTTTGTATTTATTATTCATTTGATTTTATTATTATACATCTATTTAATTATTTAATCGTTATTTATCTATTTAATTATTATTAATCTATTATATCGTTGTACATCTATGTAATTAATATTCATCTATTTAATTATTATTTATCTATTTAATTATTTTTTATATATTTAATTTTTTTTCATCTTTGTATTTTTTATTCATTTGATTTTATTATTATACATCTATTTAATTATTTAATCGTTATTTATCTATTTAATTATTATTAATCTATTATATAAATAATCCTCAATTTAATCCTTATTTATTGATTATTAATCATCTATTAATGAAATAATCATAAATTCAATTATTATTTATTTATTTAATTATTATATGTCTATTTAATTATTAAATCGTTATTTATCTATTTAATTGTTTTTAATCTATTTTATTATCATGCATCTTTTTAATTATTATTCATCTATTTAATTATTATTAATCTATTTAATTATATTCATTTATAAAATTAATCAACCTCAATTTAATAATTATTTATTGATTTAATTATTAGTCATCTATTAATGTAATAATCATCAATTTAATTATTATTAATTTATTTCATTATTATATATCTATTTATTATTAAATCGTTATTTATCTATTTAATTATTTTTAATCTATTTTATTATTATACCTCTTTTTTATTATTATAGATCCATTTAATTATTATTAATCTATTTAATTAATAATCATGTAATTATTTATTATGCATCTTTTAATTATTATACATCTATTTAATTAATATTCATCTATTTAATTATTATACATCTGTTTTATTAATATTCATCAAATTAATCATTATGCATCTATATAATTATTATTAATATATTTTATTAATATTCATCTATATAAGTTTTATTCATCTGTTTATTTATTATACATCTATTTAATTGATATTCATCTATTTCATTATTATTCATCTATGTATATATCATAAATCTTTTTAATAATTATTCATGTATTTTATTAATATTTATCTATTTAATTAGTATACATCTTTTTTATTAATATTTATCTATTTTATTTATATTCATCAATTTTTTTAGTATTAATCTACTTAATTATAATTAATCTATGTTATGATTAGCCTTCAATTCTATTATTATTCATCTATTTAATTATTTTCATCTATTTAATCATTATACATCTGTTTATTATAATACATCCATTTGATTATCATTCATTTATTTAATTATTATTCATCTATTTAATTATTATTCATCTATTTAATCATTATGCATCTATTTAATTATTAATCTATTTCATTGGAGTTCATCCCTTAAATTATTATTCATCTATTTAATTATTATGAATCGATTTAATTATTATTCATTTATTTATATAATATTCATTTATATAATTATCATTAATTAATTGTATTATTATTCATCAATTTAATCAGTACGCATATATTTTATTAGCATGCATCTATTGAATTATTATTCGTCAATTTAATTAGTATTTATCTATTTAATAATTATTCATATATTTAATTATTATACATCTATTTTATTATTATTAATCAATTTAATTATTATAGATCTTTTTAATTATTGTAAATCTATTTAATTCATATTTATCTATGTAATTATGATTCATCTACGTAATTATTATACATTTTTTATTATCATACATCTATTTCGTTATTATTTATCAATTTAATTATTATTCATCAATTTAATTATACTTTATCTATTTAATTATTATTAATCTACTTAATTATTTTTTATCTATTAAATAATTATTCATCTATTAAATTATTAATCATCAATTTTATTTTATCTATTCAATTATTATTAATTAATTTAATTATTATTCATCTATATAATTATTCGTCTTCTATTTAATTATTGTACATTTATTTATTATTATAGATCTATTTCATTACTAAAAATTTATGTCGTTATTATTCATATATTTGATTGTTATTAACCTATTTAATTATCATACATATATTTGATATACATTTCTTTGATTATTATTATGATGCTATTTAATCATTATACATATGTTTGATCATTAATATTTTTCATTATTGTACACCTATTTTATTATTATTCATCTATTTAATTATTATTAATCTATTTAATTATAATACGTCTATTTAATTATTATTAATTTATTTAATAATTGTTAATCTATTTAATTATATATCTATTTCATTATTATTCATCTATGTTATTAATATTCATCTATTTAATTATTATACATCTATTTTATTAATATTCATCAATTGATTTACTATTAATCTATTTTATTAATATTCATCAATTGAATTACTATTAATCTATTTTATTAATATTCATCAATTGAATTACTATTAATCTACTTAATTATACTTTATCTATATTATTATTATTATTATTCAATTTAATTATTTTTCATCTATTTTATTATTTTCATCTTTTTAATTATTATACATATATTTTTATTATACATCTATTTATACATTTGTACATTCATTTATTATTATACATCTATTTAATTATTAAAATGTATGCAGTTATTATTCATATATTTTATTGTTAGTAATCTATTTAATTATCATACATATATTTGATATACATTTCTTTGATTATTATTATAATGCTATTTAACCATTATACATATGTTTGATCATTAATCTTTTTCATTATTGTACACCTATTTAATTATTATTCATCTATTTAATTATTATGCATCCATACAATTATTTTACATCTATTTAATTATCATACATCACTTAAAAATTATTCAACTATTTAGTTATTCTAAATCTATTTCATTATTTTTAGTCAAATGAATTATCATTAATCTATTTCATTATTATTTATTTATTTCATTATTATACATCCATTTACTTTACATTCATCAATGTAATTATCATTCATCTATTTAATCATTATTAATCTATGTAATTATTAATCATAAATTGAATAATTATTTATCTATTTAATTATTATACGTCTATTTACTTATTATTCAGGTGTGTTATTATTGTATATCTATTAAATTATTATTCATCTATGTTATTATTATTCATCAATTTAATTGATGTTCATCTATTAAATTATTATTATTAATTATATTATCATTCATCTGTTTTATCACTGATCTTATAATTATTATTCATCTATTTTGTTATGATTCATCTAGTTTATTATTATAAGCCTATTTAATTATTTTTAATTTATTTATTACTTTTTAATTATTATTATTCATCTGTTTAATGATTATTTATCTATTTTTTATTAGAAATTTATTATATTTATTATTTGTCTGTGAATTTGTTATTGATAATTTTAATTATTATCCACTAATTTATCATACATTTATTTCATCTATTTAATTTATTATATTTATTATTTGTCTGTGAATTTGTTATTGATAATTTTAATTATTATCCACTTATTTATTATACATTTATTTAATTATTATTCATGATTTGAATTATTATCCATCAATTTAATTATTATCTATCTGATCCTTATAAATCTATTTAATTATTATTAATCTACTTAATTTATCTATTTAGATCATTTATGATTTTAATAATTATGTATCTATATAATTATTATACCTCTATTTAATTATTATTCATCTATTTAATTATATTCATCAATTTAATTATTCATCTATTGAATTTTTATTCATTTATTTAATTATTATACAATTATTTAATTATAGTTCCTCTATTTAATTATTATAGAACTATTTTATTATTATTCATCTATTTAATTATTATACATCTATTTAATTAACATTCATCCATTGAATTATTATTATTCATCAGTTCAATTATCATTCATCTATTCAATTATTATTCATTTATTTAATTTTTATTCATCTATGTAATTATTATTCATCTATTTACTCATTTTTCATCTATTTACTTATTATTCATCTATTTTATTATTATTCATCTATTTTATTATTATTCATCTATATAATCATTATTTATCTATTTTATTATTATTCATCTATATAATCATTATTTATCTATTTTATTATTATACACTTATTTCATTATTATTCATCTACTTAATTAATATGCATCTTGTTATTTATTATTTATCTATTTAATAATTATTATCCTATTTAATTATTATTTATTATACACTTATTTCATTATTATTCATCTATGTATTTATTATTTATGTATTTAATTATTATTGCTCTATTTAATTATTGTACGTCTATTTAATTATTGTTCATCAATTTAATTATCATGCATATATGTAATTATTATTCATCAATTATATTATTATTCATCTATTGAATGATTATTCGTCTATTTAATTATTTTACATTTATTTAATTATTATTCATCTATAAATTTCTTATTCATGATTTTCACGTTTCATCCACTCTAGGATTCTTCAGGCTTATGCGCGGATTTTGTGGTTGCCTGTCGTTTTTATATACGCACCTTCTGTTGAGATTTTAGTTAACTTTTTAGTTAGATTTAGCTCCTGAAATAATTGAGCACTCTTAAAAGAATTTATTTCACCACATTAAAAATAGATATGGAAAGTGTTAATTTCGAAGCATCGTTAAAAAACACCCCCACACCTAGCAACGATAGCTATATTATCAAATTAATTCAAAAAACAGTTGAACTAATACGCCGAATGCGATGGCGAGCAAATTTCTTCCTTAAAATGAAAACGTAAACAAAAAAGAATCCTATGGTTAAAAACCCTAAATAGTGCGAAAAGAGTAGACCTTTTGATAAACTTGGAAAATGACCTTTTACACGTAATTAAAAACTTAGAATTTCACAATCAACATTACAATTTCCAACGGAAACAACACAAAATCGTTAGAAACATATACCACCCTAATAAAATCTTTGTTAAAGCAGATAAAACAAGAAATTCTTATAAAATAGAAAAACAAGAATATAACAAACTAATCATAGAAAACATTACAAAAAACTACAAACAACTAGATACAAACGAATGCGACTACATAGATATAATAAATACTGAAAGTAAACAAATTACCGATAAATGTAAAAAAATAGCGATAAAGTTGCAAATTGAAGCCTAGAGAGACATACATTCTGCTCAAAGACTACAAATGGGACTTCAATAATAATCCCAGCACCCGCTTGATAAACCTAACTAAACCAGAAATAGGTAGAATTAGCAAAGCAATACTTTCTAGAGTAAACAAACAAATCAAACAGGACTTAGAACTAAACCAGTGGGCAAATACTACCGAAGCAATCACCTGGTTTAAAAATATAGAAAACAAAAATAAATGTACGTTTATACAGTTTGACATCATAGACTTCTATCCCTCGATATCCGAAGAACTTTTTAACATTGCCCTAGAATTTGCCGAGGCATACATTGATATATCCTCAGAAGAAATCAACATCATTAAAAAATGTAGAAAATCAGTTCTAATAAATAACAATAACCAATGGATAAAAACTAAAAGGACAAATTCGTTTGAGTTGGCGATGGGTGCCCGGGATTCTGCAGAGGCATTAGATCTTGTGGGATTATTCATTCTATATACCCTCACAAGCATATTTTATACTACGGATATCCACCTATATAGAGATGATGAATTAGCTATAATAAAAAATCTCCAGCCAAAGTCAAGGGAGATAACTTTAAGAAAATCATACACAAGGAAATGAAAAAATTAGGCCTAAAAGTAGACGTAGTAGTTTACATAAAAATAACAAACTTCCTGGACGTCACGTTAAATTTAGAAAAAACACATATGAACCCTACTTAAAAGATAACGTTACTCCAATATATATAAACTTTAAGCCCAATCACCCATCATCAATTATAAAACAGATTTCTAACTCGATCGTAAGTAGACTCAGCAATAACTCAAGTGATGAAAATACATTTAAAAGGTCAACCAATACCTATGAAACAGCCCTAAAAAATAGTGGATACAAAAATATCGATATCAAATATAAGCAACAAAACACCAATTACTATGATAAAATTAAAAATAGAAGAAAAATTAATATAATCTGATATACGGCCCCATACAATCAAATGTTAAAAACAAAACTTGGCAAGAAATTTCTAGATCTTATCGAAAAGCACTTTCCCGCAACCAACCTCTCAAAATTTTCAATAAAAATACCCTAAAGTTATCCTACAGCTGCTGCGAAAATTAAGAGATGATGATTAAAGCACATAATAACAAAATATTAAAAAAAACAATGTAAACAACAACAAAATAAACAATAAAAAGTAGACACTATGAAAAAATAGAACTAAAACAAAAGACACATATATAACATAAGAAATAATAATAATAATAATAATAATAATAATAATAATAAACTAACCATAACAACAACAACCATACTAGATATAAAAATACTAATAACGAACAAGATATATGCTACTGTAGATACCGCACATTTTGCCCACTTCAAAATAAATGTCTAACCAAAAGCATAGTTCACCAGGCCACAATATTCGCAAAAGAGAACCCGAATAACAAGAAATGTTACGTAGGTATTACTTCCTTAGATTTCAAAACTTGATATTATGACCACAAAAGTACATTCAACAGTAAAAACACACCGTATGAAAACAAAGCTAGCAAATAAATACTGGGAACTCAAGGAAAGCGGCCGTTCACCGGTAGTCGAATGGAAAATAGTAAGAGAAGCAAACACATGTACAGACCTAGACGACCCATGTAGATTATGCCTTCATAAAAAATTTGCTATCCTGTATTTTAAAGAACCCCAACATCTATTAA